>NW_027206297.1:0-310000 GCF_024711535.1 Dipodomys merriami | reverse complement strand
TGACTAATTACACAATTACTTGGACAGATCCCTGCTGAGATCTATATTAAGTCACAGGTTAACAAAGAACAATATTTACAATGAAATATATTGAACGACCAGGCCTCATGACCAAAATTATTTTTACCTGATTCAGTGTATGTTTTACATTCTATATCACTTGTACACATTCCTCACTCCCTTCTGTCTCATTATGTTGTCTTTCCTGGTTTTGTTCTGTTTTCAGAACCATGGTATAACATAACATTTCTTGAAATTTTGTCTTCTAGTCTTCACAAAGTCTGCAGTTAAATATGCTTAAGTTACTTTTGTTAGAAAATTTAAAGCACATTGAGTGGGATCTTCATCATAATTTTGTTATAATCTCAAACATGTTTTTATTTCTGGCATTTTACCTGTGTAATCACACTTCAATCTTTTCCAAAGGGCACTTTAGTGGAAGGAAGAAAATCAAAGTTGATTCTGATAGACAATTTCTGTTACTAAAAACTCTGGTACATAGTAAGGTGAGCAACTCCAAAATTATTCATTAGAGAGATGATTTGAAAGTCATCATTTTACATACTAATACTCTTTCCTCAACAAAACCAGAGAATTTATAATAACTAATATTTTTGAAGTTAATGAGCACCAATGTTCACGAATTTTCTAGAAATAAAATGATCACCCATGAAACCTTACTGATACTTCAATGAATACTTTCCAGTTAGAGGAATCATCTTCACACATTTTTGCACAATGTGTATCTGCCTGGTAACAGAACCCCAAAGTAGACTAAGGCATCTAATAGCTATCTAATTTTTGTTGTCTTTATTTAATGATGCTTTCTTATCAAATTGATTAGTATGAATTCTATGACTAGTATAAAATCACATTTGTACTAAAAGTTACTAGGTGGGACCTTCATGGATGAGGTGGTGTGGGGTTTCTGGTGGAGCCCTGTCTGGTACAAAGGAGCTGTTGGTTGTGGCACATCCTCTGTGGTGGAGCAGGGAAGGGCTTTGAGGTTGAAGGCCAGTCTGTGTAGGGCTTTGAGACAGCAGGGAAGGGACTGGAAGGACTAGACTTATTAGGGACTGTGTCTCTTGTGGAATAGGTGGGATTTTAGGATGGAGACTGGCAGGTAGATGGGTTTTCAGTTGAAGAAGTTGCGGTCACTGGAGAGGAGGCTGTTTGGGGCAGAGCTTTGAAAAGAACAAGACTACAAAGAAGAGATTACTTAGAGGAGGGGTTCTGGCGGAGCACTGTGAGCCCTTGTTGGATATGTAGGGTGGGATTTCCCACAAGGCAGGGCGAGAAATGGAGGCAAGAGGCTGACAGAAGGTGGGGTTTCTGGTGCAGGAATGCGGAGCTATGAGGGAGAGGCTTTTCGGGGTCTGGCCTTGAGAGTGCAGGGAGGTGCTAGGAAGAAGTGGGCTAATAAGGGGCAGGGTTTCTGGTGGAGAATGGCAGGTCTTTTGGAAGTGTGTTAGGGTGGAGGTGGGGTTTCTGGCAGAGCAAGATGTAGTCGTGATGTATAGAGGAGTTCTTCAGGACCAGGGCTTTGTGAGAGCACTGATAGGATCCAGTGGACTACACTAGTTAGGACAGGGTTTCTGGTATAGCCAGGCACCACTTTGAAAAGAAGAGTAATGTTGGATAAGGATTTCCGTATTGCAAGGCAGGACAAGGACTTTGGACAGGGTTTCCAGTAGGGCAAGGCAAGCTTCAAAAAGGGACTTTGGAGGGACAGGGATTTACAGTTGAGCCTGGTGAGGCTTCCAGAGTGAGGCTAACTGGTGCAGTGTTTTCCAGTAGAGCAATTTGGGTGTCGAGAGATGGGATAGTGTGGTGGGGGTTTTCTGGAGCAGGTCAGGTCTTAGAGCCATGGGGCTAATTGGAGGAGGTGCTTTGAGAAAGAGTGGAAGGTCTACAAAGTTGTAGGATAATTATGGGCAGGGAATCTGGTGGAGTAGGGTGTGGATCTGAGGGAGGATCCAATAGGGGCTGGGTTTATCTGGGGAACAATGTAGGGCATTGAGAGAGTAGATTTGGGAGGTGGAGGGGCTTGGGGTGGGGCAGGGCTGGCTTTACAGGCAGGAGATGGGCTGTGTAAGAAGCTTCTGGCCACGCTAGGTGGGGCTTCAAGGGCAGTTAAACGAAGGTGGAGGGTTTTTTGTGTAGCATGATGGGCTTTGTGGGAAGAGGTAGGTTCAGGGCTGACTTTGAGTGGTTAGCCCACTTAAAAGTAGGCTAGTTATGGGTGGAGTTTCTGATGAAACCAGGAGGGGCTTGAGGGAGCAGTCTGTTGGGGGGTGGGGTATGAAAGGGAAGTAGGAGCTTGGAGGTACTAGAATATGGGAGCAATGGGACTATGAGGGACTAGAGTAGTTATGGGCGGGGTATCTGGTGGATGAAGTGAGGATTCAAGGGAGGAACCTGATTTAGGTGGGGTTCTTGGTGCATCAAAGCAGGACATAGAGAGAGAAGATATGGATGTGGCCTGGTTTCTGGGGTGCAGAGCAGGGATTCCAGGAAGGGGTGGAGCAGAAGAAGGCTTTTCCTGTAGCAAAGGAGGGCTTTTAGGAAGGAGTCTGGTGGCAGTCAGGATTTGAAAATTTATAGCAGGACTACCAGGTGGTATGTTAGTTAAATTTGGACTTTTTTAGAAGGAGGCTGACTGGAAGAGGGTTTCCAGTGGATCTAGTCAAGTTTTATGGGACAGGAGAATAGGAAAGGGGCAAGACTTACTGAAGAGTGGGGATACAAAAAATAAACAGTTACTGCTAATAGGAACACCATTTTCTGTCAGTGTAGAATTATATTACTTATGTATGCGAAAGATATTGGAGAAAATAACCAAGTAATTACCTTCCTAGTGAAATTTTTCTTTATTCCAATTGAGTTAAAATAAAAGCACAGGTCACATCAGCCTCAGAGGCATGAGTAGACTAAGACACATGAAGCACTGGACTTGATTCCCCAGCACAACCTTTAAGGACGACAAATAAAAAGTGTAAAATTTCTCACTTGGTCATAATGGACACTATTGTCTTAAAATTGTGAATGAATAGAACTTTTACTCTGGCCATTTTAGAAATCCTAAAACTAAATAAGTAGTAATGTTTTAAGCTTATATAATATTGGAAAGTATATTAAAATAATTAGGAAAATATAAAATTGTATGCAGAATGTTCATTCTCCCACATCAATTTTTAATCTAAAAGAATTTAAAAGCACAAATTTTCCATAGAATGACATTGCAGCATGGTTTCTTTTCAGTCATCAAAAGGGTGACTGAAGCAATGTGTCATTGTCATTGGATGCATCGATGTTAAAACATATGTAAGAATGTGAAGCACTAAGATGTCCTGGTGAAGCTGGAGGCTAAACAAGCTCTCACATAGAAAGAAATTTTAGTGTTCCAGTGAACAGTCCTAGGCCAGAGAATTACACCAAATGTGCCATCACAATACAGAAAGTTTGGCTAAAGGGGGAAAATCCAAGCAAGGAGAAAGATCTGAGCACTTGCCAGCAGCCGCGACAGTGGCGGATGCTGTGGCATTGGTTGTAGCCGCCATACCTGCAACACAGAGAGTCTGGGACAGAAGTGTCAGATGCAGCGGGCAAGTGGATTCTACTCAACACCAGCAAGAACTGAGAAGGAGCAGATATCTTCACCCTGCAGATCGCAGACCAGAGACGACCCAGGAACCAACACTCTGGCAGTATGAGTAGAAGCCTGACATCCTCACTCCTTCTCAGAGAGCACAGGAGGGAAGGCCACCCATTCCCTACCTTACTACCAGAGATCTCCCTCTTTGATATTGGCAAAGGCCTGGCTGAGATGCTAGCGCGAACTCAGGCTTTGGGAGAAAACAAAAGAGTCATTTAGCTGGTCACCGGAACCTGCCCAGACTTGCCAGGCTCAACTCCACCCAGGAAAAAGTCACCCACGGCAGGCAGAGAAAAATTCACCCTCAGGAGTGGCTTTCTTCACTGGGTAAACAGAGCCAGACACTGCCGCTCCCTACAGCAGCCTAGACAATCAATTGAAATTCTGTAAACATAAACCCTGAGAATGGCTCCAGGCTGGGCTCTGTGAGTGTCTCAAGCTAGCCCCTCATGGAAAAGCTACTGTTTGCTGAAAGGCCTCAACTCTACCCAGAACTTAGCCTCAGCACAGCATCTCCACACTAGAATAAACAGCCATCTCCCTCTTTTGCAATACTCAAAACAGATCTCCTCCTACTAAACTAGCCTGGGAGGAGGATCACAAAATCCTGGGTAAAGCAGCACATTTTTCTGCTTGCCCAAACTAACCTAAGTTACCAATCAAGCCACAGAAAAACTAAATACCACAGGCAGACCAGAGACTCCACCTAGAGACTGGTTACTAACACAAGGGAGATACAGAATCTTCCCATCCCCCGCCCCCAAAAAGAAATTTTTTGTACCTTATTTTAATTTTTTTTTAAATTTTTAATTTTTAATTGTTTTTAAATTATGTTTTCTATTATTTTTTCTTTTCATCCTCATATAATTTTTATTTTAGGTGTATATATGTGTGTGTGTGTGTTTATCTCTACTGATCTTTTGATCCTATTTCGTTCTTCCTTTATTTTCTTTTTTTTTTTTTTTTTTTTTAGGTACGGTCGTGGGGCCTGAACTCTGGGCCTGGGTATTGTCCCTCAGCTCTTCAGCTTAAGGCTAGCGCTCTACCACTTGAGCCACAGCACCACTTCCAGCTTTTTTCTTTTTGATTATCTGGTGCTGAGGAATCGAACCCAGGGCCTCATGCATGCAAGGCAAGCGCACTACTACTGAGCCACCTTCACAGCCCTCTTTCTTCCTTTCTTTTCTCATTCTTTTCACTTCTATTTTATTCTTTTCTGCGTGACTTAATTGCTGTTCTGCTCATTCTCAGATCTAGAAGTCGTCAATTATTAGATCTTATCCCCCAACGTGTACACACTTAATCCAGAAATTTATTACTCAATTCATAATCTTAGAGGTAAAATCCTTAATAGCAGTATTACCTCTTTATACCCATAAAATATTTTAAAACATTTTTATTTTTCTAGTTTTTCATGTCTCCTTTCTATCCCTCCCCTTCTCTTATCCCATCCCCTTTATTCTGTGAATACTATTTCTTCAAACTTTCAGTTTTTAAGGGTTCCACTTTTTAATTTTAAATTTTAGGTTTTCCATTTTTTCTTGTCTCTTTTTTTCTTTTTCTTCTTTATTTCTTTATTCTTTCTTTTCTTTTTCTTTTTTTCTCTCTCTGCTATCATTCTGTCCAATCCATTTCCCTCTTTGAGATCAGAACTTGGTTAAGTCCATTCTCCCTCACCTTCTCACATCCCTCTAATCCTTTTCCCCCCACGTTCTCGATAAGCCTAATCATTTTTGGTTGTAAAATTCTTCTTTGCTGTTCTTAGGCAATTAAGACATATTTGTTTGATGTTGAATAGATTGTATCTCTTGAACTAGATTGTCTCTGCAAACTTTTGACTGTGCAACTACAGATTTTGGTTGATGCTTACCTTACAACAGTGTTCTAGCACAAAACTGATGTTACTTTCATGCCAAATGGGCAGAACAAACCGGAAAAACACAAGAAAAATGGCAAGTCTGGGGATGTCAACTCCCACTCATGACAATCAGGAGACAGAACAGATAATAAATAATCCAGAGGGGTGAGTTCCCAAAAAGCTCTACAAACACTTTAGGTAAACAGGGTAAATGAATAGAGTGAAAACATGCAAAGGTCTCAGTGTGAGCATGACAAGGATAGAGAGAAGGCAAAAAAGATCAATACATGAGTGTCATGAGCCTGAGGAAGCTACTCAAAGATTGATACAGGAATTTCATAAGCAGATTGAGAACACTTAAAGAGAAAAATAAGAATTGCCTGAGCAGGTTGAGATCAAAGAGATAGAAAGGAATTGCGTGAGAAGGTTGAGATCAGTCAAAGAGATAGGAATTGTGTGAGCTGGCTGAGAACAGACGAAGAGAAAGTCAGGAATGGCATGAGCAGGCTGAGAACACTCAGAGAACTACAAGAATTGCGTGAACGTGAGGAAGCTAATCAAAGAGAAATATAGGAAGTGAGAGATCGGGATGAGAATAGACTAAGATCGATAGAGGCATTCATGGAATCCATAAACAGAGAGCTGAAAGAAGTCAGGAAGACCACAAAATGAATGCTGAATGTAGCCCAACAGAAGGAATGGCAGTCCAAGGAAAGCATAACCAATCAACTAAGTGATTTGAGAATATACACTAAACACCAAATTAAGGAAGTAAAGAAGTTATTAGAAGATCTAAGAAAAGCTCCGACACAGAATTTGAAGCCATCAAAACGGACCTAATAGAAGGAAAAGAAATAAAAAACAACGTAGAAAGTCTTGACAATAGGTTAGACTATGCAGAAGATCAAATCTCAAGGATTGAACACAGCCCAGGTATTATAGAGAAAGAACATACAACCATCCAAGACAAATCCAAGAAATATGACAGCTCTATTCAACATTTGGAAGGCATCATCAGAAGGCCTAATTTGAGGATAATGTGTATAGAGGAACACCTAGAGAGAGAAGTTAATGGTCTAGGAAATTTGATTAACAGAATACTAGCAGAGAACTTCCCAAACATGCAAAAAGATAGGCCTATTCAGATACAAGAAGCTTTTGGAACTCCAACTAGACCAGACCGGAACAGGACATCTCACCAACACAATATAATCTGTAAAGGACCAATTCAGACCAAGGAAAAGATCCTCAAAGCTGTCAAGGTGAAAAGATCAATCACCAATAAAGGGAAACCGATTAGAATCACCTCAGATTTCTCAGCAGAGACAACTAAAGCAAGAAGAGCTTGGGATGGTGTATGCAATGCTGTAAAGAGAAACAACTATCAGCCAAGAATCCTGTATCCAGCTAAACTCTACTTCATAACTGAAGGTCAAATAAAAACCTTCCATAGCAAAGAAAAATTGAAACAATATATCTCTCCCAAGCCAGGCCTACAAAAGATACTCAAAGATATCCTACACATAGCAAACCAACAAGACCACAATAAAGGCCAAGAAACTGCACCCAAACTGAGAATCCAAGGACCATAGGAAGAACCCAGTTGCCACAATCCCAAGAAGGTGGATAAAATGGCAGGAACTTCCAAATCCCTCTCAGTTCTACCTCTCAACATTAACGTAATTAACTCTCCAATCAAGCAACATAGACTGCCTAGTTGGATTAAAAAGCAAAATCCTACTATCTGTTGCCTTCAGGAGTCACATCCTGGACATAAAAACAAACACATTTTGAATGTTAAAAGCTGGAACAAAATCTAACAAGCAAAAGGCCACCATAAAAAAGGCAGGTGTTGCAATCCTCATATCAGATAAAAAAGACTTCAAATTTAAATCAATGAGAAGAGATAAGGAAGCTCGCTATATACTAATAAGGGATCCCTCCTTCAGGAGGATATTATAATTCTAATTCTAATAATTCTATTTTTCAAACAACAGAGCACCCAAATTTATCCAAGAAAAACTACTTTCCCTCAAATCCACATAGATCCAAAGACATTAATTGTTGGGGAATTTAACACACCACTCTCCCCAGTAGATAAATCACCTCGGCAAAAACTCAACAGAGAATCCTAAAAAACTGCATAGATCAACTAGATTTAACAGACATCTACTGAATATTTCAACAGGCAGCATCAGAATACACGTTTTTCTCAGCAGCACATGGAACATTTCCCAAAATAGACCACATTTTAGGTCACAAAGCAAACTTGTCCAAATTCAGGAACACTGAAATTATACCTTGCATTCTCTCAGACCACAGAGGAAGAAAATTAGAACTCAAAACCAAAATCCACCAAAGAAAGTCTTGTAACACATGGAGGCTGAACAACATTGTTGGACCACCAGTGGGTCATGGAAGTGAATAGACATGAAATTCAAGCATTCATGATATTCAACAAAAATGTACACACAAATTACCAGCTCCTCTGCGATATAGCAAAGTCAGTACTCAGAGGCAAGGTATAGGTCTGAGTTCCTACATCAACAAAATGGAGAGATCTGAAACCAACAATTTAATGAGACATCTGAACCTCCTTGAAAAAGAGCAGCAAGATAAACCCCAATCTAGTAGATGGAAAGAAATAATTAAAATTAAATCAGAATTTAAATTATTTAGAATCCAATAAGACCATAGAAAGAATCAACAAAACAAAGAGATGGTTCTTGGAAAAAATTAACAAAATAAACAGACCCTTAGCAAATCTTATCAGAAAAAGATGAGAACGCACCCAAATAAATAAACTCAGAGATGAGAATGGAAACATTACCACAAAAACAACCAAGATTCAGTACATTATATGGGAATACTTCTCAAACGTTTATGCTCATAAGTTTGAGAACTTGGCAGAAATGGACCTTTTTATAGCAAATAGCATTATGGGGAAACTAAACCAAGATGAGTTAAGCCATAGTAACAGGCCAATATCAAGCATTGAAATAGAAACAGCAATAAGCGGGCTCCCATCTAAGAAAAGGACCAGATGGTTTTACAGCAGAATTCTACAAGGCCTTCAAATGAAAACTCACACCAATATTGCTTCAACTCTTCAATGAAATTGAAAGAGAAAATTCACTACCGAATTCATTCTATGAAGCTATAATAACCATCATCCCAAAACCAGGCATGGACTCATCAAAGAAAGAGAACTATAGACCCATTTCTTTGATGAACATAGATGCAAAATTTCTCAACAAAATTTTGGCCAATCGACCTCAACACTTCATCCAAAAAATCATACACCACGATCAAACAAGGTTCATTTCAGGGATGCAAAGCTGGTTCAATATATGAAAATCAATTAACATAGTTCATCACATCAACACGAGCAAGGATAAGAACCACATGGTTATCTCAGTAGATTCAGAAAAAAATTGACATGATCTAAGACCCCTTTATGATTAATGTTCTGGAAAAATTAGGTATCTATGGAACCTTCCTCAATACAATAAATGCTGTATATGAGAAACTTACAGCCAGTATTATTCTCAAATGTGAAAAAATAAAGCCATTTCCTCTAAAATCATGAACGAGTTAAGGATGTCCATTCTCTCCACTGCTCTTCAATCTATTATTAGAAAGCCTAGGTACACCAATAAGACAAAATGCAAACATAAAGGGAATTGAAATAGGGAAAGAAGAAGTAAAACTTTCCCTCTTTTCAGAAGACATGATCTTGTATTTAAAGAATCCCACAGACTCCACTCCCAAATTATTCAAAGTGATCCAAAACTTTTGGCAAAGTACCTGGGTATAAAATTAACCCTCAAAATCAATGGCTTTTCTGTATGTCAACAATGAGAATAGTGTGGCTGAAAATAGGAAAGCAACTCCATTTGTAATAGCCCTTCAAAAAATAAAATACCTAGGAATTAAGTTAGCCAAAGAAGTGAAGGACCACTATGAAGAAAACTTTAAAATCTTAAAAAAGGAAATCAAAACAGAACTTAGAAAAGGGGAAAACCTCCCATGCTCCTGGATTGGAAAGATTAACATCGTGAAAATGGCAATACTTCCCAAGGCTATCTACAAATTCAATGCGATACCTATCAATATTCCTACCTCCTTCTTGAAGGAAATAGAAGAGGCAATCCAAAAATTCATATGGAACATAAAAAACCTCGAATAGCAAAAACGACCTTAAGAGAAAGAACAGTGCTGGAGACATATCAATACCAAATTTCAAGCTATACTACGAAGCCATAGTAATCAAAACAGCTTGATACTGGTACAAGAACATACCTCAGGACCAATGGAATAGAATTGAAAACCCAGAAATGAACCTACAGACATATAGCCATCTAAGATTCGACAAGGGAGCTAAAAAAATAGAATGGAAGAAAGACAGCCTCTTCAGTCAATGGATCTGGCAAAACTGGTTAACTACTTGTAGAAAACTAAATCTAGATCCTATATCACCGTGCACCAGAATCAACTCCAAAATGATCAAAGACCGGAGACAAAGCATACACCCTGAAGATATTACAGGACGGAATAGAAGAAACCTAAGGTAATCTTGGCACAGGATGACATTTTGTTAATAGAGACTCAGAAACACAAAAAAAAAATCATAAAAAGGTTGGACAAATACTATTGCGTGAAATTGCAGAGCTTCTGCATGGCAAAGGACATAGCTGGCAAGATCAAAAGAAAGCCCAAGGATTGGGTGATCTTCACTAGTCATAGAAAGGACAAGGGTCTCATATCTAAAATATACATGGAAATCAAAAAATTAAATCCCCCAACATCAAATCTTCAAAGAAACAACTGCCCAATTAATAAGTAGGCTAAAAACTTAAAGAGGAACTCCTCTGAAGAGGAAAGAAGGATGGCCAATAGACACATGAAGAAATTCCCAACATCTCTAGCCATAAAAGAAATGCAAATCAAAACACCATTGAGATACCACCTCATCCCAGTTAGAATGGCTATAATCAAGAACTCTAATAACGACAGATGTTGGAGGGGATGTGGACATTGTTGGTGGGTGTGTAAGCTTGTTCAACCACTTTGGAAAGCACTATGGAGGTTCCTCCAAAGACTCCACATAGAGCTCCACTACGTACCAGCAATTCCACTTTTGGGCATTTACCCAAATGATCACAAACAAGACCAAGCTAAAGCTACCAGCACAACTATGTTTATTGCAACATTATTTACCATAGCTAAGATCTGGAACCAACCCACATGCCCCACAGTAGATGAATGATCAAGAAAATGTCATATATGTACACAATGGAATTTTGTGCCTCCATCAGAAAGAATGACATTGCCCCATTTGTTAGGAAATGGAAAGACTTGGAAAAATTATATTAAGTGAAGTAAGGCAGGCCTAAAGATACATAGGTCCCATGGCTTTCCTTATTTGCAACAACTAGTATATATCTGAGTTAAGCAGAAAAGGTCAGATAAGTTGATGTTAGGGAACTGAACCCTAAGATATGTATTCAAATGTTTTTTTTTAACTTTCATGAGATTATTTCTAAAATATTTAGAAGATTATTTATTGGTTCCTTTGTATGTCTGTCCCCCATGATATAAGCCCCGCTTTCACTGTATATGATGTTTGTGTAATTTGAGAAGGGGAAGGGAAAAATCAAATCGTTAAATCAGGGATACAGGTGGACCCATTGCAACAATGAGATATACAAGTCCTTAAGTCGAAAAACTAACTTTACAACTTTGGTGTGAGGGGGCAGGTGGATAAGGGGGATTCGCTGGGGTGACCTGGGGAGGATTGAAAGGGATGGGAAGGGGAAACAAATAGGAGGCTACAATGCTTGATAAGAAATGTACTCATTATCTTACCTATGTTATTTAACCTCTCTGTACTGTATTTTCACAATAAAAAAAACAGCTTGGTCCTAGAAGAAGAACAGACTCCAAGGCCAAGGGAATAGAATTGACAACCCAGAAATGAACATAAAGAACTATAACCATCTAATTTTTGGAAAGGGAGCTAAAAAAATAGAATGGAAGAAAGACAACCTCCTCAGTAAATGGTGCTGGCAAAATTGGTTAACTACTTGTAGAAAACTATAGCTAGATCCTTATATATTACCATGCACCAGAATCAACTCCAAATGCATCAAAGATCTCGGAGTCAAAGCAGACACTCTGAAAACATTACAGGATGGAATAGGAGAAAACATATGTCTCCTTGGCACAAGCTGAAATGTTCTTAATGGAGATCCAGAAACACAACAAATCAGTGAACATTTGGACAAATGGGATTGCATGAAATTGCAGAGTTTTTGGGTGGCAAAGGACAAAGCTAGCAAGATCAATAGAAAGCCCACGGATTGGGAGAAGATCTTCACTAGCCATACAACGGACAAGCGTCTCATATCTAAAATATACCTGGAAGTTAAAAAATTAAATTCCCCAACAACAAATCTACAAACAAACAACTGCCCTATTAATAAGGGGGCTAAAGACTTTTGGAGTGTGTTCTTTATTCATATAAAACTTGTCTGTAAACTTATGATTGAGAGTATTACAAAAGGAAACAATATGCCATTTGAAGGCTGGCATAGAACAAAAGGAATTATTTGTTTTAAAAGTGTTCTGCTGCAAAGAAACAAAGACATGGATGTTTTAAAGTGTCTTATGCATGGATGTTTCACTCCTGAGATGATTTTCTTGTTGCAGGACTCAGTTATCAATTCCTTTAGTCTGGTCCGGAGTTTTCCATAGCAATAAGGATTCCAAAAAAGCAGTATCCAGTGAGTATGATCAGCAAAAGCAGCCTCTTCTCAGACCAGTACTCCTTTTAAGGAGGCTCCCAAAGAAATACCTGGTGTTTGTTTTGTTTGTTTAGTTTGTGTTGGACCCTGTCCCTGTACAGTGTCTCTGCCCACCTCCCCCCAAAGCTAGTACTCTACTGTTTGAACCAAAACTGCACTTCTGGCTATTTTGGTTTTTAATTACAGATAAGAATTTGACATACTCTCCTGTCTGGTTTGGCGTTGAACTAAGACAGTAAGAAAGTTATGTGACATCAATTTTATGGACTTCTCTTTTGAGCCAAGAAATACTAGATGACGTTTATTATTAGGTTAATAATTGACAATTTGTAAAAGAAGAAAATATATTCAGCAAAGGATCCATAAGTTAAATAACTCAGTAAATATAGGTGCACTGAATCATTTTAAAATTATTTTCTCTGCTTGGCAAGATTACTATTGACTTCATCATTCCTTTTGGGGACACTTAAAGTCATATTTGCACTTTTTCTTGGTCTTAGGGCTTGAACTCTGATCCTGGGCACTGTCCCTCAGCTCTTCAGCTCAAGTTGAGCGCTCTACTTTAGCTAAAGCACCACTTCCAGGTTTCTTGTGGTTAATTGAAGATAAGGGTTTCATGGACTTTCCTGACCAGGCTGGCTTTGAACCACAATCCTCTAGTCTCAACCTCCTGAATAGCCAGGATTACAGGCATAATCCACCAGCACCTGGCTCATTTTGCATTTAGTCACTTAATGACACTAAGTATACAAATAATGGAAATCTGAATCAAATGATGTGACATTGCAGCTTTTCAGAATAATTGAGGTAGCAATAAATATGTCCTCTTTTTCCATTTTGTTTCATTAATGCCTCATGAGCTATGGAACCCTTAAATTACCATCTCTTCCCTCTGTGTAGGGAATTCAGAAAAGCAATGAATAAGAACAATATTATCCATATTGAGAACTATTTCCTACTGATTTAACAAGAAAAAATATGCAACTAATAGAATCTGAGCAGTGTACAAGAGTGAATATACTTCAAACTATTCCAAATTACACTTTGTAGAAGATTGAATGTGGGTAATCTAAAGGAGAACATCAACACATGATATAAATGAAATTAAAAATCTCATGAAAAGAGAGAAATAGTTTTTGGAAAATAATAGCTTAACAAATGGTGGTCAAAATCGTTCTAGTACTGACAAAATTGCATACCTATTTATTTAGATCCAAAAAAAGACCCCAGTTACTCAAGCTGATTTGAAACTTTGGCAAAGTAGCAGGATACATCTGTAACATTATTATGGATGTTGAGTCTGGCATGGAATTCATTTCCTCTTTGATCTGACAAATGAATATATGAAAGAACATAACTTCTCCAACTAAATATCAAGACTTAACTAAACCTATCATGAGAAAAGTCATTATGTAATCCGTATTGCAACTGGGATAAGAGAAAAATCAGTCATAGTGATTCTGTGTTTATTGTACATGTTGATGTTTCTCATAAATTATTTCCTTTAGTTTGCATTTTCAAAATATTGTGTTACATGATGTATATCTTGGTAACTAATTTTGAATTCCTCCTTAAATTTTGTTCTGTGTGTAATGGCTCTCTTCTTTTCCTAACCCATGAAAGGATTTTGATTCCAAAAACATTCTAATAACCGCTGTTTATAACACACAAAATCTCATAAGCATGACACCAGTAAGCATTGGTTAACATTTTGATACCAGGGTCTCATTACTTATAAGGCCTATCTGCATGAGTTACATTGTACCTAGATTCCCCAGCCTAAATTTTGCCACTGTTAAAAAATGTTTATATCTTTCTGTTGTCACCCATCAGAGATTAAATCTGAGTATAAAGCATAAGGAAAACGATAAAGTAAGAATTTTGCTTTTCTGGGTATATAGTAAACAAAATGCAGCATAGAGTAACTCACTGGTTTAAAGTCAACCTATCTCACAGAAACATTCTAAGCATTACATTACAATGTGTATTATTCTCATGAAGGGATAGAGGAATATGAGAAGAGGACTAACCAAGAACTGTCTTCAAAATATATATAATTTGGATTTGTCTCTTTATTTTGCTATAAACATTTCTGATAAAAACTGTTTGAATAATTGATATATAATATATCCTAGTTTCATATACCAAATTACATTCAGATAATGGGATATGAAAATTAACTAAAGAAAGTCCTGGCAGAAAAAATGTCACCTCTATACTATGTGACACCCAATACTGAGGTATTTCATTATGCCTCCATTTAATGAATGTGATTGTTTAAATATTTCATAAAGTACTAATTAAATTGATCAGTGTATTATAATCTAATTATTTACAATTTTGTCCTAGAATCATTTAAGAACTTCCCATTCATTCATGACATACATCACATTCCATTGGTATTCATATGGATAGGAATAAGTTTCTTAGGATCTCCTGCCACTTGGAGGTGGCAGGACCAGGATTCGAACTGTGGGCTCCAGCTCCCACCTGAGGATAGGAAACTCACTGGTGTGTTCAAGAATTACAAGACCAATGATTAGGCAGGCACCAGTGGCTCTCAGAAGTCCTCCTTGATACTTACAAGGTTGTGATAGGAGGATCATGGTCAAAGTCACCCTAGGCAGAAAAGTCCTTGAGAGCCCTGTCCAACTTCAGGGCCAACAAAGCCAGAAGGTTAGCCATATGACTCCAGTGTTGGAGGGCTAGCCTTAAGTAAAGCAGCTCATGGACTGTGCCCAGATCCTGAGTTCAAAGTCCAGGAGTGGCAACAAACAGACATACACAACAATCTGTGTAGCCATCTGCCTAAAGCATGTCACCCTCAGCAGGCTTTATTTACATTTTAATATGAGGCCAATGCAGGAACACTCACAAACCAGGGAGGGAACGAGAAGATCAGGTTTCTTAGAAGTAACCAGTATTCAGAAAATTAAAATTGGGGACATAAATTTGAAGCATAATTATGTAAAAACTACCATTAAGAAAAAGATGAGGGCGCTGGGAATGTGGATTAGTGAGAGAGTGATTGTCTACCATGCAAGAAACCCTGGGTTTGATTCCTCAGTAGCACATTCAAGAAAAAGCCAGAATTGGACTTGGATGTCAGGAGGAAAGAAGGGAACACTTCCCAGTCATGAGGCCTTGTGCAGTGTGTCAGGACACCAACATGGTCTTCACACAACCACAGAACAGGAAGACTGTATCTTTCCCACTTCTCAGGCAGCCGAGGGCCCCAGAGTCAAGAGGGCAGAGGCAGGTTCTAACTCAGGTGCTTGGAGCCAGAAGAGAAAGGGCTCTACCTCTCCTTGGACTGGGGATTTTCATTAATGATGTGGATAATGAAGGAAGGATAATGGACTGGCAAAGGTAGGAGAAGGGCCTTCAAATCTGACAGATGGAGAGTGAAAAACCCACTCCCAATCTTAGCTATGGTAAATAATGCTGCAATAAACATAGTTGTGCTGGTAGCTTTAGTGTGGTCTTGTTTGTAAACATTTGGATAAATGCCCAAAAGTGGGACTGCTGGGTCATAGGGGAGCTCTATGTGGAGTCATTTCAGGAACCTCCATACTACTTTCCAAAGTGGTTGAACAAGTTTACACTCCCACCAACAATGAAGTAAGGTTCCCTTCTGTCCACATCCCCTCCAGCATCTGTTGTTATTAGAGTTCTTGATTTTTGCCCTTCTAATTGGTGTGAGGTGATATCTCAATGTTGTTTTGATTTGCATTTCTTTTATGGCTAGGGAGGTTGAGCATTTCTTCATATGTCTATTGGCCATCCTTCTTTCTTCTTCAGAGAAGTTTCTCTTTAAGTCATTAGCCCACTTATTTATTGAGCAGTTGTTTCTTTGAGTATTTCTTTTGGGGGATTTGATTTTTTGAGTTCCAAGTATATTTTATATATGAGACTCTTGTCTGTTGTATGGCTAGTGAAGATCTTCTCCCAATCCGTGGGCTTTCTATTGATCTTGCTAACTATGTCCTTTGCCATGCAGAAGCTCTGCAACTTCATACAATCCCATTTGTCCAACCTTTCTTTGATTTGTTGTGTTTCTGGGTCTCTATTAAGAAAATTTCGGCCTGCGCCAAGGAGATCTACGGTTTCTCCTATTCAATCTTGTAATATTTTCAGAGTGTCTGCTTTGACTCCGAGGTCTTTGATCCATTTTGGAGTTGATTCTGGTGCAGGGTGATATATAAGTATCTAGCTTTAGTTTTCTACAAGTAGATAACCAATTTTGCCAGCACCATTTACTGAGGAGGCTGTCTTTCTTCCATTCTATTTTTTTAGCTCTCTTATCAAAGATTAGATGGCTATAGGTCTGTAGGTTCATTTCTGGGTTTTCATTTCTATTCCATTGGTCCTGAGGTCGTTTCTTGTGCCAGGACCAAGCTGTATTTATTACTATGGCTTTATAGTAGAGTTTGAAATTTGGTATTGATATTCCTCCAGCAGTGATCTTTCCATTGAGGCGCGTTTTTGCTATTCAGGGTCATTTATTGTTCCATATGAATTTTTGGATTGCCTCTTCTATTTCCTTGAAGAATGAGTTTTGAATTTTGATATGTATCGCATTGAATTTGTAGATAACCTTGGGAAGTATTGCCATTTTCACGATATTAATCTTTCTAATCCAGGAGCATGGGGTGTTTTTGCCATTTTCTAAGTTCTGTTTTGATTTCCTTTTTAAGTATTTATCATAGAGGTCCTTCAGTTTTTTGGTTAAGTTAATTCCAAGGTATTTTATTTTTTCTGGAGCTATTACAAATGGAGTTGCTTTTGTAATTTCAGCCCAACTTTTCTCATTGTTGGTATTCAGAAAAGCCATTGATTGGGGGGGGGGGTTAATTTTATACCCTGCTACTTTGCCAAAGTTTTGAAAAAGCTTGAGTAATTTCTGAGTTGCGTCTATGGTATTCTTTAAATACAAGATCATGTCATCTGCAAAGAGGGAGAGTTTTATTTCTTCTTTCCCTATTTGTATACCCTTTATGTGAGCATATAGCAGCATTATTTACCATAGCTAAGATCTGGAACCAACCCAGATGCCCCTCAGTCGATGAATGGATCAGGAAATTGGGGTATATATACACAATTGAATTCTATCCCTCCAACAGAAAGAATGATACTGCTGCATTTGTTAGAAAATGGAAAGACTTGGAAAAAATTATATTAAGTGAAGTAAGCCAGGCCCAAACAAACACAGGTCCCATGATTTCCCTTATTTACAATATCTAGTATATGTATGAGTCAGGCAGAAATGGTCAGATAAGGTGATGTTAGGAAAATGAACCCTAAGATATGTATTTTCAATCTTTTGTTTCTTTCATGCATTTGTTTCTAATGCAATTATAAGATTATTTCTTTGTTGCTGTGTATATCCCTCCCCCACAGTACAACCCCTGCTTTCACTGTGTTTGATGTCGGTATAATTTGTGGAGGGGAAGGGGAAAAACAAGTCGTTTAAATAAGGATACAGGTGGACCTTTTGCAACAATGAGAAGTACAATTTGTCATGTTGAAAACGAACTTTACAATTTGGGGGGGAGGATTGGGTGGGGGAGCAGGGAGGATGGGAATGTATGGGAAGGTAAACAAAGGAGGAGGCTACAATGCTTCATAAGAAATGCACTCAATATCTTGCCCATGTAATTGTAACCCCTCTGTACAGTATTTTTCTAATAAAAAAAACCCACTCCCTAAGACCAAACAGCAAGGCTGTCTATTGTTAACCTAAAGATAGCCTGGGGTTCCCTTCACCTGGGGGAGGAAGGTTAATTAGTCATTGTTTGAAGAGGCTTAGAAAAGCCACTCTGACAAATGTTTCAGGTTACCCCTCATTGGTGGCAGTGTCTGGAATGAATGAAGTGGTTTTGCAGCTCACTGACCTGTTGAGTGTGTACATTCTGCCTCCTAATCCTGTAGGCCTAGGTCTCTTCACCTAGTCTGGCTTTTGAAACTGTTTTCTGCCTTCAAATCTTGTTACACTGGAGTTCTTCCTGCTAACAGGGCTAGGGGTTAGAAGCTGAGAACTTCATGTGAACCCAGGATTGGTCAATGATGTGTCTTGCCTGCTTTTATAACTCAAGAACTCTAAGAACTTTTAGCGTGCAAGTAACTTCTCATTACCAAGGGAAACACAGAAAGCTCTTGAACATCTGACCTGTCAGCAATAGAAGTCAGAGTGTCATAGACGTTCCAGCCCTGGCTGGCTTCATCCTGTGATCCTCAGACTTCAGCCTCCTGAGCTAGCATAATGGGCATGAGCTACTGGTGCTCTGCTAGGTTCAGAAATGTAATAACATTGGCATTACAAGTAAACTGCTTATCACAAAGGGCTTGGGCAGCATATTAGTTCTTTCAGCATTGGACCTTTCAGACACAAGGTTATAATGCTAGAGTCTGAGAGGCTATGCATATGGATGGGCTACACTTGAACCTTGAGCTCTAACTCCAATTCTGGTGTACATGAACATTCATTTTTCCAGAGAATGTTCTCCTAATTAACAAATAGGAAAGGTTATTTGCTTAACCCTCACTTTATTTCCAGTTTTGTGTCTCAAACTCAAGCCTGGGCACAGTCGCTGAGCCCTTCAGCTCAAGGCGAACACTCTACCACTTGACCCACAGCACCACATGTGGTCTTTTTGTGGTTCATTCGAGGTAAGAGTCTAACAGGTTTTCCTTGCCTAGGCTGTCTTTGAACTGTGATCTTCAGATCTTAGCCTCCTGAGAAGCAGGGTTCCTGCTGTGAGCCACAGGCATGTGGCCTGTTGTTTTTTCCAGAGCTGGGGATTGAACTAAGGGCCTGGATACTGTCTCTGAGCTCCTTTTTCTCAAGCCTAGCACTGTACCACTTGAGCCACTCCACAGCTTCTGGCTTTTTCTGAGTATGTGGCACTGAGGATTCAAACCTTACGATTCATGCATGCTGAGCCAGCTCTCTACCACTAAGCCACATTTCTAGCCCCACCCTTAAAATTTTATCCCTCAACTTACCTATCCCCAAGAAAAGGCTTCTAAGTAAAAATCATCTAAAGAAATTCCTATAGGAAGGTTCTAAAGATAAAGAAGACAAAGTTCATATTTAGGAGAGACCCTAAACCTGTGAAGACTGTGACAAATGCTTCCATTTAATTATGTATCATGTTTCAACACTTAATAAAATATTAATAAAAACGAGTCAATGTCCTAAATTATTGTGTATAAATTTATAATAGATGTGCAACATGTACTAAATATTATGTGTATAATAATACTAAATACAATAAACAATAAGTACATGAAAAGTAAAAAATAAAATAAATACAAAATCAATCATAAAAATTATAATATGTAATAAACATACATAAGTAAATATATATCATATATTACACATATATAGAATTTTTTTCTATTGCAGGGCCTTCATTCAGACTCTGTCAACTCTAGCCTGAATTTCTTTTCCTCAAGGACAGTGAGCTTTGCCTTCATCCATGGTGCAAAAGAGTTACCTGGATGGTGAGATCAAATCCCAGCAATGATGGAAATACTGGCCCCAGTTCCAAGACAGTGACTTAATTTTTTTTTAATGGAAGTAGTTTTGTTTATTCAGTTACGTATTGACAATTAAAAAAAAGCAGTGTAGAATTTTGTACATCTATCAGACACCTTTCTCTTAACCCCAGAATGCTTGTCTGAGCACTACATTTTTCATTTTTTTATTGTAAAAATGTTGTACAGAGGGGTTACAGTTAAATGAACATGGTAATGAGTACATTTCCTATTGAACATTGTTGCCTTCTCTTTGTTTTCCCCCTACCATTCCTTCCTTCCCATTTCCACAACTATTCTCCCTGCCAAGCTCAGTGACTTAATTTTTATTTTTGCATTTGCATGGGGTTTGAACTCAAGTGGTGCCAAATCTGCACTTTTCCTCACATTGTTACATATTTACTAAGACCCTGAGTTCAAATCCCAGGCTAGGAAAGAAAACTGGTAGAAAATCAAAACAAGGGAGCTTTATTCCTTTTTTTACTTTATTTAACTAATTAATTAATATTTTTATTTATTCTGTATTTTGCCAACATGGGGCTTGAACTCAGCTCATGGAAACTCTGCCTCAGCTTCAATCGCCCTAGGGTGGGGCACCCTCGGACCCATAGTTAATCTAGGGTTCCTAGGCCCAGAGGGCTTTCAGGAAGAAAAAAAAAACGTAGCATAGTACAAAAAGGGGCAAGCTGCAAAGGGCTGAGGGTTTTCCTTTTTTTTTCTTTGCACAGTGGCCATCCTGGGTCTGAATAACATGGCTGCAAAGTGGACCTTACCTGCATATCTGAAGGCTGACAGGCTATCAGGGAATCCATAGGCCAACCTGTGAACATAGGCCCGGTGTTCAAATCCCAGTAATGACACATACCAATGGCAGGAGATCACAAGAGACTCATTCCTATGCATAGGAATACCAATTGAAAGAGTAGTTCATGTTTCGGTCTAGTCTAAAATTGGATGCAATATTCCTAGGACGCTGATTGATTTAATGAATAGGTTATTATGTATGAAAAGAATAATATTTCTTCAATGGCGGTATAATAAATGCCTAAGAGTTGGTAGGAATGTCTTAGGTGTCATTCAATCATAGATAGATGGCTCTGGCACTCCTTACGAATATATGTTTATTTGTATACCACCCTCTGCCTATCCATGTATCACTGTTTTGGCCAAACCTGGAGCTGGATCTCAGCACCTGGAAACCACCTGACAGCTTCGTTGGCTAGAGGCTGCCATGCTCACACTCATCCATTCATGAATTGGGCTTGCTAAACCCTGAGTTCACATCCCAGCACTGCCAAAAATTTAATGTTGGAGTAAGAAGCCACGTGTGACACATGTTTTCCTTTTCTGTGAGAGTCTGGGTGTCAAGCATGATGGAAAACATATTTACAAATCTGGATACTGTGATAGGATATAAACATTGTAATACATGGTAGAGGGGTCATCAGAGTCAATGAAATAAATGGTAAATAAATGAAAAAACAAGAAATAATATGAATAACCACACCCAACAAAATATGGTCTGACTAGCTGTATGGAAGTATAAATCCTATCTTTAAAATGGATATAAGGAGTATGTTTTCCAGCCCTGAGGCTTGAATTCAGGCCTCGGGAACAGGCCTGACTTTTGTCTTCAAGCATGTTCAGATTCCCTTCCGTCACCATGCTGCATATTTACCCAAACCTTGAGTTCAAATCCCAGGCCTGGCCAAAAAAAAATGTCATGAATTGCAAACCAGGGAGCTAAATATTTTTTTTTTAATAGAGGGCTATTGGAGAAGCTATCGTCCCACAAAGCAACATAGGCCTACAGTTCGAATAGTCATGCCACTTCCAGATGGTGGGAGAGCCTAAGAAATTCATTCCCATTCACAGGAATAATGATGGAATATTATCAATGTCATAGTTGAATGACGTGCTCATGAATGATACTTGTACACAATTAGACTTCATGATTTCAGTCGGCTGATTGATTTTATTTAATATCTTATGAAACATTAAAAGAATATTATTTCTCACAGGGACGCAATAATTTCAGGACACTGATTTACTTAATACTTTATTAAATATAAAAATAATAACATTTATTTATTTATTTTTGTGGATCCTGGGGCCTGAACTCTGGGCCTGGGTGCTCTTCAGCTCAAGGCTAGTGTCCCATCCCATGGTTTCCCTTATTTGCAATAACTAGTATATATCTAAGTAAAGCAGAAAAGGTCAGATAAGGTGATGTTAGGGAAATGAACCCTAAGATATCTACTCAATTTTTTTTTCTTTCATGCAATTGTTTCTAACAAATTCATAAGAATGTTTCTTTGTTGCTTTGTATGTCCCTTCCCCACTGTATAACCCCTGTTTTCACTGTACTTGATGTCAGTATAATTTGTGGAGGGGGAGAAAAACAAATCTTTTAAATAGGAATACAGGTGTACCCATTGCAACAAAGAGATGTACAAGTCATGATGTCGAAAACGAACTTTACAACTTTGGTGCGAGGGGGGTGGTGGTGGTGAGGGAGCAGGGAGAATTGGGTGGGGGGGGCACAGAGGAGGATGGGAAGGGATGGGAAGTGGAAAAAAAGGAGGGGGCTACAATGCTTGATAAAAAATGTACTCATTATCTTGCTCATGTAATTGTAATCCCTCTGTACATTATTTTCACAATAAAAAATAAAAAAATAAAAAATATTAATTACATGGAAGCATAATAAATATCCAAGAATTGGTAGGAATGTAGTATATATATAAGTGAACCATGGATAGACATCTCTGGCACTCTGTAAAGATATATGTATTTATTAATGTACTACAACCTGTGTGTCAATCTGTTCTTATTTTGTCAACCCCCGGTGCTCGATCACAGATCCTGAGAACTGCCTATCAATTAAATTTGTTCCAGGATGGCATGCTGCCACACACGAATTCATGATTTTGCCCTGTAGGCCTTGAGTTCAGATGCCATCATGCCCAAACAATGAATCATGGAGTAAGAAACTGATGGTGACACATGTTTTCTTTCTCTGTGAAAGTCCTGGGTGTCAGGTATAAGTGGAATACATATGCAGATCTATATCCTATTTAATCAATGTAACCTATGTTCTATGTGCCATATTAGTCATTAAAATAAACAGTCAATACATGTTTGGTCTTTGTTTACCCCCGAAAGATGGATGGGGCCCAAGTAAAGGTAAGTGCGCCACTCGCCCATTCCCCAGTCTCCCTTAGACCAGGAGACATTCAGACACAGTGGGGAGTCAAGTCAAGCAAGAACTCATTTATTACCACAGAGCAAACACCTTTTAAAGAGAAAAACTGCAAGGCATGGAAGGGGAGGGAAAGGAACCAACCAATCACTGTAAAGGTCACACTCTATCATGTACCTAAGCTTTATCCAATCAGATTTTAAGGTAAACAATTGGGCTGTGCCCACTCAACTTCCTCTCAGCACCATCATTGCTGCCCATGTGCCCCACAAACACATGAATAAAACAAAAATAAAATGAATAACTACACTGAATGCAATATGGAGTCAACCTATGTATGTAAATATAAATCATATATTTAAAATGTACACAAGTAGGACATATTCTAGTACTGGGGATAGGTTTCAGACCTAAGGAACAGACATGAATTTCTTGGCTTCAAGAAAGCTAGCTTCCCCTTTCAAAACAGTGCAACAGAGTTACCCAGACTATGAGGTCCAATCCCAGTCCTAGCAGAAAAAGTGGCAGCTTTATACTATGTGACGCCCAATTCTTAGGTATTTCATTGTGCCTCCATTTAATGAACATGATTGTTTAAATGCTTCATAAAGTATTTATTAAAATCAATCAGTGTCCTATAATATAATTGTGTATAATTTTATCGTACAATTTTTTAAAGCTGCCCATTCAATCATAACATACATCATGCTCCATTGGTATTCATATAGATTGGAATATGTTTCTAAGTATCTCTTTCCATTTGGAGGTGCTAGGACCAGGATTCGAACTGTGGGCTCCAGCTCTCACCATTTTAACTTGAGGATAGGGAACTCACTGGTCTGTCCAAGAATTGCAAGACCAAGGATTAGGCAGGCACCAATGGCTCTCAGAAGTCCTTATTGACGTTTACAAGGCTGTGATAAGAGGATCATAGTCATATTCACACTAGGCAGGAAATTCCTTGAGATCCCTGTCCTACTTCAGTGCCAACAAAGCCAGAAGTAGATCTGTGTAGCTCCAGTGGTAGAGGGATAGCTCTGATTAAAAGCATCTCACAACACACACACACACACACACACACACACACTCACACACACTCACACACACACACACACACACACACACACACTGCAGTCTAATCATCTATCTGTTTATATATTGGCCATTCCTAGGGCTTGATCTCATGTCCTCAAATTTGCCCGCCAACTTCTCTTGCATCAGACTGGTGTGCTAACATTTACCCACTCATGAAGTGGGCCTGCTAGTCCCTGACTTCAATTCACAGAACTGCCAAAAACTTAATCCTGGTGGAAAGCCAATTGTCCCACTTGATTTCTTTATTGGTGAAATTCCTGGGACTCAGGAATGATGTAGAATGCATAGGCAAATCTATGTCTTATGTAATAGGATACAAAAACTATTATATGTGCAATCATATTCACTAAAATAAATAAGAAACAAATAAAACACAAAATAAAATGAATACACTAACTGCAATATGCAGTAAAAATGTGTAGGTCAATAAAATTCATGTACTTAAAATATATACGAATATTATTTTTTCGAGTTCTAGGACTTGAATTCAGGCCCTAGAAACAGGCCTTACTTTCTTTTTTCCGGAATGGTGATCTTCCCAATCCTCACAGTGGTGCAGATTTACCCAGACCCTCAGTTCAAATCCCAGGCTTGGCAGAAAAAATGGCATGAATTCCAAACCAAGGAGCCTCATAATTTTTAAAATATTTTAATGTATGTATGCATGCATGTATGTATGTATATATGTATGTATGTATGTATGTATGTTTGTATGTATGTATGTAAGTAGGTAGATAGGTAGGTAGGTAGGTATTTTTCTTTTGTCAAGCACAGGGCTTGAACTCATTTCATGGCAATTCTGCCTCAGCTTTGATCACTGTAGGCTGGGGTGAAGCCACAGGACCCACAGCCCAACCTGGGTTCCTGGGAACCAGAGGCTGACAAGACAAAAAGTAATTAATGCCACACAGAAAAAACTGGCAACTTGCAGATGGCTACCAGTTTTACAGTTGTTTTATTTGCTAGGTGAGATCCTGTGTCTGAATGACCTGGTTGAAGAATGTTGGTAACTTGGCATTGCTGAAGGCTGGCGGACTACCAGGGAAGCCATAGGCCAACATGGCAATGTAGGCCCTGTGTTTGAAGGGCCTATGGAGGGAGATCCTAAGTGTCTCGTTTCCATTCATAGGAATACCAATGGAAGATTATGAATGGCAAGGTTGAAGTAGATTTTTCTGAATACTACTATATACATAGAGTGATTTTAGGAAGCCAATGGATTTTAATGAATATTTTTGACACATTCAAAGAATACTATTAATTACATGGACACAATAGTTTCGGGACAGTGGTTGATTTCATCAATAATTAAGGATGAAAACAATATTAATTACATGGAGGTAGACTAAATACCCAAGAATTGATAGGAATGTAACCTCAATATGTATAGACATCTCTGGCACTCTATAAAAATCAATAATTATTTTTGTACTATCATCTCCATGTCAATCTGTTCTAATTTTGTCAACTCCTAGAACTGGATCTCAAGTTCTGGAAATGCTTGTCAGCTCAATATGCATCAGGCTGGCATGCTGACACTTATCCATTCATGAATTGGGCCTTGTTGGCTGTGACTTCAGATGCCAGCACTCACAAAAATTGAATCATGCAGTAAGAAGCCCACGGCGACAAATGTTTTCCTTTTCTGTGAAAGTCCTGGGAATCTGGTGTGAAGTTTCATACATAGGCAAATCTATATCCTATGTAATAAATGTAATAAATAGTTCATGTGTAATAACAGTCAATAAAATAAATGGTAAATAAATGAATAAAACAAAAAATAAAATGAATAGGTACACTAAGCACAATATGGGGTCATCATATGGTGTTCGATTTGAGGAACTGGGAAGTGCCTGGCAGCTGAATTGGCTAGAGGCTGCTGTGCTGAAAGTCAGCCATGCATGAATCGAGCCTTCTAGGCCCTGAGTTAGATCCCAACACTGCCAAAAAATGTAATCTTGGAGTGAGAAGCCGAGCGTGACACATGTTTTCTTTTTCTTTGAAAGTGCTCGGTGACAGGTAAGATGTATAATTCAGATGCAAATCTATATGTTATGTAATAGGATGTCATAAATGTAAGAAATGTCATAGGTGGAAGAGTTGTCACTACCATAAATAAAATACAGATTGAATTAGTAGTGAATCATTTTAGGATAAAAGTAGAAACAAAAACTATGGGATGTGGATTAAGTTTAATATTTTATTAAGTATTACCAGAATAAAAATGTCATGGGAAACATAAATACCTAATAATTGGTAGTAACACATGATGCATAATTTAATAATATATAGACATCTGTCTCATTCTATAAAATATGAAATTATGTGTATGGATGTATGTACATATATGATAAACAATAACAGGATATTGAGTAATTTAGTTAATGTTTGAATAATTGTTAACTGGGACACATCATTAAATGGAGACATGATTTAATAAGTAATAATTGGTAGTAATATCTATAAAATAATAATATACAGACATCTTTCTCTGCATATAATGCTTATATATATCAATCTCTATCTATTTATACCTCGTTCACTACTGGGGCTTGGTGGTTAAGTGCTCACCTAGTGAGCATGAAGCCCAGAGTTCGATTCTTCAGTGATACATAAACCGAAAACCCAGAAGGTGTGCTGTCTTTCAATCAACTGAGTTCTACCCTTGAGCACAAATGCTTAGGGACAGTGTCAAAGCCCTTACTCAAGCCACAAGACTGCCGCCAAAAAGAGGTACTATGTTCTAACTGCAACTATATAAGGACAGTACTTCAAATACCACATGACAGAGCAAGTTAGGAGTCGGGTACTGACAGCTGCCACCTAACCTGACTTAGCTAGATATAAACTGCTGCAACCCAGCTCCATGGGTACCCCCATCATCCTGCTTACCCTGGCATACCCCCGATATCCTGGCCACTCTGGGGCTTTAAAACCTGGCGGGAAGTCTGTGAGACTCTTTGAAATATGGCTCAAAGTGGTAGAGTTCTAGCCTTGTGCAAATGTGGTTAGAACAATAAGATCCCTAAGCTTTAAGCTCAAGCTCCATGACTAACTCTGCCCCCCCAAATAAAACATCCCACTAAACACTTAGGTGTGAACTTTTGTGGTTTGTGAAATGTTCCTCAAAGAATGGAGATATTGATTAGAGCACCCTACATCTAATGACAGCTTGTGGAACAGAGCTATGTGATGAGTCCTCCATAGGGTACTCTGCGCTGAGTCCTGCACATGGTGCTATGTGCCGAGTCCTTCACAGGGTGCACTGTGCTGAGTCCTGCATTGGTGCTGGGTTCTGAGTCTTTCACTGGATGCTGTGTGCTGAATAATGCAAAGAGTGCCATGTGCTGTGTCCTTCACCAGGTGCATTCTTTCATTGGGTCCTTGTAAGGTCTCCCCACTGAGATGATTATGCAGACAAGAATATTGAGGTTCAGATATGTCTCCATGGCAGGGAAAAAATTATGTATTACTGAAGACTAGTGAGTTGTCTACTACAGACAATTGTTTCTTTTGTTTTTTCTCAGTCATGAACCTTGAACTAGGGGCCTAAGCTCTCACCCTTACCTCTTGGGCTCATGACTAGCACTCCACCGCGTGGAGCCATGGACCCCCTTTCAGCAAAGGCTACAGCCTACTGGTCTGTAGCTGAGGTCTCTCATCCTGCCTTCTCAGGAAGCTGAGATCTGAGGATCTGGGTTCCAAATTATCCCAGACACAAAAGGTCCCCTTAGCCTATTATCTCCAATTCACTTCTAAGAAACCTGAAGTGGAAGCTAGGTGCTTGTCACTCATTACTGTCTTCCTAGCTACTCAGAAGGATGAGATCTGAAGATCATAGTTCAAAGCCAGCCTGGACAGGAAAGACTTTGAGACACTTAGCTCCAATGGACAACCAGAAAAGCTGAAGTGGCTTTTGGCTCAAGTGGTAGAGCACAAGACTTGAGCTGAAGAGCTCAAGAACAGCACGCAGGCCCAGACATCAACTCCTACAATAATAAAAAAAAAAAAAGAAAGAAACAAACGAACAAACCTGAAGTATAGGGCTGAACAAACCTAAAGTATGGGTCAATCATGTTTCATTCTTGCTTCTATAGCTCAAGAACTCTAAGAACATTTAGAGTGCAAGTACTTCTCATCACCAAGGGAAAAACAGGAAGCTCTTGAACATCTGAACTTTCACAAGTGGAAGTCAGAGTGTCATAGACTTTTCTGCCCTGGTTGGCTTCATCCTGTGATCTTCAGACCTCAGACTCCTGAGTTAGGATGACGGGCCTGAACTACTGGTGTTCTGCTAGGTTCAGAACTGTGATGACCTTGACAATACAAGTCAACTGCTTATCACAAAGGGCTTGGGGAGCAGATTAAGCCTTTCAACATTGGACCTTTAAGAATCCTGTAGGACACAAGATTACAATGCTAGAGTCTGAGAGGCTGGGCATATGGATGTGTTACACTTGATTCTTAAGCCCTGACTCCAATTCAGGTATACATCAGTGTTCATTTTCCAAAGGATGTTCTCATAATTAGCAAATAGGAAAAGTACCTTGATGAACCCTCATTTTTTTCCCAATTGTGTGTCTTGAACTCAAGCCTGGGCACTGTCCTTTAGACCTTCAAGTCAAGGAGAACACCTGGACAGTGCTCTAAAATCCTAGCAACGGCAGAAACAGTGGCCCAAGTTCCAAGACAGTGACTTCTATTTTTATGGAAGCAGTTATGTTTACTCAGTTCCATACTGAACATTAAAAAAAGCAGCGTGGAATTTGTACAGCTATTCAGATATCCTTTCCTTGCCTCTAAAGTGCATCTCTGAGAATGACAGTGTTTCTCTTATTTTGTACTATTTTATTGCAAAAGTGTTTTACAGAGGGGTTACAGTTACGGGAGGAAGGTAATGAGTACATTTCCTATTGAGCATTGTTGACTCCTTCTTTGTTTTCCCCCTATCATCCCTTCCCTCCCATCTCCACAACTACTTCACCCTGCTGAGGTCAGTGACTTAGTTTTTCTTTTGTGGTTGGCACGGGGTTTGAACTCAAGTAGTGGCAACTCTTCCCTCCCATTGCTACAAATTTACCAACACTCTGAGTTCAAATCCCAGGCTAGGAAAGAAAACTGGCAGAAATTCCAAACCGGGGAGCTTTATTTTTTTTATTTAGTTAAATAATTAATATTTTTATTTATTTAGTTAGTTATTAGCCATCTATGGGACTTGAACTCAGGTCGTGGAAACACTTCCTCAGCTTGAATCTCCCTAGGCTGGGGTGCAGTCTCCAGACCCATAGCCGATCCTAAGATCCTAGTCCAGAGGGCTTGCAGGAAGAAAAAAAAAAGCTGGAAAGCACAAAAAGTGGTGAGCTGCAGAGGGCTGGCATTTTATGATTTTTGGGGGCATGGTGACCATCCTGGTCTGAATGATATGGCTGCAAAGTGGACCTGACTTGCCATTGATGATTCTGGTGAGCTATCAGTGAAGCCATAGGCCAATCTGTCAACATAAGCACTGGGTGCAAATTCCAGTCCTGGCACCAATGGCAGGAGATCACAAGAGACTCATTCCTATGCATGGGAATACCAATTGAATGAATAGTTCATGCATCCGTCTCGTCTAAATTTGGATGCAATAGCCCTACAATGCTGATTGATCTTAATGTATAATTTATTAAGCATGAAAAGAATAATATTCCTTCAATGGTGGTATAATAAATACCTAAGAGTTGGTAGGAATGTAGTAGGTGTCATTTAATCATAGATAGACGGCTCTGGCACTCTTTAAAAATATATATTTATTTGTATACCACTGTCTGCCTATCCATGTATCGCTGTTTTGGCCAAACATGGGGGTCGATCTCAGTGCCTGGGAACCACTTGACAGCTTCATTGGATAGAGGCTCCCATGCTCAAACTCACCCATTCATGAATTGGGCCTGCTAGGCACTGAGTTCAGATCCTCACATTGCCACGCATGATGGAGAACACATCTAAAATCTAGATTCTAGGTGATAGGATGTAAACAATGTAATAAATTGTAGAGGTGTCATCAGAGTCGATAAAATAAATGGTAAATAAATGAATAAAACGAAATCCTGAAATACTCGTTTCTGGACTTAGGAAGAGCCATAGCATGCTAAAGATCTTAGCCTTGAATGAGTATTTCGTGCATGATGTGAGTAGGAAATGATACATAAGACTCATGGGGTATAGATTATTTGTAAAGAAGAGTTGATGAAGCATGACAATAATCATCATATACATGAAATGGAGGCATCAGAAAAGATCCAAATATAGGTACTCACAGATTGGATTCCATCACAGGTCACCACAATCCTACTCTATACAAATATGTACTTATTTGTATTCTGCCTTCAGCTTATGAATGGATGACTATTGTGCTCCCCACTCTCCCCCCAGGGGGCTCAAATTCAGGTACTGGGAACGCCTACCTCCTTTGTCGCTCACAGGCTGGTGTGCTCATGTGGACCCATTCACCAATTTTGCATACTAGGCCACGAGTTCAGATCCCACCTCTGTCAAAAGATTCATCTTTTTGTCAGAAGTCAATTGTTGAATCTATTTTCCTTTCCTGTGCAAGTCTTGAGTCTCAGGTAGGATGCAGAATGCATGGGCCACACTGTGGTCATGGGAATAAGTTGTTATCCATGTCAGTCCAGTTATACCTCTCATCATATACATAAGAAAATACATAATACATCCATGAATAGCATACAAAATAAAAACAATAAGTACACTCAATGCACGATGCAGTCCACACAGGGATGTGAATATACATCCCATGTTTCAATGATGCATTGAGCACTATTTTGGCCTCCCTGTGGCTTTATCTCAGTTCCTGGGAAGAGCCCATCTCCTTAGTGGCTCACAGTCTGGTTTAATCATGTGGACCGATTGGGCAGTTGGGCCACCTAGGGCCAAAGTTTGAATCCCAGCACAAAATTCACCCTGATGAGAGGAGCCAGGCATTGTACATGTTGTCCTTTGCTGTACAACTTCTGGGTCTCAGCCAGGATGAGTACACCAAACGCAAGATGCAGCCCACCCATGTTTGGAAATATAGATCCTTTGTTTAATTATGAATTTATGACTATATTGGCCTCACACCAGGGCTCAATCTCAGGTCCCAGGAATGCCCTGGCTCCTTAGAGGCTCACAGGCTGCTGTGCTTAACATGACCCATTTACCAATTGGGCCTGATAGGCCTTGAGTTCAAATTCCAGGACTGCCAAAAGATTCATTCTGATGTGAGAAAACCAAGGTTGCAATGTTTTCCTGTTCTGTGAATATCCTGGGTCTCATCGAGTATGGATAATGCTATATAAGCAAATCTATAGCCATGGGAATAGGTTGTCATCCATGTCAGCACAGTTATATCTGTCACCATATTCAATAAAATGCACAATACATCAATGAACAAGACACAAAATAAAAAGAGTAACTACACTGAATGTAATATGCATACCACTCCTGTAGGTAAAGAAAGATCCTATGTTTAAAAAAGGTGGGCATGCGATTTTGTCCAGTGTTGGGGCTTCAAATCAGGTCCTAAACCAGGCCGGAAATTCTAGTCTTCAAGGATGGTGAGCTTCCCCTTCCCCCACAGTGCAACAGAGATACTCAGACTTGAATTCAAATCCCAGCACTGACAAAAAATTCATCCTGATGTCAGAAGCCAGTTGTTGCACATGTTTTCCTCTCCTGTGAAAGTTCTGATTCTCAACCAAGAAGGGGAATTCATAGGCAACCATATAACCATAGGAACAGGTCGTCATCCATGTCAGCAAAGTTATACCTGTCACCATATTTAGTAAAATACACAATACCTCCATGAAAAAGAGAAAAAATAAGGAGAAGTTCACTAAACACAAGATGCTGTGGATACATGAATGTCAATATAGATTGTATGTTTAAATTATAAATTCATGACTATAGTGGACCACCTTGGGGATCAATGTCAGATCCTGGGAATGGCCTAGCTCCTTAGTTCACAGGTTGGTGTGTTCACCTTGACTTATTGGACAATTGGTCCTACTAGACCCTGAGTTCAGATCCCAGCACTACCAACAAGTGGGTTGTAGAGTAAGAAGCCAAGTGTGAAACTTGTTTTCCTTCTCTCTGAATATCCTGGGTGATCCTGAGAATCCTGGCATGGTGGAGAACATTTCTAAAAATCTAGATGCTCTGTGATAGGATGTCATCAATGTAATAAACGGAATGGTTTTCATCATAGTACAATCAATGGTAAATAAACAAATAAAAGAAAAAATTCAAGGAACACCCACACCAAACATGTATGGACTGAACATCTATAGGTAAATATAAATCCTATCTTTACAATATATATAAATGCTATGTTTCCAGGCCTGGGGCTTGAATTCAGGTCTAGTGAACAGGCCTGCCTTTCTTATCTTCAAGTACAGTGATCTTCCCCTTCATCCACATTGCTGCAGATTTACCCAGATCCTGAGTTCAAATCCAAAGCCAGTAAGAATAAACTGTGTGAATTGCAAGCCAGGGAGCTAAATTTTTTATTTTTTTTATCTCAGTACGGGGCTTGAAATCAGGTTGTGGCAACTCTGCCTCAGCTTCAATCACCCTAGGCCGGGGTGCAGACTGTAGATCTACAGCTGCTTCTGGGATCCTAGACCCACAGGTCTTGTAGGGAAAGCAATGCACAGAAAAATGTGGCCTTTTTATATTTTCTTCCTTTGCTCGTTGACCCTCATGGGTCTGAATGACACTGTTGCAAAGGGTACTTCACCTTGCAATGCTGAAGGCTGGCAGACTATCTGGGAAGCCATAGGCCCACATGGCAACATAGGCCCTGATTTCGAATCCCCCTCCTAACACCAACCAATGGCAGGAGAGACTAAAAAAATGGTACCCATCCATAGGAAGAACAATGGAATAATATTATCAATGTCAAGGTTCAATGAGTTGATCATGAATGATGCTCCTATAAAATTAGAAGTATTTCAGGAAGCTAATTGATTTTATTTAATATTTATGAAGCATAAAAAGAATATTATTACTTACAGGAACACAATAATTTCAGGACACTGATTGATTTTATTAATAGTATAAGGATGAAAACAATAACATTAATTACATGGACACATAATTAATACCCAGGAATTAGTAGGATTGTAGTCTATATAACTGAATAATGTATAGACATCTCTGATACTTTGTAAAAGCACATATTTATTAACATACTTCCATCTGAATGTCAATATTTTCTTATTTGTTAACCACTGGGGCTTGAGCTCAGGTCCTGGGAACAGCCTGTCAGCTCAATTTGCCCCAGGATGGCGTGCTGACATTCACCCATTCATGAATTGGGCCTTGTAGGCTTGTAGGCCGTGAGTTCAGATGCCAGTACTCCCCAAAAATGAATTGTGGAGTAAGAAGTTGATGGTGACACATGTTTTCCTTTTCTATGAAAGTCCTGGGTGTCAGGTATGAAGTAGAATACATATGGAGACCTCTATCTTATGTAATCAATGTAATCAATGTTTTATGTGCCATAATAGTCAAAATAATTGGTCAATACATGAATAAAACAAAAATAAAATAACTGCACTGAATGCAATATGGAGTCAACATATGTATATAAATATAAATCATATATGTAAATTGTACATGAATAGGATGTTTTCTAGTGGTGGGGATCTATTTCAGGCCTAAGGAATAGACATGCATTTCTTGACTTCTAGGAGGCCAGTTTCCCCTTCCCACACAGTGCAACAGAGTTACCAAGACCACGGGTTCCAATCCCAGTCTTGGCAGAAAAAATGGCACCATTATAGTATGTAATAGTATAGTAATTCTAAGGTATTTCATTATACCTCCATTTTATTAATGTGATTGTTTAAATGCGTATAAAATATTAACTAACAACGATCAGTGTCCTATAACATAATTGTTTATAATTTTATCCCAGAATCATTCAAGAACTGCTCTTTCAATCATGACATACATCATATTCCATTGGTAATCATATGGACAGGAATATGTTTCTTAGGATCTCCTTCCATTTGGAGGTGGCAGGACCAAGATTCCAACTTTTGGCTACAGCTCCCACCACTTAAACCCGAGCATAGGGAACACACCAGTCTGTCCAAGAACATCAACAAGACCAATGATTAGGCAGGCACGATTGGCTCTCAGCAGTCCTCCTTGATACTTACAAGGCTGTGATGGGAGGATCATGGTCGAAGTCACCCTAGGCAAGAAAGTCCAAGTTCAGTGCCAACAAAGCCAGAACCCCTGTGGCTCTAGTGTGGAAGGCCAGCCTTGATCAAAAGCAGCTCACAGACTGTGCTCATATCCTGAGTACAAGGTCTGGGACTGGGAACAAACAGACATACAGAACAATCTGTGAAGCCATCCACCTAAATGAGGTCACCCCCTTGTTTCCAACAGAATTGGACCCATTGTTCCCTGGAAAAAGGGCTGGGGGAGCAGCTCTCTTCTTGACTCCGCCCATGCTGCTTGCATCACAGGATTCTGGCCACACCCCCATTCATTCATAGTTCTTTCTGACCAATGATATACAAGAATGGTGGCCACGCCCACATTCCATGCTGCCTGGTAGCACCAGGATTCCCTCTGTTAGTTTACACCACTATGAGCAATTGAGGAAGGTAGAGATGGCTGAGTGGTGAGGAAGAGACTCCAGGCAACTTTGGAATATAGAAGGAAATTGAGATGCCTGCACACACCCTGGCTTCCTTCCCTCCTTCCCAAGGTGCGGAATTTCAAACATCCGGCAATGGTACCCTGCCAGGCCGCATAAAGCCCCAACGTGCTCCCTGGCCCTGGTTCTTTGCTCTGAGGCCATGTGTCTGCAATGCCATTGCCATCGCTGCTAGCCCCACCTGGAGCAGCCTACAGTAAGTTCTCCCAGAAGCCCAAGTGAGTGGCTGCCCCCAAACCACACCTACCACAGGTCAGACACCCCTCTGGGGACACCATGACCCCCCACTTGTGTCCTCTCCCTGAGTCTGAGGAGCCACCTTTCTGTCTTGGGCATTTCTGAAACAGAGACTCAAGATATGCTCTGGCTAGGCTGGATCGAGGTCCTCCTATCTATGACAGGTATGCTTCACCAGACCTGGTCCTCTGGAGTTGGGATGGTAGAAATGTAACTTCATGCGCAGTCAACGATTTAGATGGATTACCGTAAACTTTTAGTCCACAGCAGCTGATTCGTTTTTCTTCATATTTTTAATAGTGAAAATACTGTACAGAGGGGTTAAAATTACATGGGCAAGATAATGAGTACATATCTTATCAAGCATTGTAGCCTCCTTCTTTGATTCCCCTTCCCATCCCATCCTCTCCCCATCCCATACCCGACCCTCCACCTCCCCCTAACAAAGTTGTAAAGTTCATTTTGAACATAGGACTTGTACATCTCATTGTTGCAATGGTTCCACCTGTAATCCCTAAATGATTTTCTTTTCCTTCCCCTCCATAAATTATAACAATATAAAATACAGTGAAAGCAGGGATTATACCATGGGAGAGGGACATAAAAAACAACAAAGAAATAAACTTATAAATGTACTAGAAAAAATGGAATGAAAGTAAAAATGTTTGAATACATATCTCAGGGTTCATTTCCCTAACTTATCTGAGCTTTTCTGTTTGAGTCAGACATATACTAGTTATTGAAAATAGTAAATCATGGGACCTATGTTTCTTTGGGACTGGCTTACTTCACTTAATATAATTTTTTCCAAGTCTTTCCATTTCCTAAGAAATGGAGCAATGTCATTCTTTCTGATGGAGGAATAGAATTCCATTGTGTATATATACCAAATGTTCTTGATCCATTCATCTACTGAGGGGCATCTGGGTTGGTTCCATATCTTAGCTATGTTAATAAGGCTACAATGAACATAGTTGTACTGGTAGCTTTAGTGTGGTCTTGTTTGTGAACATTTGGGTAAATGTCCAATAGTCGGATTGCTAGGTCATAAGGGAGTTCTACGTGGAGTCTTTTGAGAAACCTCTATACTACTTTCCAAAGTGTTTGAACAAGTTTACACTCCCACCAACAATTCAGTAAGGTTCCCTTCTGTCCACATCCCCTCCAGAATCTGCTGTTATTAGAGTTCTTGAGTATAGCCATTCTAACTGGAGTGAGGTGGTATATCAATGTTGTTTTGATTTCCATTTCTTTTATGGCTAGAGAGGTTGACCATATCTTCATGTGTCTATTGGCCATCCTTCTTTCCTCTTTAGAGAAGATTCTCTTTAAGATTTTAGCTCACTTATTTATTGGGAAGTTGTTTCTTTGAAGATTTGTTGTTGGGGGATTTAATTTTTTTGAGTTCCAGGTATATTGTAGATATGAGAACCTTGTCTGTTGTATGGCTAATGAAGATTTTCTCCCAATCCGTGGGCTTTCTATTGATCTGGCTAACTAGGTCCTTTACCATACAGAATCTCTGCAATTTCATGCAATGACATTTGTCCAAACTTTCTTTGATTTGTTGTGTTTCTAGGTCTCTATTAAGAAAATTTCAGCCGGTGCCAAAGAGACCTAGGATTTCTCCTATTCCATCCTGTAATGTTTTCAGATTGTCTGCTTTGTCATCCAGGTCTTTGATCCATTTGGAGTTGATTCAGGTTCAGTGTGGTATATAAGGATCTAGCTTTATTTTTCTACAAGTAGTTAACCAGTTTTGCCAGCACCATTTACTGAAGAAGCTGTCTTTCTTCCAATGTATTTTGTTAGCTCCCTTATTGAATATTAGAAGGCTATAGGTCTGTAGTTTCATTTCTGGGTTTTCAATTCTGTTCCATTGGTCCTGAGGTCTGTTCTTGTGCCAGTACCAAGCTATTTTGATTACTATTGCTTTGTAGTAGCATTTGAAATTTGGCATTGATATTCCTCCAGCACTGTTCCTTCTATTGAGGATTGTTTTTGCTATTTGGGGTATTTATTGTTCCCTATGAATTATTGGATTGCTTTTTCTATTTTTTTGAATGAGGTTGGAATATTGATAGGTATCGCATTGAATTTGTAGATAGCCTTGGGAAGTATTGCCATTGTCAAGATGTTGATTTTTCCATTCCAGGAAGATGGGAGTTTTTGCCATTTTCTAAGATCTGTTTTGATTTCATTTTTCATGTTTTTAAAGTTTCCTCAAAGAGGTCCTTCAGTTTTTTGGTTATTTTATTTTTTGTAGGGATATTACGAATGGAATTGTTTTCCTAATTTCAGCCACACTTTTCTCATTGTTGGCATACAGAAAAGCCATTGATTTTTGAGGGTTAATTTTATACCCTGCTACTTTGTCAAAGTTTTGAATCACCTTGAGTAACTCGGGAGTGGAGTCTATGGGATTGTCTAACTACAAGATCATGACATCTGCAAAGAGGGAGAGTTTTACTTCATCTTTCCCTATTTGGATCCCCTTTAGGTTTGCATCTTGTCTTATTCCTGTAGCTAGGCATTCTAATACTAGATTGAAGAGAAGTAAAGAGCTTGGAAATTCATGTCTCATTCTTGAGTTAAGAGGAAATGGCTTTTGTTTTTCAATATTAAGTATAATGCTGGCTGTAGGTTTATCATATACAGCCTTTATTGTATTGAGGAATGTTCCATGGATTCCTAATTTTTCCAGAACCTTCATCATAAAGGGGCGTTGTATCTTGTCACATGCCTTTTTGCCATCTATTGAGATAACCATGTGGTTCTTATCCTTGCTCCTGTTGATGTGATAAATAATATTAATTGATTTGCATATATTGAATCAGCTTTGCATCCCTGAAATGTATCCTGTTAGATGATGAATTGTTTGAATGAATTGTTGAAGTCAATTGGCCAAAATTTTGTTGAGAAGTTTTGTATCAATGTTCATCAAAGAAATGGGTCTATAGTTCTCTTTCTGTGATGAGTCCATGTCTGGTTTGGGGATGAGGGTTATTATGGCTTCATAGAATGAATTCGGTAGTGAACTTTCTCTTTTAATTTAATTGAAGAGTTGAAGTAGTATTGGTGTGAGCTGTGTTTTGAGGGCCTTATAGAATTCTGCTGTAAAGCCTTCTGGTCCTCGGCTTTTCTTAGATGGGAGGTGTGTTATTGCTGTTTCTATTTCAATGCTTGATATGGGCCTGTTAAGATGGTTTAACTCATCCTGGTTTAGTTTCGTCATGTCAATATTTGCTTGGAAAAGGTACATTTCTGCCAAGTTCTCAAACTTATTAGCATAAAGTTTTGAGATGTATTCCCTTATAATGTTTTGAATCTTGGATGTTTCTGTTGTGATGTTTCCATTCTCATCTCTCAGTTTATTTTTTTGGGTTTGTTCTCTTCTTTTTCTGATAAGATTTGCTAAGATTGTCCATTTTGTTAATTTTTTCGAAGTAACAACTCTTTGTTTTGTTGATTCTTTCTATATATTTTTTGGATTATAATTCTTTTAATTCTGATTTAATTTTAATTACTTCTTACCATCTACTGGATTGAGGATTATCTTCCTGCTCTTTTTCAATGAGGCTCAGATGTCTTATCAAATAGTTGGTTTCAGACCTCTCTAATTTGTAGAGGTGGGAACTTAGAGCTATAAACTTCCCCCTGAGTACTGGCTTTGCTGTTTCCCAGAGGAGCGGGTAATTCCTTTGTTCATTTTTGTTGAATATCATGAATCTTTGAATTTCCTCCATGAGTTACAGGACATTCTTTGATGGCTTTTGGTGTTGAGATCTAATTTTATTCCCTTGTGGTCTGAGTGAATGCAAGGTATAACTTCAATGTTTCTGAATTTGGACAAGTTTGCTATGTGACCAATAATGTGGTCTATTTCAGAAAACATTCCATGTGCTGCTGACAAGAACATGTATTTTGATGCTAATGGCTGAAATATTCGGTAGATGTCTGTGAAATCTTGATGAGCTATGCAGTTGTTTAGATCTGTGCTTTCTCTGTTGAGATTTTGTCTAGTTGATCTATCTAGTGGGGAAAATGGTGTGTTAAATGCCCCAACAATTAATGTCTTTGGATCTCTGTGGGATTTGAGGGAAAGTAGTGTTTCTTGGATTAATGTGGGTCCTCCCTTATTTGGCGAATAGATATTTAGAATTGTAATATCCTCCTGAATGAGAGATCCTTTGATTAGTATGGAGCGACCTTCTTTACCTCTTCTCAAGAATTTTAATTTGAAGTCTATTTTATCTGATATTAGGATTGCAATTCCCGCCTGTTTACAGGGGCAGTTTGCTTGGTAGATTTTGTTCTAGCCTTTCACATTGAAAATGTTTGTTTTTATGGGCAAGATGTGACTCCTGAAGGCAACAGATAGAAGGATCTTGCTTTTTAATCCAACTTCATAGTCTATGTCGCTTAATTGTAGAGTTAAGTCCATTAATGTTGAGAGATAGGACTGAGAGGTATTTGGGAGTTCCTGCCATGTTATCCACCTTCTTGGGGGCTGAGGTAACTGGGTTCTTCCTGAGGTTATTGGATTCTCAGTTTGTGGGCAATTTCTTGGCCTTTATTGGGGTCTTGTTGGTTTTCTATGTGTAGGACGCCTTTAAGAATGTTTTGTAGGTCTGGTTTGGTGGAGATATAGTGTTTCAAGTTTTCTTTCCTATGGAGGTTTTTATTTGACCTTCAGTTATGGAGAGGTTATCTGGGTACAGAATTCTTGGTTGATCGTTGTTTGTCTTTAAGGCATGGCATACATCATTCTAGGCTCTTTTTGCTATGATTGTCTCTGCTGAGAAATCTGAGGTCATTCTCATTGGTTTCCCTTTATAGGCGATTGATCTTTTCTCCTTGACAGCTTTAAGGATCTTTTCCTTGGTCTGAATTTATCCTGTGTGGATTTTAATGTGACAGTGGGATGTCCTATTCTGGTCCGGTCTACTTGGAGTTCAAATAGTTTCTTGTATCCGAATAGGCCTATCTTTTTACATGTTTGGGAAGTTCTCTGCTATGATCCTGTTAAACAAATTTCATAGACCATTAACTTCTGTCTCTGGGTTCTCCTCTACAGTCATTATCCTCAGATCAGCCCTTCTGATGGTGTCTTCCAAGTGTTGAATAGATCTATCATATTTCTTGGATTTGTCTTGGATGGATGTATTTTCTTTCTCTATAATATCTAGGCAGTCTTCAATCCCTGAGATTCGATATTCTGCATGGTGTAACCTACTATGAAGACTTTATACTTTGTTTTTATTTCTTTTTCTTCTAGTTGGTAGGCTTTCATGGCTTCAAATTCTTTGTTGGAGCATTGTTTTATATCTTGTATGAACTTCGTTAATTCCTTAATTTGTTTTTCAGTGTTTATTCTCAAATCACTTAGTTGATTGGTTATTCCCATTCCTTCTGTTGGGTTCCATCCAGCATTCCCTTTGTGGTCTCCCTGACTTCTTTCAGTTCTCTGTTTATGGATTCCATGAATGCCTTTAGTGATCTTTCTGCATTCTAATCCAGCTCTCTCAATTCCTGTATTACCCTTTTCTTAGCTTCTTGACATTCATGCAGTTCCTGTAGTAATCATTGATTGATCTCAGTCTTCTCACAACATTCCTTTATTTCTCATTGAGTGTTCTCAAGCTGCTCATGCAATTCCTGTATCAATCGTTGAGTAGCTTCCTCACGCTCATGATATTCTTGTATTAACCTTTGTTTTGCCTCCTCTCTCTCCCTATCACTCTCATTCAGGGTCCTTTGCAGGCTTTCAATATTTTCATTTACCATGTTTACCAGTAGTGTTTGTAGAGCTTTTTGGGAACTCTCCTCTGGATTATTCATTATCTTTTCTATCCCCTGATTATCATGAGTGGGATTTGAGATACCCGGAGTAGCTGTTTTTCTTGTGTTTTTCCCAGTTGCTCTGATCATTTGAGATGAAAGTAACACCAGTTTTGTGCTAGCACAGTATTTTAAGGCAAGCATCAACGAAAGTCTGTAGTTGCAAAGTCAAAAATCAGCAAAAATCTAGTTCAACAGATATACCTATTCAACACCGAACAACTATGTATTAATGGGCTACGAACTGCAAAGAAGAATTTGGCAAACTGAAATTATTAAGTTAAGGAGATATATGGGTAAAAATAAGCATATAGGGATGTGGAAAGGCTGTGGGAGATTTAACTTAACTCAATCGTAATCTCAAAGCGGTAAATAAGTTGGATAGAATGATAGTAGAGAGACAGAAAATAAGAAGGAAGAGAAAGAAAAAAGACAAGAAAAAATAGAAAAACAAAAATTAAAAATTAAGAAAAGCAACACTTAAAAATTATGCAAATTTTAAAACGTAATATTCAGAAAAGAACATGGATAGAATAAGAGAAGCAGATGGATATAAAAGACATGTGAAAAACTTAAAAATAAAAATGCTTAAAATATTATATAGGTATAAAGAGGTAGTACTGCTATTAAGGAATTTAAGTCTAATAGTTTTTAAATTAAGTAATAAATTTCTGGATTAAGCATGTACACAATGGGGGTAAGGTCTAATAATCAACTGTTGGCATAACAAATTATGTCATGCAAAGAAGAATGAAAAAGAAGAAAAATTAAAAAGAATGAGAAGGAAAGGAAAAAGGATCAAAGTGTCAGTAGAGCTAAACAAAAAATTTTTTAAAAGAAAAAAAAGTACACACATATATACCCCTAAAATAAAAATTATAATAGGAAGAAAAAAAGTTAATAGAAAACAAAAAAATTAAAAGTTAAAAATTAAAAATTAAAAAAAAAATTTTTTTATAAAAGCTACAAAAAAAGAGTTCTTAGATGTTTTTGGGTGGGGGGATGGGAAGATCCTGTATCTCCCTGTGTCCTTAACCTGTCTCTTTTTGGAGTCTCTGGTCTGCTTGAGGTTTTTGATTTTCCTGTGGCTTGAATGGTTTCTTAAGTCAGTTTGAGCAGGCAGAAAAATCACAGCAGATGATTCTTGACCACAGGGGAAGCTCTGGGTAGGGTCCCACCCATCGAACCTCATTCTCCTCACAGGACAGTTGTGAGGAAAAAAGGGATTTATACAGAGGGATCTTTGGAGCATGTCTAGGCACAGAGGGAGCAGCTTTCAGAGAAGGTTCTCACAATTCTGTGAGCAAATGACAGGAAGATACCTGGAAAGGGCTCAGGTTGGCCCTGTTATTAATCGTGCAACAGATGTGGGATTATCAAACAAAACATGGCTCTCTTTCATCATTACCCTATCCCCATGAGGAAGAGGATTCTTCACTGTGTTGAGTTTTGTAGCTGGCGAAACCAAGGCACAGAGAAGCCAGGTGACCTACTTATGACTTCAGTTTCACAGGAAGCTCTGCCTGACTTCGCTACCATGCTCCCTAGGACAATGGGTGCTATTCAGTCCACTTCTTCTGTTAGGAAGTTCACTTGTTGTCAGTCTTGGGGCTGGAACTCTAGGCCTGGGCGCTGTTGCCGAGAGCCTCAGCAAAAGGCTAGTGCTCTACCACTTGAGTCCACAGCACTACTTCTGATTTTCTGGTGGTTCTTTGGAGATAAGAGTCTCACAGACGTTCCTGCCTGGGCTGGTTATGAACCATGATCCTCATATCTCAGCCTCCTGTGTAGTTAGGATTAGAATTCTGAGTTACCACACCCAAGTAAATTGTAATTCTGACTTTTTTTCTCTCTCTTTCCCAAGACCTGGTTGAATAGAAGCTAGAAGGGGCGGCCCAGCATCCCCATGTGGTTGGAACCCAAGGTGGCCCTCTCATTCTGGAGATGGGTTGTGGGTCTTTAGCTGTCTCGCTAGCTTGTTGAAACAGATTCATGAGATAAGCCCTTCTGTTCCCTGTCTAGACCTTGACAGTTATTCATTGTCCATCCAGCCTTAGTAGACTTATTGTATCGTATTGCTTTCTACATCATTTTCTAAAACCTCGTCAAAATTATGATATATAGCCGGGCGCTGGTGGCTCACGCCTGTAATCCTAGCTACTCAGGAGGCTGAGATCTGAGGATTGTGGTTCAAAGCCAGCCCAGGCAGGAGAGACTGTGAGATTCCTATCTCCAATAAACCACCAGAAAACCGGAAGTGGCGCTGTAGCTCAAGTTGTAGAGCGCTCGCCTTGATCTGAAGAGCTGAGGGACAGCGCCCAGGCCCAGAGTTCAAGCCCCACGACCAACCAAAAAAAAAAAAAATTATGATATATAGTTACGGAATGAAAATGTAATGCCATCTTAAGAAAGTTATTTAGGGCTCTAGGAATTTGGCTTCATGGTACGGTGATTGCCTAGCAGCCATGAAACCTTGGGTTCATTCCTTAGTAACACATTAAAAAAAAAAAAACTGGAAGTGGTGCTGTGCCTCAAGCGGTAGAGTGCTAGCCTTGAGCTAGAAAAAAAGCTCAGGAAAATTCCCTATCCCTGAGTTTAAGCCCTTCGACTGGCAAAAAGAACAAAAACAAAACGAAACAAAAAACATTTAGTTAGTAAATGCAAAATAAAGACCCCATACTTGGAATATATAATTGCTTCTTCCATACTGACACCTGACAACAGTCCCTAATTTATGTACTTTAGTTATGTTAGGATACAGTGTTAAAAAAGTTTTGTTCAATAAGTCACAGTTATTAATGCCAGGAATGTGCTTAGATGTCAGGTAAAGTTTAATTCTGGAAATTCAATGATTCCAGGATATGTGTCGTCACTGCTAATCACAAAGAGAAGGGTACGCTAAGTGTGGTTTTCAAATCTTTTTGGTGAGGTATGGCACCAAAAAGGCAGAGGCTAATTAATAGTTGTGAAAGAAAATAAAGAATAAATCCAGATAGAAGGAATAAATGATAGTAATTAAGGCATACCAGAAACTGTTCTAGAGAACCATTTTTGGTTATTGTAGAACTTGTTGCCAACTAGGCTTTTCCTCTTTGCCTTTAGCATTCTAAATCTCTTAGGCTAGCTTTTAGTCTCTGTGTGATAAATGTGCGGCGAACGCCTTCTCGGCCAGCGAGAAAAAACGACCACCACACCAGGAGTCTTCTCAGATCACGCTTTATTGGAGAGCCTTTTAGTTGATGGGAGAGATTGAGCGCGAGAGAGCGTGCACCCAAAACATGGCCACTTATATAGGGAATAGGAACACGGGTCTTTCTATCATTGGTCTTCTGCCATTCACCGTCACCAGGTGCCACGGGATTGGCTGGGGACTCTACGTGGCTCGCGCATGCGCAAAGCCCAGGACCCACCATCCCGCCAAGCACCGCCTGAAATGGAGTGGTTACCTCAAAGCTGCAAGGGAGTGGGCGCCATCTTGTAATGGTGTTTACCCTGGCTCCCTACAGTTCCCCCTTTTTTGTTTTTTGGCAACAGGTAAGAGTAGAGGTTGGGCCTCTGTCTAAAACATTAGGACCTTGCACTGGCCTTCGCCTGAGGGGCGCCTTCCCCAGTGATGACCAGGCCCGTCCGATGCCTTTTTTGCAGAGGTGGGATCTTGGGCATCAACCCACTTGCAACCCAGCATGCTCTTCTTGAGGAGATGGTCCTCCTCAAGTGCAGTGCACTTGCCTTGCACCCTGTCCCAAATTGCAAGTTGCATACCTGTCCCGGTGCAATGGGATCCCCTAATCCCTCGGGGTGCTAAGTCTATGCAGGGTGGTAAGGCTTAATTGCCTCTCAGGGCCGACAGCCAGATCTGGGGTGAGGATCCACTCTCCAAAGCGGCTAATGCTTGCAAGATAACAACCTTGTCCCTTCTGGTTTGGGCTCGAAGGCGACAGACCAACCATAGGCAGACCACGCATCCTCCCAGGCAGCAGGCTAAAAACATTCTGACTCCCACCCACTCTTTGAAAAAGGAAACCGCAGAGGCCCAGTCAGTAAATTGTAACAGCCCACAACATCATCGGTTTAGCTATCACAGGGATTGCTATTAGCACTGTTGCTAACAGCAGGAAGATCAGCAGCATCAGGAGACGAGTGGATGGCATCTTCAAGAGGGGGTTCTTCTGCATTCTCCACCAACCTGGTCAGTCTCGTTGGCACCCAGTGAGGTACTTCTTGACTCTGTGGAAAAACACAAACAGCTCCCCTGGATCTCGTTATTACCGGATCCGGTCCATACCATTTATTATTAATAACATCCTTCCACATAACCATGTCTTTAGTATCCATGGGGTCTCTTGTCATATGCCGATCTGCGGCAGACTGATCGTTGTCATTTAGAATTTAAAAAATTAAGGGTAAAGAGCGCACGAGAAAGTCTTTACCTGGGAGACCCTACTCAGCAATTCCCCCTTTTTGTTTTTGAAGCATTTCTTTTATGCTTCTATTAGCTCTTTCCACTATACCTTGTCCTTGAGGATTGTAGGGCAGTCGGGTGGTGTGGGCAACCTGCATTTGTGCGCAAAAGGCGCGAAAACCATGGGAAGTATAAGCAGGGCCATTATCCGTCTTGAGTCTAAGGGGCTTTCCCCAAGCTGCCCAAGCTTCTAAGCAGTGTATTTTGATGTGAGACACCTTTTCTCCTGCCAAAGGTGTGGCATGAATGACACCAGAAAAGGTGTCCACAGACACATGTAAATATTTTAACTTACCAAATTCTGTCAGATGAGTAACATCCATTTCCCATAGGGCGTTTGGTCTCAACACCCTGGGGTTTACCCCCACATGGGGAGGATGAAGAAAGGTAACACATGATTTACAGGCTTTAACAATATCTCTTGCCACATGCCTGGACAAATTATATCTTTTCCTAAGGGTATTAGCAGGTACATGATACAACCTATGAAAGTCTTTTGCCAATTCTACAGGATCAGCAGCGACCAGAGCCACAGCCCGAGTTGCCTGGTCCACCAAATCATTACACCTTGCCATCGGGCCCGGCAACTTAGAGTGGGTGCGAATATGTCCAATATAGAAAGAGTGTTTTCTGTTTAAGATAAGGGACTGAATCTGTAACAAAACATTAGAAATTGTACTGGCCTGCTTAATTGAAGCAGCAACTTCAAGGGAAGCAACGGCATTTACAATATATAATGAATCAGAAAATAAATTAAAAGGTTGATCAAATCTTTTAAAAACTTCAAGCACAATTAAACATTCAACAGCCTGTGGGACATTCGGCCGAAAATTAAAGACTACCGGCTGTTTGTGTCCTTGAACAAAAAAGGCACCTTGTCCAGATTTTGATCCATCCGTAAAGATGGTCAGAGCATCAACCAAGGGCTCCTTTGAAGTGACAACAGGAAAATACATTAAATTTTTGTTAACTATGGCAAGCAGAGGATGCTTAGGATAATGGTTATCAACTACATTTGGAAATGAGCAAACAAGAATTGCCCACATATCCACTGTGGCTGCTAAAATTTCAACTTGCTCACGGGTGTATGGAATAATTAATTTATCTGGAATTTTTGCAAAGTGCATCAAACAATACTTTATACCCAAAATTGCCTGCTTAGCCACTAATTCAGGAAAATATTGAACAGTTTTTGCTCCCACAGAATTGCCGTGGAGCCACCATAAGGGGCCATTTTGCCAAAGAACCCCCGTGGGATAATTTTTTGTTTTTAATATACATAAATCGATAGGTAATTTTAAATCAACCCGTGAAAGTTGAGCCCTAGACAAAGCTGCCTCAACCTTTTGTAGGGAATTTAGTGCTAAAGGTGTCAGGGATCTAGAGGAGGTGACTTCAGGGTCGCCCTCCAAAATGGCAAATAAAGGTAACAACTCTGACCGAGGGAGATTAAGAAACCCCCTTATCCAATTAATATCTCCTGCCAATTGCTGAAAATCATTAAGTGTTTTGAGATGACCAGTTCGAATGGAAAGTTTTTGTGGTTTAAACTCAGTATGAGAAACTATGGTTCCCAGAAATTGAACAACACTAGTCTGTTGCACCTTCTCAGGGGCAATAATCAGTCCTTTATCAGCTAAGGTCTCTGTTACCTGCCCAAACACCTTATGAAGAGTCTCTACCGAGGGAGCAGCCAACAAGATATCATCCATATAATGGGCAATCCGTACTTTTGGAAATTTTTTCCTAACAGGGGTAAATGCAGCCCCTACGAACAATTGACAAATTGTCGGGCTATTAGCCATCCCTTGGGGGAGAACTTTCCACTGATAGCGAGCATCCGGGGTTTCATGATTAACAGAGGGCAAAGTAAAGGCAAAGCGCTCCCTATCCTTTTCATAAAGAGGTATGGAAAAAAAGCAATCCTTAATATCTAAAGCTAAAATAGGCCACTCTCGAGGTAACGCAGAGAGCCATGGAAGTCCCCTTTGGATGGGTCCCATAATTTGCATCTGGGCATTTACTGCTCTAAGATCATGTAATAATCTACATTTTCCGGAGGCCTTTTTAATCACAAAAATTGGGGTATTCCAAGATGACACTGAAAGCTCAACATGCCCCAGCTGCAGCTGTTCCTGGACAAGAGTTTGAGCCGCTTCCAATTTTTCTCGAGAGAGGGGCCACTGAGGAACCCACACCGCCTTTTGTGTTTACCAAGGTATGGGTACAGCACCTTCAGTGGAAGCTTTGTTTTCAGAGGCCCCTAAGAAAAACCCAAACCCTTCCTGTCCTGTTTAGGAAGTGGCTCTATCAGTTCCTTGCATCCTTGGAGACGCCGACCAAGCCCCAAGGCTGGCACAAATCCTTGCTGTTTCATCATATTCTGACTGGCCTCAGAATAATCATTAGTTAAAGTTAGCTTTAGCTGTTGCTGCACATCTCTTCCCCAAAGATTGACAGGGACGTCTACCACAAATGGCTGCATTTTTCCAACTTGGCCTTCGTCTGTTCTCCAAGTCAATTCTTTTGCACTTAACTGTGGGGCATCGGCATAGCCCAGCCCTTGTAAGGTCTGGGAGGATTTCTGAGTTGGCCATTGCTTTGGCCACTCCCCTCTTTGGATGATGCTTCGATCTGCCCCTGTATCCACCAGTCCCTCAAATCTTTTCCCTTCCACTTGGAGAGTTAGCATGGGTCTTTGGTCTAAAGTTATGGACAGGCATGTAAGGTCGACTCCAGTGGAGCCTAGCCCTTTATCTCCTCTCTCTATCTCCTTAGCAGGGAAGTTGCCATGAAGAGAAGGCAAAAGCAGGAGCTGTGCAATTCTATCCCGGGGAGAAATGGACACCTCTCCATCCGGGACATGGCAGAGGACCTTTATAGTCCCCATATAGTCAGGGTCAATCACTCCCGGGAAAATTATTAATCCTCTCATTGTGGAGGAGGAGCGTCCTAAAACTATTCCTACAGTGCCTTCATCTAGGGGTCCTGTCATGTCTGTCTCCACAATCTGGACACCCATCTGCTGTGTTAATACCCGTCCGGAGGTGGCACAGAGGTCCACCCCTGCGGAGCCTGAGGTTGCTCTCTTTGGCTGGGGGTTGTTGCGGGTGCTGTCCGGGAGCCAGAGTCTGAAAAGCCCCATAAATTTTTGGGCCCTGGGGACGAGGGCCCTCCTTCCCGTTTTTTGGCTCTGGTTCTGAATCAGCGTTTGGAGTAATTTGGGGGATAAAATGTCCATTGATGTCTCTAACTGACCTGCACTCGTTGACCCAATGCTTTCCCTTTTTACAACGAGGACACACTCCTGGAGTCCTTGGCGGCCTGGGTACGTTTTGCGCAGGACCACCATTTTGTGGGCACTGTTGTCTAAAATGTCCCAACTGACCACACCGGAAACACCCTTTCCCTTTACTATCTTTTGCGGCCCCGGCAGCCGACAAGACAGCAGCCGCCAGCCCCGCATTGGTCGGGGGCCACCTACTTCTCTGCAGGCTTTTAACCAAGCTTCTAGGCTTTGAGTTCTTACTGGGGTAATTGCCCTCTGACATTCCTTGGTGCTTTGTTCAAAAATGATTTGCTGTACAAATGGCATGGCTGTTTCCAGATTTCCTAACACCCGCTCAGCTCTCTAGAGCATACGGGCAACAAAATCAGAAAATGGCTCATTAGGGGCCTGCATGATTTTTGTTAGTTTGCCAGCCATCTCTCCCTTGTTTGGGAGGGCCCGCCAGGACATGTAAAAGATCTCGTTTACCTGGCGGTATACTTCAAAAGGATATCCTGTCTGGTCTACCGTGTAAGGTCCCTGCCCGAGAAGCATATCTACGGTCCAGTCCAGGTGCCCGTCACGGACATTTTGTCTGTATTGGGCTTGAGCCTTTTCTTGAACAATAGACTGGAAATCGAGGAACTGCCCATGATTGAGGCAGGTACGGGCTACCACAAACCAGTCCGTGGGCGTCATAGCATTTACAGTCAGTCTTCGGAGCAGGGCAGTGGTATAATTAGCTGTCACTCCATAAGTCTGGACTGCCTCAACTAAATCCTTAAGCTGGAAGTAGGAAACCGGCTCAAAATTTCTTTCATTAGTAATTGGATTTTCAAAAACTGGAAAGGGGGCCGCCAGCCGCGACCAGGTGCTTCCTTTTATAAAGTGACTCCGCCCCGCCGGCGGGCACGCCCGGGGGGCCGATGGGTGAGGGCCAGCTCCGTTTCCTCTTCCTGGCTGCTGCGGTACTCCCACCCTTAGGGGGCGCCACCCCCCATATCTGTCTGCCTCATACTCTGCCGCAGCCTCTTCTAAGTCTTCACTATCAGCTGGATCGAGCTGCTCTCCCTCCTCCTCTAACATTTCTTCCTCTGAGTCACTCACAAGTTCACTGCATTCTTGGTCCCACCCTTCCACATGTAGGGCTGAGAACCAGTTTGCTTTTAAAGAAGGGCATGGGGGTCTCCTTGAGACCCCCTCCTCCCTAAGACCCTTCTCCTTTTGTGAGGGCTGCAGTCCCTCCTGCTTTAATTCTTTAGGATCCTTTTGTCTTTTTTCCCTTTTTCTTTTAGGCCTATTTTCCTCCCCATTACTGGATGCTGACTCTGATAGACTATCCTGATGCTGTGTTAGTACTTTGCATCCTTCCTGGATTAAATCAAACCCTCCCTCCTCCAGGCAAGTGCGCACCATCAAAAAGACAAGCCACAAGGGAAGAAGCAATGCAAGCAACCAATAAATATCTAAATCTACAGTGAACAGCATACCTCTCCGCATGTTGAGTTCTGTCTCCGGTTCGGCCTCTCGCACGGGTCCCGGGTTTCAGCACCACTTTGCGGCGAACGCCTTCTCGGCCAGCGAGAAAAAACGACCACCACACCAGGAGTCTTCTCAGATCACGCTTTATTGGAGAGCCTTTTAGTTGATGGGAGAGCTTGAGCGCGAGAAAGCGTGCACCCAAAACATGGCCGCTTATATAGGGAATAGGAACACGGGTCTTTCTATCATTGGTCTTCTGCCATTCACCGTCACCAGGTGCCACGGGATTGGCTGGGGACTCTACGTGGCTCGCGCATGTGCAAAGCCCAGGACCCACCGTCCCGCCAAGCACCGCCTGAAATGGAGTGGTTACTTCAAAGCTGCAAGGGTGTGGGTGCCATCTTGTAATGGCGTTTACCCTGGCTCCCTACATAAATGTATCTCCTTCTATGCCATTTTTCATACCTTATCTCTTTTGATTTCTAAAAATCTCATTCTTTCTCTATTTCTCTATGAACATTTCCTGATACTAAATACATCTATACAGATGGCAGAGGATGCTAATGTAAGGGTCCCAAAGCTCATCAGTCATTAATGTAACAAAATGGAAAAGGAGGATATATTTCTTGCTACTTCAATTTTTCTGAAATGCTGCAATGTCATCATTTGGTTAAAATTTCCATTCTTTTTCTACACAGTGTCATTCAGTGCACATAAATGCAAATATGAGCCAGGTGCTGGTGGTCTACACCTGTAATCCTAGCTACTAAGGAGGTTGTGACCAGAAGATTGTGGTTCAAAGCCAGCTTTGTCAGGAAAGTCCATGAGACCCTAACCTTCAATTAATCACCAGAAACCAGGAGTGGTGTTGTAGCTAATCACCCAGGATAAGAGTTCAAGCCCCTCAAGAAAAAAAGTGGTGAAATATGACTTTCAGTTTCCCCCAAAGGAACGGCAAGATCAATAATCTTCCCAACCAAAAAAAAAAAAATTCCAAAATGATTCAGTGCACCTACTTTTGCTGAGTTATGTTATGGATTCTTTGCTGGATATATTCTCTAAAACAAATCGTTTAACTAGGGATACAGGTGGACCCATTGTAACAATGAGATGTACAAATCGTTATGTGGAAAAATGAACTTTACAACTTTGGTGGGGGGGGAGGACCGGATGGGGGAGGGGGGTATATGGGAAAGGATGGGAAGGGGAAACGAAAAGGAGGCAACAATGATTGATAAGAATTGTACTCGTTATCTTGCCCATGTAATTGTAACTCCTCTGTAAGGTATGCTCACAAAAAAAAGAAAGAAAATATGGTCAAATATTAGCTTTACAATAAGCTTCATCTAATATTTCTCATTTGAAAAGAGAAGACTGTACAGTTGATGACACTTGGCTTTCTTACTATCTTAGTTCAAAGCCAACCCAGGCAGCAGAGTCTGTCAAACTCATATCTGTAATTACACAGCAAAAAATCAAAAAGTGGAGTTTTGGTTCAAGCAGTAGAGTACTAGATTTGGGGGCTGGTGGGCAGGAACAAAAACTGTTCAGGGACAGGGTCCAGCCTCAGGGTTCTAGCCCCAGAACCAACATAAACTAAACAAAAAAGCAAACAAAGAAAAACAGATATTTCATTGGGACCCTCCTTTAAGGACTACTGGTGTGAGAAATGGCTCCTTTTGCTGATCATACGCACTGGATGCTCTTTTGGAATCCTTATTGCTCTGGAGAACTCAGGACCAAAATAAAGGAATTGATAACTGACTCCTACAATAAGAGAATCATGTCAGGAGTGAAATATCCATCCATAAAACACTTTAAAACCTCCATGTCTTTGTTTCTTTGCAGTAGAATTTTTTTTGGGGGGTCCAGGCGTGGGCCTGAACTCTGGGCCTCGGCGCTTTACCTCAGGTCTTCAACTCAAGGCTAGTGCTCTACCACTTGAGCCACAGCACCACTTCTGGTTTATTTTTGCTTATGTGGTGCTGAGGAATCGAACCTAGGGCCTCAGGCATGCAAAGTAAGTTCTCTACCACTGAGCCACCTTCCCAGCCCCTGCAGTAGAACATATTTAAAACAACGTTATTTCCTTTTGTTCTATGCTGGCCATCAAATGGCACATTAGTTCTTTTTGTAATTCTCTCAACTAGAAATTTACAGAAAAATTATATATGAGTAAAAACACACTAGACAAAGTCAAGGACAGAGTTTTCTTCAAGACCTCGGATTCTCTTCTTTTACAGTAAAAAGGAAAGCACAAGTTAACTTGAACTTTGTAAATCCTCTATGTTCAATTCCTCTCCTTGGATCAGTTTCCACATCCAGTAACGGTTACTTCCGGGAACAATCTATGGTGCTGTTTGAGGTATAGTGAATGATTTCTGACTTCAACGAAATAACACAAGGACACCTTTGGACCTGAAGTAATACGAGTTTCAGAGACAACTTAGTAAAGAGAAAATATGAAATTTATATTGCTTATAAATACATTATCCATGAGTATATTGAGTTCAAACTTTGTAAATTCTCTGTAAATTAAGGCAAATTTTAAAGGGGAAGAAGTTTCTCAGATCATTTTTTTGTGAGTGTATGTTCTGCGCATTATTTCCCAAGTGTACATGAATTTGTTAACTCATGTTAACTATAGCAATAATAAGAGAAAGAGAAATTCTGTGTTTAAGTATAAGGGTTCAATACACTATAGAAGACTCTACAAATAAGACAACGTTGAAACAATAAAGCCAAGTCCAGTATGTAGATTTATGAGAGTGATATATAGAAAGCATTACTCCTACATGGAACAGGAAGTATGAGGCCACTCCCTTTCTAAATCATGCTTGCTAATGACACAACTTTGTAGAAAGTAGAATGGAAGAATAATTCTCTTTTCAATGCAAGTGAGATATAACAGCATAGACTTAATTGGGAAAAAAAAAAGTCCATCTTGTGAGAGCAGGGTTATACTAGCTATGAACTGGTGGATAAGATCACATTTTTTCTTTCCTTTACTTATATATTGTTTGTTGGTGGTGGTCTTGGAACTTGAACTCAGAGGCTGGGCGCTGACCCTCTGCTATTCAGCTCAAGGCTAGCGCTCTCCCACTTGAGCCTCAGTGCCGCTTCCAGTTTTCTTGCAGTAAATTGGAGAAAAGAGTCTCCGGGACTTTGCTACCTGGGCTGGATTTGAACTCCAATCCTCAGATCTCACCACCACCCAGCTTAGGATCACATTTTTAACAGTGTACACTCAGCATATGTAATGTGTATGTTCATCTATCTTTATATGAATTCTTGAGTTGAAAAGCTGGGCTACAGCTTTGACTTTACACTCACAAAAATCTTTGTAGTTTAACAGTAGATTCCACTGGATAAATAAAACCTAAGAATGTAAAGGAGTCTGGGAAGTTCAGGTTGCATCCACCTGGGCAGAACAGTCTTTGAGAAACTATAATTAACCAGCCAAAAGATGGATTGGAAGTATGGCTCAAGTATTAGAATACCAGTCATGAACAAGATTGCTGAATAAGATTTTGACGCTTTTGCATACATACATACAATCATACACATATATATAGAGATACTTATATGTGCACGCACAAATACAAATATGAAGCAACTCTCAGAATATGTAGAAAAGTTAGAAAACAATAGAAAATATGTCCTGAGTAGACTAGAATCAAGTGATAATTTGTAAAATTAAAAAATCCTCAAGCGAACATTCTTCAAAAAAGTGTGAGAAAATTACATAGATAGAGATCGGGATAGTAAGAGATTCAAGTAATCAGTATTAAAGGGATTAGATCCATGGAATGAATCAGAGACCCCGCAGGTGCATTTGAAAATGTTCATATCCTGCGTCAAATGTTAGAACATCTTTGAAAATAGTACATGAACAGTCTGAGAAGTTTAGTGGATAATATAACTGGAGAAGTTCAGAATTGCTAGTCTGGGCCTGGGAAGGTGGCTCAGTGGTAGAGTGCTTGCGTTGCATACATGAAACCCTGGGTTCCATTCCTCAGCACTACATAAGCCAAAAGAAAAAAGCCGGAAGTGGCTCTGTGGTTCAAGTGGTAGAGACCTAGACTTGAGATGAAGAGCTGAGGGAGAGCACCCAGTCCCAGAGTTCAGGCCCCATGACCGGTTCCAAAAATGAATAAATAAATAAACAAATAAGTAAATAAATAAATATATATACATATAAATAAACCAAGAAACTACGGTGGGGCAATGTGATACAAACCTTCAATTCTAGCACTCAGACTGACAGGAGATTAGAGACTGGAATTACATAGTGATACCTTCCCTGGACCAGGTAGTATAATTTTCTATTATTAAAAGATACCAAACCAGAAAGGAATACGCAGTTGGAAGTTTGGGCTAATTTTGTCATTATGTTTTGAGAAGTCGTTTCCTATTGAAATGCAACTCATATATAATCCTCACTTCTGCTTTTAAATGCTCTCTTCATTACAGAACATTCCTAGATGCAAAATGGCTCATAATTCCCATGCAAAATTAGAAAAAGTAAGTAATCATCATTCTGTTAGATTCCAAGGAAAGGATGAAGGATTACAAAAGCTTAAGCCTTGAGGAATAGCAAAGTTCATCTAATGTAGGAATTGATAGATCTTTCTAAATTAGAGTTCAGACTTCAAATAAATAATTTGGTGTTGTTTGTAATTTCATATTCTATAAGATACTACAAAATTCTTTTTAAATAGTGTGTTTACTTGACAAATTTACAAATGTTTCTTGCATTCAATTTGCCTAGCATATTATTTCAAGAGAGTTATAATTAGAACTCAGTTAATAGATAATTCCAACAGTTCCTGTATAAAATGATAATGTAAATAATGTAGACCGAGTTGCCAAGAAATGGATATTAATTTATAAATTTAGAAAAACAGCAATGTTTTGAGGCTTTGGTATAACATGTTATGAAGAGAATAATTGTGTGACTTCTTTCTACCTGTATGTAACACAGGAAGCAATTTCCTTAATTAAATGCCTCTGTATAAAATAAGAAAAATGCTGGGTTTGGAGTTTGTTTTTATTTTTGTTTTTGTTTTATTGGTTTGTCCTAGGGGTTGAACTCTGGGCCTGGACACTGTCTCTGAGCCTGTTAAGCTCAAGGCTTGTGCCCTACCACTTCAAGCTCAGTACCACTTGTGTCTGGCTTTTGCTGAGAAGTTTATTGGAGATAAGAATCTAGGGATCTTTCCTGCTGGGTGGGCTTTGAACTGTAATCTTCCGATCTTAGCATCCTGAATATCTATGATAGTTAAAAAGTATAAATATATATAATATTTTCAAGAATGCCAGTGGAGGAAAAATGATGCAACCCAGTTTATTGTGGTGTTCTTTCCAGAACACACAGGGCATCCCATTAGCATAGGTGTAGTATTTTTTCCAATAGAAATAAGTTATTTGTGATGGGAATTAAGGGAATTTTGAGGTGCACCCTACAAGTTGGAAACTGTTGGTCTAGGATGACTTTATGGCATAAATTTTGGGATTGATGGTCATAGAAATAATAGCTTAATCTGATAAACAATTGCTTAATCTTGAAGAATTAATTATAACAAGCTTCATAGTTTTATCCTATACCAGAATGTGGCTATTTTTCTGTTCACTTCTCAATGTGTAACACCCCATTGCAAAATGCAACTATTGCAGAATTACATAACATGCAAATAGGTACTATTTTGAATCTCTCAGGTATGGAGTGTTCAGAATTTGAAAGTGAGTAGTTATTAGTAGTTATTATTTTGAGGAACACACATATTCTGTCCTCTTACACAACTTATTTACTTTTAAAAGTTATGGGTTTTTATAGAATTAATCAGTTGTCAGTTTTAGTATGAGAAAGTACAAATTTATTATTTTATGAAAATATTGGCAATTATATTGTGAAAAAATTGTCAAGTTATATAACATTCATGTTGATGGTCCTCTGATAAAGAAGGGGTAATTAATTCAAATTAGATGCCAAATAGTATGGATTTTTTAAAAAGTTACATTAAAAACAACAACTGCAAATAAATATCTCTGTCCATATCTTGGAGTTTATTTTGCTCAGCATCAGTTTATATGCTCATATATATGCATAATAAAGAAACTGGAAAATAATAGTTTCATGGATAATATATCATGAAAACAACATGTTAACTGTTTTTGATGGTAAAGGTGGAATTAGGATTGGTAAATTCGCGATTCTGATAAAGGAATTTCAAAAGAGTTTTAAAATTATGACAGGTAAATTTTAATTGTTCAAACTTTTTAACTTAGCCTATTAAAATTTAAAATTGCCTGGGAAAATAGGCTTTCATGCAAAAAAATCCATGGAGACTTAGCTGAGAGGGAGCAATGTGGGTAAGATGGCTCATTTTTACACTAAACAAACAAGCCTCACAAACTGTGCTGTAAATCCTGTAGGCTAACATGCGAATTGTCCTTACCCAGGAAATACAGTCTTACTGTGAGAAACAAGGTTGTTGTATAATTTAAACTAAACAGTAATTTTCTTAAAAAGATAATTTTGGTCAAAATATTTACGGAGAAAGTGCCCTTCAAAATGAAAGAACGTATTGAGTTTACACAGTGTCTTTGCATTTGAAGCACTGAAGCACAGAACAAAAATCTGATTGGATACTTCACATTTCTAAGTAGCTCAAAAATATAATATCCTCATTAACATGAAATAGTGAAGACTTCTCTTATTACATAAGCCAAAAAGTTTCGGGATCAGAAAAGAATTGAGCAAATTGCAAAGGTAAGAAAACGCGTTCTTAGAAGCCCTAGCTAAGGGTACTGGCTTCAGCCATGGAGGGGGCCAAAACTTTTTGATATAGATTGTCTTAATGTTTTTGCTACCTAAAGTGATTTTACAGAGCCTATTTGGCTCAGTATAATGCAGAAAAAATTGAATGAAGACATGAAAATAAATTCCACCTCCAAATAAAAGAGTTTTAAAAGAGAAACCTGAAGATGTAGCAATGGCAGATGCAGTATAGTCCTTCACCTTCACTAGACTTGAAGCCAAGAAACTGTGATTAATTGGAAATCAGGCAAGAGCTAAGAAGGGACATAGAAGTAGGACATAGAAGTATTGTCCTTTGTAACAGACAATGTAATCCAAGGAATGGGTGATTTAACTCTATTCTTCTCCATACATCTTGTTGAGCAAAAGCAAGACCAAGAGAAAAATAATCTATTGAAATGATTTTGCAAAGAATTATTCCACTGTTCATAATATGGTATCTAAGGAAAGTCTTAAGAGAGAAGATAAAAGTTGTAAGAGAGAAGATAAAAATGGATTATTCTTCAGTTTCCTCTAAGCATTTTGTTAGCAAAATATATCTTTGAGGTTAAAAGTGACTGAACCAAAAAGGGGTGGAGTACTTATTTTTGTGGGCACATTAGACACAAGAAGATTTCAAGTTAAAGAAAAAAGAAAAAAATATAGCTAAATATTTGTGATTACAGGTTCTTGGACTGGTTTTTTGGAGACAAAGATTTGCATTAGTGTTGGTCTTCATAAACATAGTTGTGACAACAAAGAAGGAAAGAAAAAATTCCAAATCTCTTGACTTTATTAAAAGTATGAAAATAGAGTAGTGAAGAGATTGAGAGAAAACAAAGAGAACTGCTTTCTCTCCAGTGGAGTAATAGGTTCTTGTTCTTGTTTCTTCCATTCTGTCTTTACAAGCTATCAAATGTGCCTCAGGACTGGAGTATCCAGTTCAGACAAAGAACATTCGCAGAAGAAAATATTTGCAGTAGATATAGGTGATTTATAACCTTAGACAATCTATTTAAATCTGTTTAAAATTCTCCCCACACCCCAAACTGCCCTCTTTGCACAGCTTTGTTTGCTTTTCCAAAGACTGACCTTCATTAACTATTTAAAATTTTGATAGGTCATATTCATACTGTCTAGAGATTGCTGTTTGGTTGTAATTTTTGTATGTTTTTGTTTGTTGTTGTGTGTTTTAACTGAATTTCAAAAGGTTGTGCAAGTGTGTTACAATTAAATATGTCCATCTAATTGTCTAATGCTCCTGGATCAGAGTCACTCCTTCTATCAATCTGAACCAACCCTTTCTCCAAGATTTATTTCAGATTTACCACTTCCTTTATTACATGTGTACATTGAGTATTCTAGCTGTACTTGTCCCTTGTTGTATTTTTCATTCATTCTATTTCTTTACTATTGTTCCTCTCTGTTTTCAATTTCCTGATAGTCATTCTGTTAAACTGCCTGTTAATACTTTGAAAGGTTTATATACATTCCATGGAGTTTCAATCCCACATATACATGAACTGATGCCAGTTTATATTTCCATAATTCATTCATCTGCAATAACAATTTGCAAGACTGAAGATGTGAATCACTTAGACATGATTTTATTCTCATTCATTTGGAAGATTAATCTTTAGGCAGCAAGAAAGTTTAAAAATTACTTAGAATGTATTCCTAACTACCAGTTTTTATAAATGGCTTTGTACAATGGTGTGTGATTATTTAATTTTACCTAGGATAATATTTTCTACTACCTATAAGTTTTGGAAAAAGAAGAAAACTAAAATTTACGAGTGTAGAGGAATATGATAGAAATAGAAGACATATTTTATATTTGTCACATCTCTGATCAGTACCCAAATGCAAGACTTAAAGTCATATTTCTTACTATATTAGACAGATAGGGAACACATAAAACAACACTTGATAAAGCAACTATTAGTGACTTTTTAAAATGTACGTTCTTATGTGATGAAATTTACTTTATTAGCTAATACTTGGGTTTGGAATATGGGAGGCTGATCTATTTAACACATTTATGGAAGGCACCTACTAAACAACACAAATGGTGGGGGTACTATTTCTACACTTTAATGAATGAATTTGGTTGATATTAATGTTGGGTAAGTAAATCAACTCTATTTTAACTTGCTCCCTACACTTCTAAGCCTTTTAATGTCACTATCATCTACTTGTCAAGTGTTATTTTGGCAAATGTGATTTTAAATAGTTTATTTGAAAATGAATATACTTTCAGGAGATTAAGGGTAGGTTATCATTAGTTTGAGAATAACAACATTTTTATACTATACAACCTAGTTTTCTGAAGTACCGGTGTTTTGAAGCACTAAGGATCTTCTTACTTAATGTTTTTCTAAATTATATTTGACCTCTAAATCAAGTTTTCCTAGCCTTGGTAGACCAATTATGGATCTAGCGTTCCAGAAACTATTTTTGGCCAACTTATGCTGCACTGAAATCTTTCATTAATCATTAGGAGAGGGGTATTAAAAATAATCTTGTTCATTTGTGATTTTGTTCACTCATATGGGCTGGTCATTTTTAAATTGAAAATTTGAACTACAGTACTTTCTCTCATATTTTGTGATCTCATCTTTCATTTCATGTTGCCTTGCATTTCACAGTTGATTACTGCTAATTCCTGTAAGGAATTGGGGACCTGAAATATTATAGGACATGAGAAATTGAGATTAGTCTTCAATTACTTTCTGTTGGCATGTTGCATGAGCCTAAGTGAGAAGTCTTGCCCTTGTTATCTGATGTTGCAGATATTTTGAACCTGGTATCCTAGGGCCCGTGGGTCCTGCAGAAGAATAATAGCTTTTAGACATCATATCAGCAAAATTTGGGTATAATCAGTAAGAATGCTTCAGAAATATGGAGAAAAACATTTTGGGACCACCAAGTTAAAACAATAAACAGAGTATCAGAGTAAAATCACATACATTAGTGGAAAACAATACTGTTATTTTACCATATGAATTCAGAAAACCACGAACACATAGAAGGTATCACAAGTTTATACCGAAGACATTGAATTGATACTTTTTATATTCTAATATATATTCTAAACCTAATTATTTATATTCCAATCTATTTATGAGTATAAATGTCAATATATTTGTCAAACTATCAATTCTAGTAAGATTCACTGTGTGAAATTTAAAATCAGCACATATAAATATAAAATATATAAGTATATATAATATAAAAAAAGCAATTCTGTTTTAAAGTATTATTCCATTATCTCTACCTCAGTTTTTGGTAGAGTTAGATTTAAAGCTTTACCATTTGTTGATTTACAGCCTAGAGGCAAGAGATACTTATGGACTTCTCCAGGAGCTATGGAAATATTTGGTGATAGAAAGTCAGTAGTTTAAGTTCCTGCCTGGTTGGATGATAGACAGGCAAGGACCGTAGGTAATCATGCATATGAACAATTTTTTCACCTTCTTGGCTTTAGCTACTTTTGAAATGACAAGTATATTTTGATAAAATGCCTTCCATTCTAAACAATTCTGTCTGAACTGTTCATCTCTCTATGATCTTTTGTAACTAAGGTTAGTTTTGTTCCAGTGGACAATCTTTGCTGTCACGGTAAGATATTCTGATTGGTCTGTTCCTACATGGAAGAAAGGTAAAGGGTCAGCTAGACATTTGTCCCAGCAAGACCTCATTTGGGAAATTTTAAGTTGCACAAGTTAAGAAGTAGCTCTTAAGCAAGGCTTTCTTTGAATCCATTAGCTCCACAAAGCTAACTCAGTTGATAAATACTTGAAAAGCAATCACCTTTGGACATAGCTGTAAAGGCTTCAAAGTATGATTAAATTTAAAATGAAAAAGCCAAAATAGTCATTGACAAAAAATTGCAAATGTGAGCAATCGACCAAGAAATACGTTTTTTTTCCATTATACATAGAATTTTAGAGAAATAAGATCAATAGAATTTTTAGGAACAATAAGGGTTCCTTGTTATAAATAGTCAACCATGGATATATGCCTGTATAAAGAGTGCATCATTAAGTACTTAAATTTAGATGATACTACATGTTTCAGCAGCAGGCCTACCCAAATTACAACAATACAGAGATTAACATAGCACTTGCCGAAGGATGATATGAAAATTTGTGAAGTATTCCATATTTTTCATTCTTCTGATGCAAGAAATGAAAAACAGTTAAAAACAGTTATTAAAAAGTTCATTACAAAAATAGAAGTGTAACAATACGTGTAATTCATAGAATTAAAGGTTAGTTTGACATCAGTATATTAAATCTTCACCTGAGAAAGGCCTTTACATAGCATAACCTTTACAAAACTTGAAATTAGTTAACATTGTCATTTTATCCCAAAGAAATAAAATAATACAAGGACCTAGGAAAAAAAAGAATCTTAAACTTTTTCTATATGCAATGCAATCTGAAAGGACACATTTATTAATGAACATATACATTATATAACAATGTAGAATTCAAAGTATTATATCTAGGAGCGAATTAAATAGATTATGGACATTATACAAACAGATATACTTTTTTCAGAAAAGCACCACGAACATCTTTAGTTTCTATACTATTTATTTCAAAAGATAAGTTAAAATTATTTCTGATTTGAAAAAATCACAAACTCTGCAGAAATCATTATAGATGTACACAAACAACTCTTGAATGTATTTTGACATCAAAGTCAGGCAATTCACTTGGATGAATACATGGAATCCATGAATTTTTAAAGTAAGATATTGCTGTTGCTTTGTATTTTGAAAATAAAAATTGTAGGGAAACAAAGGATGGACTGGCATTTTTGAAATTTAAGAAACTCAACCAAACCATTACAACTTAGGAGAACAATTTGTACAGTCTTCCACAACTTCAAAGAGGTAGTAATACTTACTTATCCTTTTGGAAATATCAAATGCAGTTTTCGAGATCCAAAAGAAGAAATTTGCTTGGATCTTCCTCAATTTTTTTCTTGCAAATGATACCATTCCTCATTTTTTCATCTTACTTCCTGTCTTCGTCAGAATTGCTTAACCGGAGACTTTGAGTGCCAGTGGGAATGAGATGTCCATGTTTTTCTCCAATAGTTCACATTGATTGAACTGGTCAGAAAAATCTGGTGAATTTTCTGCATATATTTATTCACCATGATTTATTTTATCTTTTTTCCATTTTTACTACTCTAAATTATTCTAACTGGAGAGTAGGGAATTTATAGAGAGCAGAGGAAAGATTTTCCTCAATATTCAAAGGTACAGACTGAAAATTAGGACCAGTGGTGTCTTCATGTGCAGCTTATTCTAGGAATGAGAAAATAGGAAACAATGGCTTCTATGTAAATGATTTGGGAAATACCATGTTATAGTGTAAGAGAACTCACTATTCAACTTATGGGCTTAAAGAATTTTCTAATAGCTTTCTAATGTTGGTATTCAACATTAGAATAAATGTATAATGCAGTAGTAAAATAGAAGTCCTTTGTATGACTACCTAAATTCTTGTTTTATTAAAGACATTTGTTTTCATCTAAAAAATAGGCCTGTCTATTGTCTTCAGGTGATTTTGATGATTGAAGATGCTTAATGAGAAGTCAAAATGTATTAGTAGTCCTTTTCTATCAAATAAATTTCACTTTTTCTTCTTGGAGGATATAATGATCAAAGCAATAATTCAGAATCAGCAAGCAATCATTCAGAATCGTGCTTGCATTGCAAGTGAATAACCAGTAAGTAATCCTCGATACCATTATCCACAAAGATTTGTCACAGATACAATCTGCCTGCCTTCTCTAGCTGCTTTCCTAGCCTGAACCTATTCCTTCATTGTACAGGAAAAGTGTGATTCAACTGATTTTAGTCAGATCTGTTAGTAGAATTATCAAGTATTTAGATTCTTTTTTTAAAAATTAGTTGTGGGGCCTGAACTCTGGGCCAGGGAACTGTCTCGAGCTGTTCAAATCAAGGCAAGCACTCTACAACTTGAGGCACAGCACCACTTCTGGATGGTTCTGTTTATGTGGTGCTGATTTGGGAAATGGCAGAGCAGAAAGTGAAATGATGCAACCAAAAATATAAAAACAAAATAAATTAGGATAATTATGGAGCAATCATATTGTCTATGAGAACCATGAAAGAGAGAGAGGAAAATAGATAGAGATGTGCAATGACCTAGCTAGCCACAAAATCCATGCTTCTATTTTTTAAAAGAGATGGAATTAGAATATATGAATTTACTTGAAATTAGTAAATACATTTTTAGTAGCCTACATAAAGAGTCAGAGCTTTGACCAAATTACAAACAAGAATCTTAAAACTTGTGCTGGGATGGTGGATCAGTGGTAGAGTGCTTGCCTTGCAGCTTACTACAGCAGAGACTATTTCCAAAAAGGCCACACATATGAATAATAGGGATGAGGATGAGTAAACCCCTCTTCATTGGGAAGCCTAGAGTGGAAAACTAGAAATTGTCCATGAGTTGGTAGCTCAAGGCAGATATTCATGCAATAACTGTGAATGGCTGGACACCCCTGTACAGTGCTTATATGTGGAACATATTGCAACAGCACACACACACACACACACACACACACACACACACACACACACACACACACACACACACACACACATCATCATCATCATCATCAGATTTCTTCTTATTTTTTGCATATGGTCTTAAGAATAAATTTACATTACTAACATGAATTTCTGACAGGAAAATATCATCACTGTACATCTTGGTTGTATGCTCTCAGCTTTAAATTACTAAGTATGTGCATTAGATAAGTATAGGAAAAAGTAGGAGCCACATCGGTGGCTCAGGTCTTTAATCCTACCTAATCAGAAAGATGAAATCGGATGATTGTGCTTTGAAACCAGACCAAGAAAAAAAAGTCCATTAGATTCTGATTTGAAAGTAACCACAAAAGCTTGAAATGGAGCTGTAGTATAAGCATTAAAATGCTAGCCTTGAGAAAACTAAAACAAAAAAATAACAAATTCTGGAACAGAGTCAGGCCCTGAATTCAAGCTCTAGTATTAGCACAAAACGAATGAATGAATGAATGAATTATCTAAAAATAAATTAAGTGGTCACATGTGGAGAGGCAGGTAAAATATAACAATCGTGGAGACTGGATTATGTATTATTTTGTAAAAAGGCAAATTATCATTTTTCTTAATCATTAATATTTTATTTGAACTTTATTGTACAATAAACCCTGAGTTTGGCATGCATGTATGTGTGTGTGTACATGTGCGCACATGTGTGTGTATGTGTGTGTGTGTGTGGTTGCAATGTTGCTTGCCAATGTGGATAGAGTGAGGCTGAAAAGAGCTGTGTTGAAATGTTGTTATTTATCAGGGTTCCATCCTGTCATTTCAGTGGAACCACCCTTCTGTACATTTTATTTGTCAAATAATAACATCCTCATAATCAAAGCATTTACATCATTAAGTTAGATAAAAGAGATCACTTTCGGTTCTTAGTATATGTTAGGCAAGAAGATACACATATAATTAGGTAGGGAGTTATTGCTGTAAGATGACTGTCAGTACAAAATATGTATTTGACATCTTAAATTGGATATACTTTTAAGATATACTCATAGAGATATTTTGACCAACTCAACCAAACAGGTATTACTCTGGTTATTCCTGTGAAACTCAAGGTGGATAAACACTTTCCAGATTTCTGTTGAAAATAACTTGTTTGTAAGATCATATCTATTCACACTAAGATAATAAACCCCATATTTTTTAGGTTTGAATATCCCATCATATTTACTGAAAATCAGTATTGTGGATATGTTTGTTAGATATACATTGCAAAAACAAACAAAAAGCATGTGTCACCTCCAGATAGTGGATGCATTTGAAGTTGTTTTGTACATACAAATGTTTCTTAATTAATTGTTCTTTTGTGGGAGTAACTATCACAACTTTAACAAATAAGGATTTTTGAATATCTTTTCCAATATAAATAAGATCCCAGAGAAAGTCTTGCAATTTCTGAAAACCCTTTGAATATTTTATGATCCTAACTACTCAGGAGACTGAGATCGGAGGATCACAGTTCAAAGCCAGGCCATGAGACTCTTATCTCCAATTAACCACCAGGAAACCAGAAGTGGCACTCTGGCTCAAAGTAACAGCACACTAGCCTTGAGCTGAAGAGCTTGGGGACAAAGCTAAGGCCCAAAGTTCAAGCCCCACAACCGAAAATAAATAAATAAATAAATAAATAAATAAATAAATAAATAAATAAATAAATAAATAAATAAAGCAGCCGGGTGCTGGTGGCTCACACCTGTAATCCTAGCTATTGAGGCTGAGATCTGAGGATCATGGTTTTCAGTTCATTGACTATACAGCTAAAAACATTTCTGAAATAAACATTGTTAAAATCTGAAAATGTAAATGGGTATATAGGCTTTTTATGCATCATTTTATGAAAAGCCAGTTTTTATGAAACTAAAAGATATAGAATAAAAGAATGGAAGTGAATTGGGTGAGCTAATTATTAGTATAACTTTGTTTTCTATTAGCACAGTCTTTTGAATTACATGATGAAGTTAAATTATGTCCTTTGTGACACTATGCTTGTTATTTTTAGAATCTTTGTAGTTATAAGAGTGAATTTGAAAAAAAAAAGAGTGAATTTGTAGTATAAATAGCCTTTGAAAATGATTAGGATTAATCTTGTGTTTTGTGTCCTATTCCCCTAAAAATGAGTTATTTTCAAGTGTTAATAGTTTATAATTGAATCTTCAGTATCATAAGAAATTTTGAAAAAATGGATTGTGCGGGGTAAGATGTAGCTGCCTCTTCTCTGAACCTCCCCTTTGCCTCCGGACTTCTCAGGGGCCAGCAGCAGCCCGACCAGGGGCACGGGAACGAGGGCTCAGCAAATGACCATGAGCTTGGTGTCCAACTAGCAGTTTGCAGGTGGCTGTGCCAAGGCAGTGGAGAAGGCGCCAGAGTAGGCGCCGGGGGATTCGGCTCAGGCTGCGGAGGAGCTGCAGCTGCTGCACAGGGCCGGCATCTGTAAGTGGTTCAACGTGATCATGGGGTTCGGCTTCCTATCCATGACCGCCTGCACCATGGTCGCGCTGGACCCCCTGGTGGACGTCTTTGTCCACCAGAGTAAGCTGCACATGGAGGGCTTCTGGAGCCTGAGGGTGGGAGAGGCTGTGGAGTTTACCTATAAGAAGTCTGCCAAAGGCGTAGAATCCATTGGATTCACTGGGCCCAGTGGGGTGTTCTCTTTGGTAGTGAGAGGCGGCCAAAGTTGAAGAACATGCAGAAGCGCAGATCCAAAGGAGACAGGTGCTACAGCTGTGGTGGTCTAGACCATCATGCCAAGGAATGCAAGCTGCCACCACAGCCCAAGAAGTGCCACTTCTGCCAAAGCATCAACCACATGGTGTCCTCCTGTCCACTGAAGGCTCAGCAGGTCCCCAGTTCCCAGGGAAAGCCTGCCTACTTTAGGGAAGAAGAAGAAGAAGAGATCACAGCCCTGCCCTGCTCCCCGAGGCCCAATATTGAGCCACCAGAGTAAGGGGGGCTACTCTTGCCAGCAGGAAGTTTCAAGGAGAAGGCATGAAACGGCAAAGTGGAGAAAATGGGGATATGGGATGGGTTGGTGAGTAGCTGGCACTGCCATATGTCTCAGGCCGGGATGTCCCAGCATCACCCCATCTTGTCTTTTGATGAGGGGAAGGGGTGATGCATAGGAATCTCATCATGATCTATCCCAATTCAAGTGAGGGGCTTTGGGGGAACCATTTTGAAACCTGCATACTTTATATGATAAGCTTCACCTGTCCTACATCCTTCCCCTCCCTCTGCCCCCCCCCAGCCTCCAGCTTCTAAAAATGACCCAGATTGGCAAGTTGTTCCTTTAAAGAAGGATGTGTCCTATTTCTCTTGCCAGGGTGTGAAACAAATAAGCATCAGACCAGCAGATCCATGGGCCCAAATCCCCAAGGTGTAATACCTCGGGTAGGAGGGACTGTCAGGAGCAAGGTAGGGTTGTTTTGTTTTGTTTTGTTTTTTGTCTCTCCACCACCTCCTCTCCTAAACATCTTGTTTCCTCATCACCCTATCTTGAGCCGTAGTGCTGGGAGAGCTTGTCCAGGCATTTGGTTGTGATGACAGGCAACATGGGTTACTAGGGAATGGCTGTAAACCTGCTGCTCTGTGCTTCTCCCCGCCCCGCTCCAATTCTGGGCCAATGTGATTGTAATTTATTTGTTCCCTTGGATAACTGCACCTTGGGCCCCGCTTTCTCCAGGATGCCAAAACTGCACTATATGTGAGAATGATATATCTTGTGCATTTTAACTTTTTTTCTTATTATACATATTCTGGTATTGTATTTTTATATATTTTAATCTTAAGGCCCTCCTTCCTGCACTGTGTTCTCAGGTACATGAGCAATCTCAGGGATAAGTAGGCAACAACTCCAGGTCGGCACAGCAGGAAGAATTTGTTGTTTTTATCACCATGGAGAACAACCATTTGTAGTGCCTAGCCTATTGAACTACTTCATTTTTGCCAATTAGAGCTGGTTTTTCTGCCATAAGGTCGTCTTGAAACCACATCAACCCTTGGAAATGTTTTTAATTGGGTTGCCCCATGACTTGTTCTCCTTCTGCTGGAAGAATGGAAATTAGTCTAAACAGGAAATGGTGGTGCAGACAAGGTAGAAGAGGCCCAAAGAGGAAGCCAAGGTTAGTAATGATTGTCTAATCCTATGGCTCTGGGACTTGTTTTCTTTCCATATACCACATCTATCCTTTACTAGGTTGGCCTGGGATTACTGTGCACGTAACTGTATATGTATTTTTTTTCCTCTAAGGAATGGGAATTGATATGTTTGGATTTTAAGACCACAGATATGTGTCCACCTTGTACTAGCCATTCAGGGATGGCTCTATAAAAAGCAAGGACCAAAATCCTCAGTCTCGGCTTCCAGGGAAATCCATAAATGAAGGCCTCTCTCTGGAGCCCGTGTCCTGCCCTGCTGCATAATTGTTCATAGTGTTGTGTTAGCTAAAGGAGAAAAAGGGAGTTTCGTTTACATTCTGTGAGATCACCGCAAACCTACCTCACTGTGTTGAAACAGGACAAATGCAATAGAATGCATTGGGTGATGTGTGTCTGATCCTAGTTTCTTGTCTCCCCACAAATGCTGGCCCATCTAGTTAATTGTATTTGTCTAGGCTCTGTAGGACTTTACTGAGTTTCTGAGTTGATCATTTGCTAGGTGGCCTAGTTTGCGTAAATAATAATGTGTGGGTTTTTTCTCCATGTTCTTTTTGAGGTTTTATTGTTTACAAACTTCTTTTAGAATTGAGAAAAATAGCCAAACCATCTTTGACAGAAGGTTATGCACTAGACAAAAGGATCTGAAGCTAAGTTGGGGGACCTTCTATAGTGAGGATCTTGAACTAGTTTTTCTTTTGTTCCCTCTCTTCCTCTATTTCCCATTTTGGACTAGATCTTCGTTGGTAAAAATAATAATAATAAGTCCCTATCTTCTACCCTTTTCTCCCTCAAAAGAAAACCTACATGCCCATACACAGATGACTCTTGGAATGTCTCTTCAACTTTTATGTGACTTATGCAAAGATTCTGAAGACGCTAGGGCTCCAACCTCTCCACACCCCACACACACACCTTGTTCCCAACCTGAGTCCATGTTTTTTAAACATAATTCTCATCAAATATGACATTTGTGACCAAACTTGTTTGTTCTGTAATACTAGAGAAAATCAAGTGTGGCTTTCCTTGTAGAAAGTGGGGTCAGGAGACCAGGAAAGGGAATATTAATGTGTGTTCCAGTCACTCAGGAACTTGTACACAGGTGCAAGAAAAGTCATGTCAAAGTGGCCACAAGATTGTTTAATGGGAGACGGACAAATGTAACTCCATGTTTACTGCGAGAAACCAAAGTTTTGTGAGAAATCTTGAATTTATGGGGAGGGAGGGTGGGAAAGTGTGTACCTGTCTGTCCTTTTTCTGATCCCTGCAGACTAAAGCTCCCTTGGGCTTTTATGATACCAGTCCTGGGTGTTTTATTTCATGATTGATTTGTGCTGTACCCAAGTACTTCCTTTCCTCCTTTCTAACCATTTTTTTTAACACATCCTGACTCTTCCCTTCCCTTTCTTTTCCTGGGAAAATACAATGAATAAATAAATAAATAAATTCTTAAAAAAAGAGATTTTGAAAAATGTAGTAGTATTGATGTCTTTTTTAGGGAGTGGAGTCTGGTAGTGGGGCCTGAACTCTGGGCCTGGTCGCTGTCCCTTAGCTCTTCAGCTCAAGGCGAGCACTCTTCCACTTGAGCCAAAGCGTCACTTCCAGCTTTTTTCTTTTTGCTTATCTGGTGCTGAGGAATCAAACCCAGTGCCTCATGCATGCACAGCAAGCGCTCTACCTCTGAGACACCTTCCAGCCCTTTATGTCTTTTTAAACCAATTGTATTCAGAAGTTGGTAAGGCTTTAATTCATGCTTAGGTCTTGTTGTCTATGATTTTTATCCTCTCATTCCTAACATTAATGATAGGTCAGTCTGTATTTTTGGGTACAAGAAAGGTAAAATATTTATCTGGGGTCAAAGATGATTTTTATATCAGTCTTGGTTTAATAGCATTTTAAAGTATACATTTCTCTCAAAATGTTGGGTATAAAAAGCAGTCAAAAAACTTCTAATAGTAAACAACCTAGGTGAGATACACTGTGGAAATGATTGGTGTATAAGACCTGCAGTCTGTTTCCATCAGGAATTGGGGAGGTCATTCTTTCAGTAAGACAGTGTTAAACAGAGATAGGGTCCCCAGGCAGTGCAGTGTTGAGTGAAGGGATAGAATATTATTTCTGCTATTTTGACCTAGAAATCAAGAATGTTATACTTTAGCAGTTCCTTTCACAATGGAGGTATGTATGGATTATGAACTTTGAGATTTCATATTACAGTTATCTATTTTCTAAGAAAGATAAAGTGAAATATTATGAGTGTACACAATACTGGGAATTTTTCCTAGAATTTGTAGACAAAGGGCTGGTATTTTAGTCATAAAATAGAATGAGGTTAATTGATACATTTGGAGATGGACCTCAGGCTAACACTTACCATGTGTGCAATGTTGTAGTAGTAATTACAACTCTGAAGACTTCAATATCATCATCTGAGAATTAAAAATGTAAGTAGTTCCACTTTATGCAATTATTGTGAGGATTAAATTAGATACCATAGGTAAAGTATTGGAAAAACAATCAATTAGCATTTGGCAAATTCTACCTGTTATTTTATCATGTGATGAATTCTAACATTTTTACTCTGGTTTTATATTGTCTATTTATGATGTGCAATGAGATGTATTGATATTCATTGCATTGATCATTTTTCTGTCACTATAAGGAAAATACCTGAAAAGAAAATTTCTCTGGAAGAAACTATTATATTGTTTCATGGCTTAAGAGAGCACAGTTTAAGATCAGATGTCTCCATTGTTTTTAATTATATTTTTATTATCTTAACTAGTTGGACAAGGGAATTTTCATTCAATAAATCATGTTTTTATGTATAATGGATATTTATATAACTTTTCCCTACCCTTCAAAACCTCACCACACTTTAATATTTTCTAGTTTCATACTATCTGCATTGAATATTATGTCTTCACTTTCTTCCTCCATAGCTCACTTTATTCCTTCCCTTTGACTTCCCCTCACATCTTCCAACAGATTGTTTCCTGGTATTCATTTTGTTGTATTAAAAGTTCAATTTTATAAAAAATATGACATCATTTAAATACTTCTCTGTAAATAGCATGATTTGGTTAATATTGCTGTGTAAACTTGTATAAAGTTCTAGCTTCCAAATATGAGACAGAACATGGGTCCTTTGTGTGTCTGGCTCTGACTTATTTTACTTAACATATTTTTAGATCTATCCATTTCATTGTAAATAATGTAACAGTCTTCATAATGGATAGGTACAATCCACTTATGTATATATGACACAGTTTTGCCAACCATCTCTCTGCCAAAGGGCATCTGGGCTGTTTCCATAACTTGGCTATGGTGAATAGTGCAATAGTGAACATGGTTGTGAAAGTGATTTTACTGAAACCATTTGGAAGAATTCATCACTATCTTTCTGGGAGCAATCCCCTAACCTGTTTTCCAGAATAAGCACATCCTTCCCATCATCTCCATCGCAACGTTTTGCAAGTCCTCAAAAACACACTACCCCATATAGGTCTCAATAAGCTAAAACCACACTGTGCCCATATTCTTTCAATACATTTTTAATAATTGTACATATAATTTACTGAGAAACTTCTATGTACTTTCCTAATGTGGGAATGAGAGACATAACAACAGAATGAAATTAAGAAATATGCATCTTGATTAGCTATTATCATATTTAAAATCTTTTTCAGCTCTAACTCAGAGCCTCGCTTACTATTATTTTAATCCTTATTTGATTACTTCATCTATCGCCTAAATTATAACAGGTAAGTTAAATACAAAGTCAAAAAGTGTGGTTTGATTTTGACACTCATGTGTGAGGATGCACAATATGGGCCAATAGATGGATTGGAATTAATAGCAATTATCCATTTTGCTAAAGTAGAGATGGTTTTCCCAAACTGATTCTCACAATTAATATTGCATTCAACAAAAAGAAACGTGTAACAATTCCCTTTGTTTTGCTCCTATTAACTTTTGTTTCCATTTTATTTTATAATGAATGATGATTTCATAAGTCTCCTGTAGATGCAAAAATATGTTGAAATATTTCTATCTATGCATTAATCTATACATACACACATATATTACACAGGTTACAATGATAATGTATAACTTCTATAACTATACAATTTACTAAATTATTAAAAACATCGACGGCTCATGACTGGAATCCTGGTTACTCAGGAGGCTGAGATCTGACGATCGTGGTTTGAAGCCATCCTGGGCAGGAAAGTCCATGAGCCTCTTATCTCCAAACAACCAACAGAAAATCAGAATTGGAACTGTGGTTCAAAGTATTAGAGTGGTAGCCTTGAGAGAAAAAGCTCAGGGCCATCACCCAGGCTCTTAGTTCAAGAATTAAAATCTACCCGAAAAAAATCTATTTAATTTACACCTGTGTAAGTAGAGTATTTCCATCACCCAAATGCACATCCATGCTCATTTGCAAAGTAACTCTCTTTTGTCTGAAGTACCATTAAACATTATCACTAAAGTAGAAAGCATTGGAACGTAGGTTCATTCTATCTCTCTCATGGATTTTTCTCCACTCAAATACTCAAGTGTTACAATTGTTCTAATTATTTAAAATCATAGTTTTTTTCTTTATTACCCCTGATATTAGAGTTTGAATTGAGTGTTTTGTGCCCCTTAAATGGGTGTTCTTACCACTTTGTCATGCCCCCAGCCCTGTTATCCTGATTATTTTTTAGCTAGAAACTAAATTCATACTTGTGTATGATCTTAGCCTCAGTCTACTTGATGTTATTCTTCCTGGAATTTAGAATAACAGGTGCATGGAATTGTGTAGGGGAAAATCAGTCAGGAGGTAAAATCTATATTGAATATTAATAGTTAAAGAGGAAAAAGAGATCCTAAATGGCAAACTAAAGATAAAGCAATTTCAGAGTACTATATGCTCAATATTAAATAAGAAGGTTTAATTGAAAAATTGAGCTGAAATGTGCACATCAGGTAAAAGCAAGAAATCAGAGCCTACCACCAACAAAGAAACACCATAATGCATATCTCAGAAAAAGGAAAAAAGTTCCTGTCCTTGATTTCAATGATACATATAATCCCTACACACGCACATGCACATGCACGCACGCAAACACACACACACACACACACACACACACACACGAATGTATGCAACAGCTCAACCTTCTCGTATCCATTCAACATGAATCAAAGATTTTCCTATAATAGTTGAAACTTTAAAAGTTTCTAGTTTTGTAAATAATTGATGACAGATGCATAAGCAAATGTTTTCTGAATAACACTATGTTATGTAATTGAGAATTTATGATGGTTATATCTACTTAAAATATCTCTGAATCTCGAAAGAATTAAACAAGAGACAATTCGAGTTTGGGACTATATTTCTACCAGCTATTCTGCAAAGGCTTAAAAAAAAGTTATGAGATCCAATATTAAATACCAAATTAATATAATGAATACATGTGTAAGTGAAGTGAAAGACAGTGATCAGAGACCTATGCTGCCTCCAATTCTCAGCAGGCTGCACACTGTGACACCTTTGATTCTGCTGCGCCAGTTCATTTCCATAGAGCACTGGCCCTGCTGGGGTTGGGGATGGGGGCTGGGTGGAGAGGGAGGAGGCCACAGGGTAAGCAGAGCTTTGGTTGGGGCTGAGAGCGATGGGGAGAGGATGGTTGGGAGGCCCTGAAGAAGGCTGTGAAGGGAGGAAGAGGCAGTTGGCCAACAGCTCATGCAACAGCAGCCCTAAAGGCAGCTGGGTTTTGGAGAGTGTCTGTGAGGTGTGCAATTTGGGGTGGATTTGCTAGGGCCTATTTGCTTGGTGAGGAGAGGAAGAAGTCTCGAGTCCCACCCAAACAGATAATGAAAAATGAGACAACCAGTGGCTGAAGAATTTCAAGAACAAAGTCAGGGACTTATAGGTAACCTCTAGGGCCAGTGAGGGCAGCAAGGATGGGCCTGTGGTTGTCATGCCTCTCTCGATGCCCTTGGAAGTGAGGGCCAGCTCTCCTGTGGGTTAGGCCTCGCTCTTGCCTTGACGCCAGCACCAGGATTTGTCAGCACAGCCTCACCCTGCCCCAAGGAGCTGGCCTGTTGTGGGTGCTGGAACCTAGGCAGCTGCTGGAATGCTATACATAGCAAGGCAGAGGAAGCATGGCTGGTAGGCTCTGCTCCAGCCCAGCCAAGCTCAGGACCACTGGGGAAGTTACTGCACTGGATCAGGCTCAGGCACTGCTCCCCAGAGAAGTAAGGCCTCTGGAGATCTGTGCAGTGGCCGCCACATGTGGGTTGTGAACCTCCTTAGAATGGCCGAGGAGTCTCAATGGAGAGGTGCTTTTGCTTCTGTGCCTCTCCCATCTTCTGGATTCCTGTTCTCCTCCTACCTCCTGCCATGTGCAACTACAGGAGTCAACTTCTCCAAGCCACTGAGAGGCCATCCTGGAGATGCTTACAGGGCTTTCCAGGCTGTTTCACCATGCATGCAGGGCTCACAGGGTGCCATCCTCCAGGCAAAGCATACCCCCATTTCAGCTTGGCCACCCCTCCCTAGGGGATCACAAACTGCATTCTTACATAGAAATCCAGAGGTACACAAGGCTGCCCTGCAGTCTAAGGCATCCTTTCCTGCCTCCTGCTCAGGTGTGGAGCAGCTGTGGAGCTAACTACAACATAATGTTTGATTATCTAAAAAGAAGAGGAAAAAAGCATCATTGTCCCACATACAGCTGCCCCTGGGGTTCTCTGTTTACACTAGTCTTTCTCTTAGATAAGGATTCCCAAAGACCACCACGGAGCCAGTTCTCATGTGAGCAAATTAGAGTCCTTTATTTCAAGCTCGAGCCTGGACTCACAACTGTCACCATTGCAGTGGGTCAGAATTGAGAGCCCCGACCCTTCAGTTAACTGGGTAATCTTATAACAATCTTATTGGCTAGCGAGTGCAGGCTAAGCAATGAGCAATAATTTGTGGAGCAGAAGGGGAAAAAAAAAAACAAATCGTTAAATAGGGATACAGGTGGACCCATTGCAACAATGAGATGTACAACTTCTTATGGAGAAAAACGAATTTTACAACTTTGGTGGGGAAAGGGGGCAGAGAATTCGATGGGGGAACTATGGGAGGATGGGAAGTTACAGGAGTGGGAAACAAAGGAGGAGGCTACAATGCTTGATAAGAAATGTACTCATTATCTTGCCCATATAATTGTAACCACTCTGTACAGTATTTTCACAATAAAAAGTAAAAAAAAATTGAAAAATTTAAAAAAAATCTGTAGCTTTATGTACATTCTTTCATTGGTGATGGCTATTGCTAGGGGAGTTATTTGCAGAACATTATTGTGACATTTCACAGTTTTTCCAGGAACCTGAGTTCTAACTTTCAGTAAAAGTCTACTTACAATGGGTACTTTCAGTAAAGGTCTTCACAATAGATACTTTCTGATTATTCGGAGTCTATGTCCAGAATGACTGTACTTTGGCAAAGACCTCTCACTAGTGTGTGTGTGTGTGTGTGTGTGTGTGTGTGTGTGTGTGTGTGTGTGTGTGTGTGTGTGTGTGTGTGTGTGTGTGTGTGTGTGTGTGTGTGTGTTGTGTGAGAGAGTCAGACACAGATGAGGTTTGGAGTAAAACACTCCTTCCCTTCAGCATTGAGTTTGGGTATCTATTGTTTGTCCCACCTCCCCAATTTGGAGTTCTAAAGTTGTCCTTCTAAATACTTTTATCCTTTGATCTTTGGAGTAAAACACTCCTTCCCTTCAGCATTGAGTTTTGGTATATATTGTTTGTCCCACCTCCCCAATCTGGAGTTTTAAAGTTGTCCTTCTAAATACTTTTATCCTTTGATCTTCTTGATATTCAGATTCCTAAGGTCTGCTTGTGAACTTCAACATTTGCTTCATGAAGGTGATGCCTTTCTTCTAACTTTTATGAAGCCTTTTCCTCTCTTTAAATCCAGTTTGTGCTGTATTAGTGGTTTTACTTAGCCCAGACTGTGGGGGCCCATGCTGTGACTGGTAATTCAGAGATTAGTTTAGGCCAATATGAGATACTATACTTTCAGAATATCAGTGAAAGAAGTTCAGCATCTTTATTAAAACGATTTCCTGATTGTAAATAAAACAAAAACATCCAGTGATATAAATGTACAATCTGTTGTTTTTAGTTAATTGTGCACCATTGTAATGAAAAAAAATCTTTTTACTCACTAAAGTGAGTATTTGTAATGGGAAAAAATAAAATATAATAAATCTTAAAAACTGATCAAATACCAAAAAAAAAAAAAAAGGAAGACACTGATCAGGAATGAAATACAAATGTAAATATTTAATAAATAAATAAAATATTTGAGATTCATATCCACATAGCAAACACGAAGGAAAATAAAGAGGAAAGTCACTGAGATCCTATCTTACACACCAGAATAGCTATTACCACTCAAATAAATAAACTGCTGGATAGGTTGAAATAAATAAGGAACTATATTAGATTTTGTGGCATTGTAAACTAGTGCAACCCATAGGGATATCTTAATGGAAGTTTACACAACACCAAAAAGACAGATATGTTGATGACCTTACTGCAACTGGATACATATTGAAGGAAAATAAATCAACATGAACATCCATGTTCATGGCAGCAATATTCTATAGCAATCAAGCTGTGTAATCAACTTAGATGCACCAGAAAGAGAGAATGAAGAAAATGTGCTATTCATACCTACAAACATGTTCTGGTATATGAGAGGTGAATGTTTCTACTGTATAATTGCTAAATATTTTAAATATATAACTAATCTTAATTTCACTGGGTTTTGTGGCATTGTGTTTTTGCTTTAATGAGGAATGTCCATATTGATTTTCAGACCAGTTACAATAGGTTGAAGATATCCTATATTATGTGGATATTAGATCAAAATTTAAATATATCAATGAACACATAGAATACCATCATATGTAGTTTATAATTTGAAGCAATTTTAAGAAGGCAACAGTTGGGGGAAAGATGATGTTAGAAGCTTAACAAATACACAGACATGGAAAAATACAAAAACTGTGCAACTAATTACTGCTAATAGTAAAATATTTTCCTCAAGTTTTAACGATGAAACTATTAAAATAATACTTAATAACATTAAATAAATATGCCTTGGAAGATAATGTACCACTTATATACGTTTCCCCATAATTTGTTTTACTTTATAACAAATGGATTAAAAGAAAGTGTAATTACATGTCTGAAGATGCTAACACTTTCAAGTGTCATTGATTGAATCCAGCAAAGGAAAGTAACAGAGAATTAGAGAGTAAGGACAACCTGGGCTATGGATAAAGATACTCAGTAGAACTTAGTGAGGAAAGAATGTGTTCCATTTTCCTGACCAAATAGAGCTAGGACAGTTAACTTTTGACAGAACACATGTAATGTAGAATAGTGGAGTTACTAATTTAGGTAGTAATTTATTACATTTATTCTCTAATCTTATGATGTGATTCCCAAATGATGTGAGTGATCCTAGATTTTCTGAGCCCTTTTTTCACCCAAAGTTTCTAATTACTCACCCTGCCAATCGTCCTTCTGCTACTCTCATTTCTCCTTGATTCTGAACTAAACTCCTGTAACCTCTTGGTTCATGAGAAAGAGCTGCAGAAATATGAGGATGGCTTTGAGTCTGAGCTAACATCCACTCCAGCTTGGGGATCTGGTGAAGGACTTGCACCTGGGCCTCGAATCAGATATTAATTGACCTCATTGGAAATGAAGAAACTCACTCCCTCAGGCAGAATCTGTCCTTCCTTGAACTTCTCTGAACAGATTTGATAGTAGGGCACAATTCAGAGAATGAGCTTTTCCATTGTCAGAAGGAACAGGTTGAAAACTAAAAGTGGCCTCAGTTCCCAAAGGGCCATTCAGAAGCCAAGAGATCACACTTTCCTCCTCATCAGAGATCTTCTGGTAGGAATATCGTCTTAGCAAAGTCTAAGATGGAGATAAACTGAGTCTGGGCCTACGGAGGAAACAAAAGAATGCCCTCTCTTTGACTACAAGGGAGTTGTGTAGTGAGACATGACAACTTCCTTCATATAAGTAAATTCACTAGATAAGTTATCTCACTGCCACTTTGCAGGAGGTCAATTTCTCCAAAGGAGAAGTTGTTAAATGTTGTGACTGCCAGTTTGCTCTCTAGGCTGTTGTCTCTCTTACCCCTTCTCATGTCAGGAATACATTGCTTCTTTCAGGCACTCAACTACTTGTCCTGACTCCTAGGCAGGAATACTGCTGGCTATTCTTCGGCTAACCTCTTGTATTAAAGGTAGAATGGGCCCAGGCTCTGCTTATGCCTAGAAGTAGATGCAAGAGTTCAATATAAGCTCAGATTTGTACAGAACAACAATCATTTTGAAAAAAAATTAAATGAAATTAATAGTTGAGTAATTTAGGGTTTATTGCCACAAGATTTAGGTAATAATTAGAAATATATCTACAATCATGTATTAGGAAGAGAGCAGTGAAGTAGGTTCAGGATATGATGGAAAAGACACCATAGCCATAACAGGAGATGAGAGTATGAAGGAACTATTGACATAGGTCCATTAACTATCTTAGGAGTGACCTTGGATAGGAGGCTTTTAGAATAATAATTAAAAGACAGGGACTTGCTGGGCAATGGTGTCTCACACCTGTAATCCTAGCTAACTAGGAGGCTGAGATCTGAGTATTATGATTCAAAGCAAGCCCAGGCAGAAAAAGCCAGAAGTGGTGCTGTGGCTCAAGTGGTAGAACAAGAGCCTTGAGCTCAGGGACAATGCCTAGGCCCTGAGTGCAAGCTTTAGGATCAGCAAGACAACAACAAGAAAACAATAATGATAAAAGAAATAAAAGAAGGACTTAAATATATGCGATGTAATGATGATCATGTGTAACTGTTTAGGGAACATAAAAGGAGGCAAAATTTGGAGAAAAATCATATCTATTCTTTACTAATCAAGGATGCAAAGTAAATGCCAAATATCTCTTCTCAAAAACTTCCAAACTTGGGCTGGGAATGTGGTTCAGTGTTAGAGTGTTTGCCTTGCATGCATGAGGCCTTGGGTTCCATTCTTCAGCAGTACATAAGCAGAAAAAGCCAGAAGTGCTGCTATGGCTCGAGTGGTAGAGCACTAGCCTTGAATTGAATAGGTGAGGGACAGTGCACAGGCCCAGAGTTCAGGCCCCCTGTCTGGCCTAAATAAAAAAAATAAAATAAAATAAAACAAAAGAAAAAGTTATCTTTTCTCTTAATTGAACAGAGGCTCCTTTTACAGAGATTCTCCTTATCTAGCTCAAGGTCATCAGAACTTCAGCAAACTTATCCTGTAGAGATGTAATGCACCTAATTCTACTGAACCTAATCATGGCTAGGAAAGTATGGTCATCGATACGTTGTGGTATTTTTCCTTATAAATATATAATACTGTCAGTTATTACATACAATATATGTTATAATATAGAATATATTATACATTATATAATATATCAAATATATTATAACATGTATTATATATTAACAGATTTCCTAGTTTTAGAGTTAGGAGCAATCAACCTATTGAAAGAAAAATGTTTGAATCTCTGACTTATTTCTCTACCACAGGACAATACCAGGTTTCATTCTTATTACCCAAAGAGCAACATAGGAAAGCGATGCCCATGGATGTGGTTCTCTGGATTGGAAACTGTTATCATATATATATGATATGTATATATGTCATATATATATGAAATATCGTTTAATAATAGTGAATATGTAAAACTATAGCAACAGATAAGTAAGTGAACACCTATGTGCACACAATCTCAGTCACTTTCATGTATAAGAATTTCTTTTCTATGCTCCTATTCACCTACACAGAGAGTATATTAGTTGCCCTTGTATTGTCTTGGAAGTTCTTTATCGGGATACTGTAGCTTCACATCATTTGTTCCCTAAGTAGTCAGATGTTATGTATTCAATAACAAAACTGTTACAAGCAAAAGTAACCATCCTGACACACAGAGTAACCTGGATTTCAGAAATGCCACAAATAAGTGGAAGGTACAGCAGTACTTTTCAAAATTGAATAGATTACATATTTATTAGAAAGCTGAGTGCTGCAATAGACAATAAATAAAAATATAAAAATTACATATGACATCAAATTATGAAGTTCCAGGGCATTTCCCTACTCTTGAGAACTAGAGTAATCCATATTAAAAATAAATAAATGAAAAGACGAATGTTTTATACCAAATTTCAAAACATACGATATGTTATACAAAGGAAATGCAATAAGCATGCATTTTTAATCTAGTAACATCATATGGTATGAAGAATCTGATGAACTGATTCATAGAAATCAATACAATGTAGATAAAACACCCGATATCTCAAGTGTCAACTTAGCAGAATACTTTCAATCTATGGTGTCTATTTTACATATTATCCAGCCCTATCCTTCCCACAATGGCAGAAGGCTCTTCCTAAGAAAATCCAGAGACCCGTCTACTGTGAGTACTCAATGTAGACCTGTTCCCATTCTCTTTTATTTGGGCATGTGATAGTCTGACTATCTGTTAACTTGCCAAAGGCACAATTTGAACAGGCTTCCAGTAATGATATTTTAGCTCTCAGAAAAAAAGTGAAATTGAAGACAGAGGGAAAATCTACCAGATCACTGAAAGATTTCTATCATTGTGCTAAACCTGTAGCTTTCTACTAACACTTGAATAAACTGCAGTAATTGCCACTCCAACGACATGTCCCAAAAGTGGCTTTCCAAATATTGGTCTATTTTAACTTTGGTAAATCAAGACACACTGTACACACTATTTTGGCCCCATTTTACTTAAACTTTTAGCTATGGTTGGCCCAAGGGATAGTTGACCTTACCAATTTCGTAAATTTTTGGTCATCACACAATCACTTCATAGTCCTTAAACAATAAAAATACCTACCAATATAAGTCTGCATTACATACTTATTACTGTTTTTCTTCATTTGTCATGTTTTACATATTTGTGTATCCCAGGGATTAGCTCTGTATTATTCCTTCTCATGGTTGTTACCACTGAGTACAGTAATTATTTCTCTATTTTTCTCCAGCTCTGTTTTCTTTAATTCAAGTCCTTAATAGCATCCTGTCTACTGCCAACTCCTAGCTACTTATTTTAGCAAACTCAAAAGATACCAAAGTGAGCTTTGATCTCTATCTACAAACCAATCCTTCATTACTATTTGATTAAGTGATAACTCTTCCAGCTCTCTTGTCAAAATAACTTGGAGATATTTCAGACTTCCATACATTTTGACACCTCATATTTAATCTATGACCAGGTTTAGACCAATTAACTCACTGTATATTTTAGTAACCATATATATATATATATATATATATATATATATATATATATATATATATATGGTATATGAGTGCTAGTACTATGAATTAAACTTGGGAACTAGGTTCTTTTATTTTTCTTTTTATGGGGGGGGTGGTGTCCGGTCATGGGGCCTCAACTCTGGGCATGGGTGCTGTTCTTCAGCTCTTCAGCTCAAGACTAGTACTCTACCACTTGAGCCACAGCACCACTTCCAACTATTTTTTTCTTTTTGCTTATGTGTTGCTGAGGAATTGAACCCAGGACTTCATGCATTCAAGGCAAGCGCTCTACCACTGAGCCACCTTTCATCTCCTTACTTTACTTTTTTGCTCAGGCTTTATTTGGTGTAAAGATAACCTACAATGTCATTACCCACACCTTTTTCATTTAAAAGATATGTATATATATATATATATATATATATATATATATATATATATATATATATGAAGCAATGTTATTGCCATTATAACCATAATTAGGAAGATAATATGGGTTCATCTGCTCCATACATTTTGAAAGGTAATGAATGTGAAACTTACAGAATATCCTCAGATATGCCTGGTGGAAACCTGGATTTGAATTATGGGTCTACAGTTGATCAGTATTAGGTACTTGGGAAATTTGTTTGGCCTTGTTGCCTACTTCTGTTTTTAATAAAACACTTAATTCATTTCCTAACTGGAAGAACTATCATGAGCACTAAAATTACCCTAATGCAGGTGCAGTGCTTGGAATGGGGTCTGCACATTGTGTAGTACGTCCCAAAGAAGTCAGCTTCCATCAACATAGTCACAGCATCCTACCTGAAATCCTTAAGAAATGTATACCCAACTGATGTTAATATCTGTGAAAATTTGTCTTTCCAAAAAAAAGGTATTTTCTTCATATGAAACAATTAAAGTAATTTTGGGCTGTCCTGTGCCTTTTACTGTGAAGGAGTTTTGCCTAAATTTTATTCTTACCCTATTAGTGGTAGCAGTAGCATTCTTTAGTGCTACACTTCATGTTTCTAGCTCTGTGTTCCATTTGGAATACTATTGTAACTTAGTTTATCATCTTTGTTATCAGAATAAATAAACTACAACTGTTGAAGTTTTAAATAAAGAGACAATTTTAGGTGTGCATTACATTTTATGTGCTTCATACTTTCCTGAAATTATTCCTTTTAGGTTATATATCACTAACATACTAATTTTTTTAAGATTTCTTATATGATTTATAGATTTATTATATGATTCTTATATGATTTCTTAGAGATCCATAAATAAAACATCTCAGAACAGGAAAAGAGTAGGTAAGAAATCATAAAAACATTATTATGGTGTCTTAATGGCTAAGTGTAAAGAACATGTAACAAAACAGTTGGAAGATTCATTTGCTCTTTTTGCTATTCTCTCACCCTTCATTGTAGAAACCTTCTCACTATGAAGTGCCAAGTGGTCGGGAACTTTCAAGCCTCATCTCAGTGACAGAAGTGATGGGATTAGGAGATGACTGGCTTTTAAGAAGTTCACAATATAGCAATACCAGTACATATAAAGAAACTTTTGTGAGTGATGTGTATTGACTTCCTCAATTGCCAAAATTAAATTCATATGTCAAAACATCAAATTACTTACATTATAATATATGCAATTCAACTGGCATCACTAACACATCTATAAATCAAATGCAAACTAAAAGCTCTATATCAAAAACCAACATCTAAGGCAATGTTGGAAATAAAAGATTATACACAATAAATCTAATGGAGTGAGATCTTTACACTGGCAATAAACAATGATGGCTGAATTTTTAACCAAGCTTGGAAAGTTCAGGTGTCCACTAACTATGTGATTAGAGTTGCAGAGTTGACCTTGGTATCAAGATTGGAGGTAAATTTCAAAGGCAGCTAAGGTTGCTGCTGTATTGTAGCTCAATACAGTGTGACCCTGCCTGACAATGGTAAAGCACAGAGTAGAAGCTAAGCCAGTAAAATGTACAGGAAGGATTTTCCACTGAGAATAATTGCAGGGGGTAATCAACACTTTTGCGTTGAAAATGTACAGCCCATCATTCTACTTTAAACTCTAGAGTATTTTGATCTGAAGACAATTATAACAAACCAATGTGCTGTGATTGCTGAACAGCTTAGGTGTGTATTACTGTAATATATGTAAACTCTTCTCTTTAGAGGTATGGAATGGCCTGACCCTCACACTTCATTCTGTGTTGTTAAGTTTCATGGAGAAATGTTCATAATTATGTAATTCACACTCATCTAAGTCTGAATCAGGCACCTGAGATAAGACATTAAGATCATCACTCCAGTGACGAGGTTTGTGACCTATGAAATGAATAACATTATTTCATAATGTATATGCATTTCTGAAAATTTATGCAATACCAAATACCAAATGTACAAAAGGGACAATTGTCCATCGCTTATATTATCAGAAGTTAAGATACTCCTGAATTATACTTTCTTGCTAGAGGATCACAGGGTGACTGCTGATATTGGTATCTTTTCAGGTGCTCGTATACATTTGTGAATTTTCTTTGAGGAAGTGTTTTTCCATAGTTTGTTTTGAGGTGTTCAAAATATCAGTACTGTCACTAACCACAACCATGGAACAACAAAGATGATGGGATACCTGGCCAAAGAACTGAAAAATCACAGGAAGTGATAGGAAAGAAGACACCAGAGGACTCAAAGCCTCATTGCCAGGTTCCAGAACCCCAAATCCCGCTTAACATGCTTTATATTCATTCTACTACAGGGGTCGGGGAGTGAGCAGCTACAGGTACGTCCACAAACTAAGGTATCAATCTAGCTTGTAGTTACAACTATTAACCGAGGTATTGTTTATATACATAGTGATAATTGAATCCCTTATTGTTAGGGAGCAGGAGGGAGCAATTGTCATTACAACCATAGCACAGACATCCATCTTGTCTCCAAAGTCTTAAACTTGTAGTGTCCAACAGCTCTAACTTAAATACTTTTGAAGTAATAACCCATACCCCTGTCTTCCCTTAACTGTTTGATCTTTCCAGAGCACAGCTCTCAGCCTTTTGATTGCTGTTTGAGATGGCTTCCCAATATAGCCCTTTCCAGGTATAACCGTTTGACTCTAGAATCCCTCACAAGTACTGTTACAGATGGGTTACTTTGAGAAGGATATTTTTTTCTAGGGAAGGTTCACTTTTTTAAAATTTTATTTTATTTAAATGTACTGTAGAGTGGTTACAGTTAGATGAGTAAGGTACATTCCTTGTTGAATATTCTTACTCACTACATTGTTGTTCTCCTATCTTTTCCCATCCCCAACCCCTACCCCCCCACCCCAAAGTTGTAAAGTTCATTACCAGTATAGTGTCTTGTGAATATCATTGTTGCAATGGGTCACTTCTTTCATCATTATGTTATTTCCCTTTCCTTCTCCAAATCAAATAATGTATATACAAGATGGAAGGTACCAGAATCAAGATAGATTTCCAGGGATAAATCAAAGACAAATGAAATAAAATAAGATCTAGATACACCACCTTACCGACATCAAGGTTGATATCTGCAAAAAAATGATTTGTTGTTTCCATGTCTTGGAGTTCATTTCGATTATAATTTTGTATGGTCAAATGCACATAGCTCTGGAGCCAGCAATCCCATTCATGGGCATTTGTCGAAATTATCTCTAGGTTGCTAATGGATGAAGAATGGAATTGAATATATTAGAAGAAAACAAATCAACATGCGGGTATTATGATTTTATAATTCTAATATGAAAGAACTGAAGCTCTGAAGAAGAAAGTTTAGCCTGTAATTTCAATGTAAGGCATCAGTTGTAATGACTCTGAAGTCTTTTCCTCCAAGATATTCAAGAGTACAATACTCATTCTCTGAAGAGTAAATAAGTAATTATTTTAATTAGCTTTGCTTAATATTAATTTACTTGTAGAAAATAAGTTAAAATATCTTCTCTCGGGCTGGGAAGGTGGCTCAGTGGTAGTGTTTGCTTTGCATGCAAGAGGCCCTGGGTTCGATTATTAAGTAAAAAGAATTCTTAAGCCAAAAAGAAAAAGCCGGAAGTGGCGCTGTGGCTCAAGTGGTAGAGCTCTAAACTTGAGCTAACAAGCTGAGGGACAGCGCCCATGCCCCGAGTTCAGGCCCCACGACCGGAATCCAAAAAATAAAACACTGAAACTACCAGGACAAGTATGTTTTTTGCAGCATTATTATCATATCTAAGATATGGAACCAATCCAGATGCCCCTCAATAGATGAATGGATCAGGAAAATGTCATATATATACACAATGGAATTTCATGCTTCTATCAAAAAGAATGACACAGCCCCTCTCTTAAGAAAATGGAAAGATTTGGAAAAAAATAATTATGTGAAGGAAGCCAGACTCAAAGAAACATAGGCTCTATGGTTTTCCTCATTTTTATTAATTAATATATGCTTAGTATAGTCTTGGCAGATAGGTTCATTTTTTTACACTCTTAATATTCGCTTTTTTCTCTCCATCTTCCTCTCCCATTCCGTGTGTGTGTGTGTGTGTGTGTGTGTGTGTGTGTGTGTGTGTGTGTATGTGTGTGCGTGTGTGTGTGTGCGTGTGTGTGTGTGTGCGTGCGTGCAGTAATTAAACTTGACTCGGAGCCTCAAAATCCTGCTTGATTTTTTCACACATGACTGACTGAACCTGTACTATTTTAACCAAGGTTTCACTCTGTGTTTGATTGAACAATTGAACATAAATATCTCGTGGACTGCTACCCCAGCCATCTGTGAACCATGATCTTGCTATATCAGCCTCATGAGATGAGATACTGGCATCTAGCTCTATTGCCAAGTGTCATTTGCTTTGTTTTGTTGTATTTGTACAAAATTTGTATGGAAAACAAATCATTTATAATCAGGACTATTCACATAAAAAGTTTGTTGTTTAAAGATTACCTTAATAATGTAATCCTTTTGCATCCAATTATGTGATTTGATTTTTTGAACTCTGTTTTTGCAGTCAAGTCACTTATATATAATTTGAATCTTCTTGTCGTGGTTTTATAGGGTGTTAGGTGTTTAAAAACAGAATTTATCAAGGTTTAACTCTGCACTACTGAAGCAAGACCTTTATAATTATTCAGTGTCCTGTAAATCATAAGTTTATCACTTCTTGATGCACCATATGAGCACAAATAGTTTCCTATAATATCTCCTCATATTTTAGACCTCAATGCCATGCACAATTCTGCCAAATATGCAAGGCCATTCTTTGTAACTCTCAATTGATTTTCACTGTTCTTCTCTCTACTCTCCAGTGCTAAGTCCTGTGATGGTCATGTTAATTTTCTCCCCTGTTAGATTCATCATTGCATCTTGGGAACTACTGTTATGCACTATTGTACTTCTGTCCATTCTCCTTGTGCTTCGACTTGTACCCCTCTCACCTAGAAGGGCTAAAAATTGGGGATATTTGCTTTACTCTTTATCTCAGACATCTATCTTTACTTTCTCGAAATACATTCATTGAATTCCTTCTGTAAAGTCTAATGCCTTGAAAATTATTACTGCATTTTCATGGCTTTGTTATTTGGCATAAGGGAAGAACATAGATCATTACTGTAACTTAGGTAAAAGATTATTGCAATCATGCTTCAATAGATGTTGTTCAGTGGATAATGTTTACTTCAAGGTCTGCCTGCCTGCTTCCTTTTCAGTGTTTTGTTTATTTTTCAATGTAGTCTTTTCTTCTGGAAAATATTTATGGGCCTAGAGAAGATCAATTCCTACTGTAATTAGTCATTAATTTTATTCCAACCTCATTTCACGGATCCTTCTGAGTTTCTTCAGGGCCTGTTTAGTGCTTCACATTTTTAGATAAGTTTTAACATCGATGCATCCAATGATGAAGACACATTCTTTAAGTCACCATTTTGATGACTGAAAAGAAACCATGCTGCAATATCACTATATGGCAATTTTCTGGCTTTAAATTCTTTTAGATTAAAATTGATGCTGGACAACAAATTCTGTGTATAATTTTATATTTTCCTAATTATTGTAGTATACTTCCCAATATTGTATAAAGTTAAAACACTATCACTTACTTAGTTTTAGGATTTCTACATCGGTCAGAGTAAAAGTTCTATTCATTCACAATTTTAAGATAATAGAGTTTCCATTATGACCAAGTGAGATATTTTAAATGTTTTATTTGTAGTCCTTAAAGGTTGTGCTGGGGAATCAAGTCCAGTGCTTCATGTGTCTTAGTCTACTGTGGGCCTCTGAGCCTGATTTGACCTGTGGTTTTATTTTCACTCAACTGGAATAAAGAAAAATTTCACTAGGAAGAAGTTATTACTTGCTTGCTTTCTCCAATATCTCTTGCATACATAAAAGTAATATAATTCTACACTGACTGAAAATGGTGTTCCTATCAGAGTAATTGTTTATTTTTTGTAGCCCCACTCTTCACTAAGTCTTGCCCCTTTCCTATCCTCCCCTTCCCATAAAACTTTACTGGACCCACTGGAAACCCACTTCCAGTCAGCCTCGTCTAAAAAAGTCCAAGCTTAACGAACCTACCCCCTGGTAGTCCTGCTATAAACTTTCAAGGCCCTGACTGCAACCAGAATCCTTCCTGAAAGCCCTCCTCTGCTACAGGGAAAGCCTTCTTCCACGCAACCCCTTCCTGGAATCCCTTCTCTGCACCAATAGAAACCAGGCCACATCCATATCTCCTCCTATGATCTGCCTTGCTTCACCAAGAACCCCTCCTACATTGGGCTCCTCCCTCTAATCCTAACTTCATCCATCAGATACCCCATCCCTAACTATTATATTCCCTCATAGTCCCATTGCTCCCATATTCTATTACCTCCAAGTTCTTCCCTTTCCTTTCATACCCCACTCCAAACCAGACTTCTCCCTCGACCCCTCCTGGTTTCATCAGAATCTCCATCCATACTAGTCTACTTCTAAGTGGACTAACGTCTCAAACCCATCCCTGAACCTACCTCTTCCCACAAAGCCCTTCATGCTACACTAAAAGACCTCCATCTCTCTATTACTGCCCTTGTAGCCCCGCCTTGGTTGACCAGAAGCTTCTCACACAGACCATCTCCTGCCTGGAAAGACAGCCCTGCTCCACCACAGGCCTCTCTACCTCCCATATCTACTCTCTCAATGGCTGCATTGTTCCCGAGATGAATCCTCTCCTTATTGGATCCTCCCAGAGATCCACACCCTACTCAACCAGATACCCTGCCCATAATTACCCTACACCTTTGTAGACCTTCCACTCCTTCTCAAAGTCCCTCTTCCAATTAACCCCATGGCTCCAAGCCTGACCTGCTCTAGAAAACCCCCACTAGATAACCCCCACCACACTATCCCATCTCTCGACTCCCACGTTGCGCCACTGGAAAACACTGCATCAGTTGGCCTCCCATTGAAAGTCTCACCAGGCTCAATTATAAATCCCTGTCCCTTCATAGTCCCTTTTTGAAGGTTGCCTTTCCCTACTGGAAACCATGTCCAAAGTCTAATGTCCTGCCTTGCAACACTGAAATCCCCACCCAGCCTTACTGCTCTTTTCGAAGTGGTGACTTGCTACACCAGAAACCCTGTCTTAACTAGTCTAGTCCACTGGATCCTATCCCTGCTCTCACAAAGCTCTGGTCCTGAAAATTTCCTCCATACATTGTTACTACATTCTGCTCTGCCAGAAACCCCACCTCCACCCTAACAGGCTTCCCAAAGGCCTGCCATTCTCCACCAGAAACCCCGCCCCTTACTACTCTGCCCTCTCACAGACCCTGAAAAGCCTCCCTCATAGCTCCGCATTCCTGCACCAGAATCCCCACCTTCTGTCAGTCTCTTGCCTTCATTCTCTTCCCTGCCTTATGGGAAACCTCACCCTACATATCCCACAAGGGCTCACAGTGCTACTCCACAACTCCTCCTCTAAGTAACCTCCTCTTTTGTAGCCTTGTTCTTCCTTTTCAAAGCTCTGCCCCAAACAGCCTCTTCCTCAGTGACCCCACCATCTTCCACTGAAAAACCATCCACCTGCCAGTCTCCATCCTAAATTCCCACCTACTCCACAAGAGACCCTGCTCTTAACAAGTCTAGTCTTTCCTGTCCCATCCCTGCTGTCTAAAAGCTCTACACAGACTGGCATTCACCCTCAAAGCTCCACCCTGCTCCACCACAGAGGCTGTGCCAATATCAGTTCCTCCCTTGAACCAGACAGGGCTCCACAAGAAACCCCACACCACCTCATCCTTGAAGTTCCCACCTAGGAACTTTTATTAAAATGTGATTTTATGATAGTCACAGAATTCATACTAATCAATATGATAAGAAAACAGTATTGTCAAAAGACAACAAAAATTAGATAGTTATTAGATGCCTTAGTCTAGTTTGGAGTTCACATTGTGTGAAAAAGTGTGAAGATGATTCCTCTAACTGGAAAGCATTCTTTGAAGTATCAGTAAGGTTTCATGAGTGATCATTTTATTTCTAGAAAGTTCATGCCCATTTGTGTCCATTAACTTAAAAATATTAGTTATTTTATTTTATTTTGGGGGGGGGACCCGGTAGTGGGGCCTGAACTCTGGGCCTGGGTGCTGTCCCTCAGCTCTTCAGCTCAAGGCTAGCACTCTACCCCTTGAGCCACAGCGCCACTTCCGGCTTTTTTCTTTTGCTTATGTGGTGCTGAGGAATCAAACCCAGGGCCTCATGCATGCAAGGCAAGTGCTCTACCACTGAGCCACCTTCCCAGCCCAGTTATTTTAAATCCTCTAGTTTGGTTGAGGAAAGATTATTGAGATGTAAAAAGATGACTTTCAGCTCATCTCTCCAGTGAATAAATTTGGACTTGCTTACATTACTATGTACCAGAGTTTTTAGTAACAGAAATTCTCTACCAGAATCCACTTTGAATTTCCTCCTTCCACTATAGTGCCCTTTGGAAAAGATTGAAGTGAGATTATACAGGTAGAATGCCATAAATAAAAACATATTTGAGATCTTAACAAAATCATGATGAAGACCCTACCCAATGTGCTTTAAATTTTCTAATAAAAGGAACTTAAGCATATTTAACTGCAGACTTTTTGAAGACTAGAAAACAAAAATATGAGAAATGCCCTCTTATACCATGGTTCTGAAAACAAAACAAAACCAAGGAAAGACAACATAAACAGACAGAAACTTGTACATGTGACATAGAATGTAAAAATACACTGAATCAGGTAAAAATAATTTTGGTCACCATGCCTGGTTGTTCAATATATTTCATTGTATATATTGTTCTTTGTTAAACTGTAACTTAATATAGGTCTCAGCAGGGATCTGCCAAGGTAGTTGTGTAATTAGTCAATTTCATCATTGCAAGATCATCAGGATGATAAACTCCCACACACCTTAACATACCTGCAACAGCACTAGACACACACTCCTATTAGTCCAACAGTTTAAGGCAGACCTGTATTTTACCCAAGCTTTGTAGTGGTATGCTATGGTTTTTTCAGGCTTCATACAAAATGACTCTGCCCAGAATTAAATGAAGGCATTTATAGCTAAAATGATTTAGGGTCATTGTTAACATGTAACACATGCTGAGTTTTTTATTTATACTTTTCTTTTCCCCTTTCTTTCTTTTCTTTTCTTTCTTTTCTTTCTTTCTTTCTTTCTTTTTTCTTTCTTTCTTTCTATCTTTCTTCCTTCATTTCTTTCTTTCTTTCTTTCTTTCTTCCCTTTTACTTTCCTCTTTTAGGAAATGAGCATACTTGTTTGCTGGACAAGTATTGTACCATTAGAATAATCTTTTTTCGATTTACTTACTTTGCTCATGAGTTATCCCTTTTGCTGAGGGCCGAACATAGGCTAAGTTCCTCACCTCTGTCTTCCAAGTAGCGGGGATCAGAAATGCATTCCAACTTTCAAACCTTTAGGATGATATGAAACTCTTATTACTTTCCTTGCACACTGGTTCTGATCTGTCAACCTCTCAAATTCTAACTCTTCAATTAGTGATGTGAGTTCCAGTAGCCTGCCCTCAGTATAGATCGTCTAAATGAATTATTGAAGGCAATTTCACTTTAATCTCTTTTTTGCCATTCCAGGAGCTGTTATAGTTTTATTTCTAGACAAATTTTGTGTCTATACGCACATTAGCTTTAAAATATTACTTTTCCCCCTTTTTTTCCTTTTTAATTTTCTTGGTCAAGGGGCTTGAATTCTGGGTCTGGGCACTGTCCTTGGGCTCTTCAGATCAAGGCTAGTAGGTTACAACTTGAGCCACAGTGCCACTTCTGGTTTGCTGGTGGTTAATTGGAAGTAAGTGTGTCATGTATTTCCTGCCAGGTATAGCTTTGAAATACTATCCTCAAATCCCAGCTCCTGAGTAGATAAGATTACAGGCATGAGCCACTGGAACCCAGCTAAAAATGTTACTTATTTTAAGTTCTGTGATTTAAGTTGAGGGAGTAACATGAGTGTTTAGAAAGGTTACTTTCAAGTTACCTCTCTAAATAATTTCAGAGTTTCATTTTCATATTTATTGCAGTTATTAATAACAGAAACTCCCAAAGTAACAGAATAATCCTTCATTTTCTCCTTCCCATAGGTACTATTGGAAGAGAATGAGTGCGATCCAAGATAATATGTACTTGAAATTATAAAAAAAATTATTTTGATGATACATAAAGAGCCAGATAACACAATGTGTTTTTTCATTTTGTAAAGAAAGGAATGTCATGAAAGTATATTTATTGGCAGGCTTTTCACCTGAAAAACAAAGAAAAAACAATATCATAAAAAAGCTGAAGGGAATCAGCAAACATGTAATGTGATATAGCATTGGAGACTTTAAGACATGAAGTTGTTCAGGTAAAGTAATATTTTGGAAAAGTTATCTGATCACTAAATTTATTCATTATACATTTTTCATTTTTATTTATATATCACTTAATATATAAATACATACATGTGTGTGCAATATATATATGTATGTATGTATGTATGTATAGGTAATTTCATCATGTCAAGTTCATGGAGTTCAATAAACCTTAACAACCCAACAGCAGCACTGCACATGCAAACTGAATTGTTCACCATTGTAGGCTAGACCCGTGTTTTACCAAAGCTTTATATATAGGGTGTCATTTTTGCATTTAGTCTTGACACAAAATGTGTGTGCTCCTAGAAATGATGGTATTTATAACTACAATAATTTAGTGTAAATATTTACACTGAACACATGCTAAGTATGAGTTGTTCTTTTTTTTCTTTTCTTATTTTATCTTTAGGAAGTTGATTTGAGTTTGATGTTGTGTTTGCCAGATAAGTATTCCAACACTGGAGTCACTCCACCAATCCTTTCTTGTTTAAGTTACATTACTCATAGAGTAGCAATTTTTACAACCAGCACAAAAAACAGGGATCATGATTGCATTCCAATATCCCTACCTAGTAGGTTATATGGGTGATACTTTCCTTCCTAGACTGATTTAGAACTGTGATCCTCTCAAATTCTACCACTTTATTTAATTGTATGAGCTCTAGTTCTCCCTACTTCTAGAAGATAGGACAGACATAAATGATTACAGGTAATTTGAGTGAATCATTGGCTAATATAGGTGATTTGATATTAAAGTGTAGGTTAAGTTTGAAAGTATAAACACAGTAGTCAGATATTTTGCTAAGTAATTTTGTTTCACATTAATAACACATCTTGACCAGAATTAAGGACTTACTTTTGCTGTCTGTCAACTTGTATGTCATTTGGTAAAGTAAAATTCATGTCTTCCATGTGGTATAAAGAACTTTGAATGGTCTGATGTGCTGGTTCACATCTATAATCATGGTTAGCAATCAGAAATAAATAGATCACAATTTGAACATAGCCTAACCAAAAATTTAAGAGTCCCAATCTTAACAAACTAGTGGATCATGTTGAATTATGCCATTAATCTCAGAACCACAAAAGGCTAAGTCTCTGCCTAGTACTTGTGTCACTTGGGTAACTGAGACTTTTGGAGGCAGTCACCTCTACTGATGCAGAAACTGGGCTGAGATTTAGCAAGAGGAGGGAGGAGTTTGCCCCACCTTCCTAGGGTGGACCTCACAGAATGCAGTGAGCATGCTTGCTTTCCTCCTCTAAATGGCTTAAGATGCCATGCTGCTGAGTATTCATTATTTGATTCCAGTGACCTGTGGTAGAGGTGTAAGGAAACATTAACTAAATTTCACATATGCCAATTAAGCTGCTTTCCCAGCCTATGAATTCAACTCAGTAAGTGTTCATTATTTGAGAGTTGAGAATACTGAGGTAGGGGAGAGAGGGAGGGTGAGTGAAAGATGGGAGAGAGAGACAGAGAGAGAGCTGGGCACTGGTGGCTCACACCTGTAATCCTAGCTACTCAGAAGGCTGAGATCTGAGGATTGCGGTTCAAAGCCAGCCTGGGCAGGAAAGTCCGTGAAACCCTTATCTCCAATAAACCACTCAATAACAAGAAGTGGTGCTGTGGCTCAAGAAGTAGAGTGCTCGCCTTGAGCTCAAGAGCTGAGGGACAGTGCCCAAGCCCAGAGTTCAAACCCCATGACCAACCAAAAAAAATAAAAGTGAGAGAGGGGAAGGGAGAAAAGAAAGGAAGGAAAGAAGGAAGGAAGGAAGGAATGAGAAAGGAAGAAAGAAAGTAAGAAAGAAAGAACAAAAGAGAGAAAGAACGAAAGAAAGATAGAAAGAAGGAAAGAAAGAAAGAAAGAAAGAAAGAAAGGAAGGAAGGAAGGAAGGAAGGAAGAAAGAAAGAAAGAAAGAAAGAAAGAAAGAAAGAAAGAAAGAAAGAAAGAAAGAAAGAAAGGAAGGAAGGAAGGAAGGAAGGAAGGAAGCAAGGAAGCAAGGAAGCAAGGAAGCAAGGAAGCAAGGAAGCAAGGAAGGAAGGAAGGAATGAGAAAGGAAGGAAGGAATGAGAAAGGAAGAAAGAAGGAAAGAAGGAAAAAAGGAAAGAAAGAAAGAAAGAAAGAAAGAAAATGATTGAGAATGAATTGTTTGGAGTCAAGAGTCATATGTCAGAAATATTACCTGTATTTGGTGTTAGGTCTGCCCCAGGTCATGCAGACCCTATGCAATCACCTTCCCACTTCTTGGCTAAGTTTCAATCCTTCATGTGTTGTCTAGTATCTGGCACACCTGGAGGCAGCCACCTCCCCATCCTGTTAAGTCACAACCTGGTCAGCCTCTGGTCACACTTTCCATCTGACCAGAGGTGAGTCCCAGAACTTGAAGTCACATCCAGATCCAGTGTAACCAGAGTTTCCCTCAAACGGCCACACCTCATCTGGTCCTTCACATAGGTACTTCCTTGCCTGAGGTTAGGTCGCCCCATTTTTTTTTTTTTACATAGCTTTCCACCATGTATGCAATGGGCAGCAGTTCAGTAAATAAACTACTTTACCTGACTGAATACCATGTGGTGTTCTCTTCATTGGCTACCTAATGAAACTCACCTAATTAATATACTTTACACTTAAGAGTTTCTAGTTATGAATCCATGGGTATTTTTGTGACACATGTGAGATCAGTATCTATAAAACATATTTACTAACTCATCATTTAACAGTATAGTTCTGCCTAGAATCTTTAATAGCAGCTTAATTAACCATAAAGTCCATTTTGTTTGCTTTGCTTTGCTTTGTTTTGCTTAAAGTAATAGAAGAGTTGGTAAGAAAATCTATGTGAAGCCTCAGGGTCTGTGTTGGAGGGGCAGAATGATGCAGGCTCAGGCCTCAGGATTATCTGAGGACTGTGTTTGTGTATGTGGAAAGCTCTTGGCATGCCAGGCTAGAGAGGGAACATGTTCTCTGTCCCTATCTCAAAGCTCATGTCAGACTCCTGGGAGCTGAGGAAGTAGCTCTTCTGCTTACTTAAGCATAGACGAACAGCTAGTCAAGCATTTTCCTGAGTACGGGGAAGTGGTTTGACTTTGCTCAAAATAGTTCAGATAAAAATATACAAAGACATTGTCTCATAGTTTAAGCAAAATTGTATCTGTTGAAATTCTTTGTGTGAATATCTCCTGACTAAATCTTGGCAAAGATAATACTTGCTTGTTTTAAATACCCACTAACAATTGCTGTTTGCACTCTGCATCCCCTGTGTCCTGGTGATTTTTGACCCTTTCCCAGGGACCCCAATGCCTTAGACATTGACAACTGGCACCCAAACAGGGACCTGGCAGTGTTGAATTCAGGAAGGAATATTCAGGTAAGTACTTTTAATTACAGGGTGATGGAACAAGTTAAGTCTACTCCGTACTTACATATGCTAAAACATTTACTTGCTGCTTATGGTGTAACTATTTCTTCTTTTGACATAGAAATGTGTATTAATGTAGTTAGGGAATGGAATCCTTGGTTCCCCGTTGAAGGGACATTAGATGTTGATAATTGGAAATGAGTAAATATAATGTAGAACGAGCTGTTAGAGAAGGGGAAAGGATTCCTGTGAGATTTTGGTCCATTTGGGCTATTTTACATACCCTTTTTAAAGCTTTAAATGGGAAAAGAGGCCACCCCTTCTATTGTAGATTTACAATTGGACTCTGAGGTTAAGGACCCAATAGATAAGGATGCATCACAGTTAATGGAGAAAAAACAAGAAGTAAAGAAGCCTGAAAAGGAACAACCTAAAAGCGTAAATAGAATGTCTGAGCAAATGGAATTGATTTTATCAAGATTACAACGTATGGAGTTAGAAATTAGGAGAGTGAAAGAGAATCTGAGAAAGTGAAAGTAAAACAGCCTCCTGCTCCCCGGCTTGCCCAAACAATTTTTACCGTGTCACTCCCTCACAAAACAGAAGGCTCAGAAAGTGAGTTTGATGATGAAATTCATATTTTTTCTTATCCTGTAATTTGACCACCTCCTATGAATGGTTTAGCTCAACCAGCCAGATATGAGGATGTTGCTGTCAATGATATTGGTAAACTTAAGAAGGCAGTGATGTTGTATGGTCCTCAGTCTCATTATGTTAAGGAATTGCTTAATGGGCTTGCCCGACATCACAATAATTTTGCTCTCAAGGATTGGAAGATGCTTTGTAGAGCCTAATTAAGGATCCTGAATACCTGCAATGGCAAATGTGGTTTACTGAGTTATGTCCAGAAAGGACTAGACAAAGTGCACAGAGCAATATTCCATGCCTGTTGGTCATAACCTTTCCCATGTTGAGTAGAACAGAACAATATGCAGTTGCTCATATGCAAGTGCACTCTCCTGAAGAGATCCATGAGTAGTTACGAGACATACATATTGAGGCATGGGAGAGTATTCGGCTGGTAAGAGAGCATTATGGCTCCTGGACTAAAGTAATTAAAAAACCTAATAAACCCTATGTTGAATTTTTATCATGACTGAAACTGACCTTGGAAAGTACTGTTGTGGGAGAGGCTGCACAGCAACAACTGCTGGGCATGTTGGCTTATGAGAATCTTAATGAGGACTGTAGACGGACCCTATTGCCTATTAAAGAATCTGGGGATGTAAATACATATTTAAGGGCGTGTAAAGACATTACATCTGAATCCCTGCTTATTCAGTTGTTTGCTGAAACTAGGCCCACTACTTGGCATGCTTTACAAACCAAACCCTCTAATCTAAAATGTTTTGGATGTGGTCAAATGGGACATATAAAGAAGAATTGTAAAAAGGCTACTGATATTAACAAGAGAGGAACAGGAATTTGCCCTAAATGTAAAATGGAAAGCACTGGGCAAGAGTGTGTAGTTCAAAAATAGACAATAAAGGAATTACTATAAAAATGCTTACCTTATGCAGGGAAACTCTCCGCCTGGCCAGCCCCGGGTCCCAGGATTAATAACCCAGGGCAGCCAACCATTTTTCTTCCTCGTCCCTGCCACAGCCCACAGCGCCGCAATGGACATGCCGATTCATTCATCTTCTGAGAGGCATGGTTTAAAACATGCTTGCATGTAAGTATCAATTATGGTCATTCAAAAATGACAGATGTCACCTCCCCAGACATACTAAAATCATGATTTCTAAGTAAGATAGGATTTTATGGTGGTACAAGTGTTGAAATATCTGGATGAGTCTAATGTGTATCTTGCACTTAATTAGGCAGGAAGATATCCAAAATCATATGGAATAAAAATGCTAGTGAGAAGATATTCCCTTGAGAAAGATATAGGAGGCTGCCAGAAGTATGGAGAAATCAGATAATTTTGAAGGATTTAGAAATGCAAGCTCAAGTATGTCTCTTTAAGTGGAAGGGCAAAAGAAGGGGAAGAGAAGAAAGCAGATCATTGTCCCAACTTAGAGTACAATATAACTTCCAAGTTAAAGGAGACCAATATAATATGTCCCACTTAATTTAGATACATGCAAAATATTTACTTGGCTTTTTCCCACTTTAATGCTCCAAAATAAATGAAGACTTATAAGAAACTTTATGTGATTGTTGTTACTTCAACCTGAGCACTAATTGTGATGAGTCATCTTTTTTCAGTATGCTCTTGGAAAATACTCCCTAAATTAATGATGTTGTGACTGATTAGAGAGTCAGCGTAACGGGTTTCTACTTGTATGATAATCCCAGAATAGTTTAATGCAGTTTTTTTCTCAAGGTATCCAAGTATATTGTCTGATGCTGTATTTTGAACACACCCTCACATCTGAGCACATTATTTGAAATTGTACATCAGCATTTCCTTGGCACATTCTACTTTGTATCTTTGTCTTTTTGCCTGTTCCTTTTGATTTCACAGTTGCTCTATTTCCATTTCTTCTGTACAAACTGCTAAGAACATTGTTCAACTACCACTTTTTGTTTGCAAACACCCAGTCTATGTATGAAGGTACTTTGTCCATGTTAACAATAGGGTAGTTCTCACTCTCTGAGGAGAAAAGTTCCACAGTATAAATCTATGCTCATATTAGAGGGTGTAGAATTTAAGGCATTTTGAGACAAACAGTGATATCTGAATTGAAAGGCTCCTTAGGGATACTTTTTTTGGAGTTCATTAGTTTACCCAGGAGAAATATAAATATCCACACACTTTTGAGCTAATTAGTAAGTAACTGAATTAATACTAGATCCTAGATGTTGTGTTATTACAAGTCACCATTGTATTATTGTTACATCAGAATCCTTCCCTAAATGCATATGTGTATCAGAAAATGAAAGAAAGGCGTTAAAACAAAATGTCTTATCTTTTTAGGCATTTACTCCTTGTGGTGAGGGTAATGACTGAACTCTTCCATTCAATAAAAACTTGGAGTTTATTAGAGCATTTCCTACATATAAGAACTTGTGGCAGGTTCATTGAGAGGGCTTTTTCAGCATGGAGATATCCCTAACAAGAATTATATTTAAATAGAGTATATGACCGTTATGATATATCAATGGCTATTGAGGCATTTTCTATTCTAAAGAAGAATCAATTTGTGGAGTCTTCAGTAACATCAGTAAAACTGTATGTTCAACCTTTACTCTTGGTGTTACTTGTCCTAGGTTTATCATGAATAGCCTGAGAAGATAAAACCAAACATATCTAACGATATTTCAATAAAATTCCAAACTGATGTAGATACATGGATCACTCATTGGAACTGTAGGGCAAATTAGGCTTGTCTGTGCTATAGTTCAATCCATAATCTCCTGGTTAAACAATCTTTAAAAAATATTTACAAAATATATCTAAGTAAAGGTCATGACAGTTACATCTGTATAATACTTCTAAGGTCGGGATAAAAGCATTTGTTCTCAACATTTAAAATCCACAGGATCTGTCGAATTCATAGATCTAGAATTTTATGGCTTCATATTCATATCGTAAAATTTCATCAATACGACTTACATCTCTACCAGTTCACCAAAACACTGTTCTTATTGAAATTGTCTATCATGCTAGGAAGTTGGCTCAGTGGTAGAGTGCTTGTCTTGCATGCTTGAGGCCCTGGGTTCGATTCCTCAGTACCACAGAAGCAAAAAAGAAAAAAACCCAGAAGTGGTGCTGTAACTGAAGTGATAGAACGCTAGCCTTTAACTGAAGAGCTGAGGAACAGTGCCCAGGCCCAGAGTTCAGGTCCCATGACCGGACTCCCTCCCCCTAAAAAACAAAAAACAAAACAAAAAAAAACTTGTCTATGGCCTTTTAGTTTTCAAATCCAAATAGCATATGTCCTTCAATGTCTCTGTAACAGTTTTGACCTTTTCAACCTGCAATTTTTTCCTTTCTTCACTTCTGTAAATTTGTTTTTATTACTTTCTTGTTTCCTTATCTTTCTTCCTATCTTGTCCACACTGATGCTCACATTGCTACACTTATATCATAACTTCACTTTTCCTCTTCCCTTTAATAATGCCCCCAATTTTATCATTCTTTTTCATATTCATGGTCATGGATATTTTGATGATGTCTAAACAGATCTAGTTTTGCATCTGTTTAATATAAACTTTAGAACTCTCAGAGGGTTTTTTTCCCCTAAATCCATCATTTTCACCTGTAATCCTTATCACCAAGAATATCACTAACACATTTGCCTGGCCATAGATGTAGAACCCTTTAGATTTCTTCTTACCCTTCTACTCTCACCCATTATATAAGATGAACGATCAAGATTTTCTCAGTTTCTGTTACTAATTTGATTTCTTTTTTTTTTGTTTTTGTTGGTCGTGGGGCTGAAACTCTGGGCCTGTGTACTCTCCCTGTGCTTTTCAGCTCATGGTAAGCACTCTACCTCTTGAGCTACAGCACCAATTTTGGGTTTTCTAGTGGTTTTCATTGGAGATCAGAGTCTCATGGACTTTTCTGCCCAGGCTGGCTTTGAACCATGATCCTCATATCTCAGCCTCCTGAGTAGATAGGGTTACAAGCATGAGCCACTGGCGCACAGTACTAATATGATTTCTATGTATCCGTTTTTATGCCCCTGACACAAGTCTGTTTCATGTACTCATCACTGGTCACCTAGTCTTAAACAACTTTTACAAAGTATGTTTTTCCCCATAGTCTTTTGATATTGGTCTGCTCATCAACAAATTACTGCTCCTTGTAAGTATGCAGAGGGAAGAGATAAGACACAAATTCTAGTATCATTATTTACTCAGTACATTGACTGTTGGCCTTACATTTGCTTACTCCTAGAGCAAGAAAAAAGAAAAGTGAAGAGTCCTTACATTTTCCACCTTAGCTTACAAATAAGGAAAGAGTCAAATTCAGTTTGTTGGTATAAATCACAAATTGTTTCATGCAGAAATAAAAATATATTTTACCTCCTGGCTCTAAAGGCTGTGTCCTTTTAAGGCAACTACAGATATGTAAATAGTATTATGTAAATTGGGTCATGTGTCTACAGTTGCATTGAAGAACATACTCAACGTATCAGTGGAAAACATTCGTTATTGAATAGTATCTATATGAGAAATTTACTTGAACTAATCACACTAGGTTGAAAACTAATCTAAGTCCATCAAAATTTTCTTATTGCTTTATGTGTTGCCAAGTGTTCCTCATAAATTTATACATAGATTTTCTTCAGTGAGGTGGATAGAAACTGAAACTGAACAAGGATTTCTGCCTAATGAGTAAAGCATGCTTGAGGTATGTGTTGTTACCTTCTAAGGATATATAATTAAGCCACTGGCTATTTGGGTAGTGAAAAGCTTTCTCGTAAGTTCCCAAGGCTAGAAAAAACAAGATCATTTGATAACAAAGCACTCAGCTTATTATATTTTATCTATGTGGGATAATAAACATGTGGAAATAAACGATTTTATTTATAAGCAAACAATACCACCAAGAAAAGTGAGTATATATTAGAGAGACTGCAAGAACAATATTAGGGATTTACTGTCTCACCTGATTATATGATTGTATTTCTTGATATTGAAACTCTCCTCTTGTTATTCTTAATGTATATAATCCAACACTGTTTATTATTATGTATTCAATGTGGGAAATCTAGCTTCAAAGATATCTAAAATTTTTTCCTTTTCAATCATAACATTGTCATTATCAGGGTCACTCTGGACACCATCATCTTCAACAAAATTATTATTAGCATAATAAGTGCTAATCATTGAAAGCCTGGAATGTGTCTATGATTTTGTATTATTTGTATTTTGATTAATAATTTTAATATTACTACTGTGCATGCATCGACGTTAAATTTTTGAATAAATAAAGAAACAAAAACTCTAAACCATAACAGGTAGCTTGACTATGTGATTATAAGAAATTATTGAACAGATTTTTGAAGCATTGCACATTCCTAACCAGTATGAATTAATTTCCTCTCTCCCTGTCATTACACACAAATATGTAAGGGTTTGAACAGAATTTTTTCAAGTAATATACTATAAATATTACTACAAGTTCATGTGTATATCTAAAATTACCTTGAAATAATATATTCTACTTTCTATTGAAATATTAGTCATTTTCCTCTAGGAAAATTTTGGAAAAATATACTATATATCTTTGAAATGAAAAGGGAATAAAAATAGTAGCGTAAAAGTTTTTGAGGGAGTGTATATATTCAGAAATATGTGTGTGTGTGTGTGTGTGTGTGTGTGTGTGTGTATAAATGTTATGTGTAGAAATTCAAACATTTTTAGAGGGAATATGTCATCATATATATATATATTTATATTTATATTTATATATGTATAGAATTGTGTGCATTACAGTGAAACAAACATCTTAAAACATAATTAAAATTTTAAAAAATCATCAAACCAAGTGCCAGTAACTCACACCTATAATTCTAGCTCCTCTGGCTGGTGAGATCTAACAGTTGTTTTCACATCTAGCCCCGACAGAGAAGTTCATGTCAGATTCTTATCTCTAATTAACCACTCAAAAACAGCAATTACTCCTTTGCTTCAAGTAGTGCAGTGCTGGCCTTGAGCACAAAAAGGCTTAGGGACAATGTCCAGGCCTTGCAAACAACAACAACAGCATGCATCACATTAATTTCACAAAAGCATTTTTTAACTGCTGTGAACATTACTTAGAAACATGAATATATTATCTGACCTTTTCTACTTGACTTATACATATACTAGATATTGCATATAAGGGAAACCATGGGACCTATGTTTCTTTGGGCTTGGATTACTTCACTTATTATAATTTTTTCAAAGCCTTTCCATTTCCTTACAAATGGGGGAATATCATTCTTTCTGATGGAGGCATAGAATTCCATTGTGTATATATACCACATTTTCTTGATCCATTCATCTACTGAGGGGCATCTGGGTTGGTTCCATATCTTAGCTATGGTAAATAATGCTGCAATAAACATAGTTGTGCTGGTAGCTTTGGTGTGATGCAAAGAAAATGAACCCTTAGATATGTATTTAAATTTTTTTTCTTTCATGCATTTGTTTCTAACGCATTTATGAGATTATTTCTTTGTTGCTTTATATGTCCCTCCCCCACAGTATAACCCCTGCTTTCACTATATTTGATGTCGGTATAATTTGTGGAGGAGATGGGGAAAAACAAGTTGTTTAAGACTACAGGTGGGCCCGTTGCAACAATGAGAAGTACAAGTTGTCATGTCGAAAACGAACTTTACAAGTTTGGTGGGGGTGGAGGGAGAATTGGGTGGGGGCACTGGGGGAGGCTGGAAAGGATGTGAAGGGTAAACAAAGGAGGAGGCTGCAATGCTTGGTAAGAAATGTACTCATTATTTTGCCAATGTAATTGTAACCCCTTTGTACAGTATGTTCGCAAAAAATAAAAATAAAAAAATAAAATAGAATAAAAAGAAACATGAATATATACCCCTAGAAAATGATAAGTAAAAAGGGTAGAATATTTATGTCTACGTTAAAGCCATGACTATTTTGATTTTTTTAAGATATTTAGGTAATGTATAGGAATTAATAGTAATGATAGGTAGGTAATAACTGGGACTGGTATTTTATTCTGTTTTATGATAGTGATAAAATTATACTTGTAATGATTATATAAAATTACTCTTTATTGGTATTTGAATTATATTAAGGGATAAACATTTTTTGAAGTTTTTTTATTGTGAAAATAACGTTCCAAGGGTTTACAATTACATGGGCAAGGCATTGAGTAAATGTTTTGAAGCATTGTTGCCTCCTCCTTTGTTTCCCCTTCAAATCCCTTTCATCTCCCCCTACACTGATCCCCATTCCCTCCTTCCCCTATTCCCAGGCCAAAGTTATAAAGTTCGTTTTTAAACATAGCAAAAAATAACTCCAGATTTCACTGTATTTGATATTGGTATAATTTGTACAGGGGAAGGGAAAAAAACTAATCGTTTAAATAAGAATACAGGTGGAACCATTGCAACAATGAAATGTACAAGTCGTTATGCTGAAAAATGAACTTTACAACTTTGGTGGGGGGAGGGGATTGGGTAAGGGGGGTATGGGAAGGGATGAAAGGGGAAACAAAGGAAGAGGCAACAATGCTTGATAAGTAATGTACTCATTATCTTGTCCATTTAATTTTAAACCATCTGTACGGCATTTTCAAAATTAAAAATTACTTCTCAGTCCTATCTCTCAACATTACAGGATTTAACTCTCCAATTAAGCGACATAGACTGTCTAGTTGGATTAAAAAGCAAAATCCTTCTATCTGCTGCCTTCAGGAGTCACACCTTGCCCATAAAAACAAACACATTTTGAAAGTGAAAGACTGGAACAAAATCTACCAAACAAATGTCCCCCATAAACAGGTGGGAGTTGCAATCCTAATATCAGATAAAATAGGCTTCAAATTAAAATTAGTGAGAAGAGAAAAAGAAGGTCGCTACATATTAATTAAGGGAATGCTCCTTCAGGAGGATATTACAATTCTAAATATCTATTCCCCAAACAACGGAGCACACAAATTTATCCAAGAAACAATACTTCCCTTAAAGCTCACATAGATCCAAAGACATTAATTGTTGGGGACTTTAACACACCACTATCCCTAGTACATAGATCAACTTGGCCAAAACTCAATAAACTGCAGATCTAAACAACTGCAAGGATCAACTAGATTTAACAGACATCTAACGAATATTTCACCCAGCAGTATCAGAATACACCTTTGTCTCAGCAGCACATAGAATATTTTCAAAAACTGACCACATTTGAGGTCACAAAAGTCCAAATTCAGAAACATTGAAACTATACCTTGCATTCTCTCAGACCACAAGAAATAAAATTAAAATTCAATGCCAAAATCACCAAAAAAGTCCTGTAACACATGAATGCTGAGCAATATACTGTTGATTCACGAGTAAGTCGCATAAGAGATTACAAAGGAAATTCAAGTGTTCATGATATTCAACAAAACGAACACAAATTACCAGCTCCTCTGGGACACCGAAAAGGCAGTACTCACAGGCAAGTTGGAGAGATATGAAGCCAACAATTTAAGGACACATCTGAACCTCCCTGAAAAAGAGCAGCAAGATAAACACCAACCCAGTAGATGGAAAGAAATAATTAAAATTAAGTCATAATTAAATTAATTAGAACCAAAAAATAGAATCAACAAAACAAAGAGTTGGTTCTTTGAAAAAATTAACAAAATTACAGATCCTTAACAAATCTTATCAGAAAAAGAAGAAAACTCACCCAAATAAATAAACTCAGAGATGAGAATGGAAACATCACCAGAGAAACAACCAAGATTCAGAACATTAAAAGGGAATACTTCTCAAAACTATGCTAGTAAGTTTGAGAACGTGGCAGAAATGGACCTTTTCATAGCAAATATTGACATACTGAAACTAAGGCAAGACGATTGAAACCATTTTAACAGGCCATATCAAACATTGAGATAGAAACAGCAATAAGAGAAGTCCATCTAAAAAAAGCCCAAGACCAGACAGATTTACATCAGAATTCTACAAGGCCTTGAAAACAGAGCTCACACCAATACTATTCCAACTCTTCAATGAAATTGAAAGAGAAAGTTCATTACAGAACTTATTCAATGAGGCCATCAAAACACTCATCCCCAAACCAGGCAGGTACTCATCAAAAAAGAGAACTTTAAACATATTTCTTTGATAAACATTGATGCAAAACTTCTCAACAAAATTTTGGTCAATCGACTTCAAGAATTCATCCAAAAAATAATACACCACAGTCAAACAGGATTCATTTCAAGGATGCAAAGTTGGGTCAATATACGCAAATCAATTAATATATTACATCGCAACAACAAGAACAAGGATGAGAACCACATTGTTATATGAATTGTTTGAGAAAAAGCATTTGACAACATCCAACAAACCCTTTATGATGAAGGTTCTGGAAAAATTAGGAATCCAGGGAACATTCCTCAATAGAATAAAGGCTGTATATGACAAGCCTACAGCCAGCATTATACTTAATGGTGAAAACCTAAAGCCATTTCCTCTTAAATCAAGAAGGGGACAACGGATTGCTGGGTCATAGGGGAGCTCTATGTGGAGTCTTTTGAGGAAATTCCATACTACTTTCCAAAGTGGTTGAAAAAGTTTATATTCCCACCAACAATGCAGTAAGGCTCCCTTCTGTCCACATCCCCTCCAGCATTTGTTGTTATTAGAGTTCTTGATTTTAGGCATTCTAACTCGAGTGAGGTGGTATCTCAATGTTGTTTTGATTTGCATTTTTTATGGTTAGGGAGGCTGAGCATTTCTTCATGTGTCTATTGGCCATCCTTCTTTCCTCTTCAGAGAAGTCTCTCTTTAAGTCTTTAGCCCACTTATTTATTGGGCAGTTGTTTCTTCGAGGATTTGTTGTTGGGAGATTTAATTTTTTGGAGTTCCAGGTATATTTTAGATATGAGACCCTTGTCCATTGTATGGATAGTGAAGATCATCTCCAAATCCGTGGGCTTTCTATTGATCTTGCTAGCTATGATCTTTGCCATGCAAAAGCTCTGCAATTTCATGCAATCCCATTTATCCAACCTTTCTTTTATCTGTTGTCTTTCTGGGTCTCTATTAAGAAAATTACGGCCTGTGCGTCATTTAACCAAATGTTCACAAACAAGTCCACACTAAAGCTACCATCACGACTATGTTTATTGCAGCATTATTTACTACAGGTAAGATAAGGAACCAAGCCAGATGCCTTTCAGTAGATGAATAGATCAAGAATGTGGTATATACACACAATGGAATTCTATGCCTCCATCAAAAAGAATGACATTGCCCCATTTGTTAGGAAATGGAAAGCCTTGGGAAAAAAATTACATTAAGTGAGTAAGCCAGGCCCAAAGAAACATAGGTCCTATGGTTTCCCTTATTAGCAATATCTAGTGTATGTCTGAGTCAAGCAGAAAAGGTCAGATAAGTTGATGTTAGGGAAATAAACCCTAAGATATGTATTCAAGTGTTTTTTTTTTCTTTCATGTGATTGTTTCTAACACATTTGTAAGATTATTTCTTGGTTGCTTTGTGTGTCCCTCCCCCACAGTATAACCATTGCTTTCACTGTATTTGATGTTGTTATAATTAGTGGAGAGGAAGGGAAAAAACAAATAATTTAAATAAGGATACAGGTGGACCCATTGCATTGCGACAATGAGATGTACAAGTCGTTATGTCAAAATCGAACTTTAAAACTTTGGTGCGGGGAGGGGGAGGATTGGGTGGACACGGGGGGAGGATGGGAAGAGATGGGAAGGGGAAACAAAGGAGGATGCTACAATGCTTGATAAGAAATGTATTCATTATTTTGCCCATGTAATTGTAACCCCTCTGTAGGGTATTTTCACAATAAAAAAAGAAGAGGACAAGGATGTCCACTCTCTCCACTTTTTTTTCAATTTAGTATTAGAATGCCAAGCTACAACAATAAGACAAGATGCAAACATAAAATGGATCCAAATAGGGAAAGATGAAGTAAAACTCTCCCTCTTTAAAGATGACATGATCTTGTATTTAAAGAATCCCATGGACTCCACTCCCAAATTACTCATAATGATTCAAAACTTTGGCAAAGTAGCCAGGTATAAAATTAACCCTCAAAGACAATGGGTTTTCTCTAATCCAACAATAAGAAAAGTATGGCTGAAACAAGGAAAACAATAAAACACCTAGGAATTAACCAAAAAGTGAAGGATCTTTATGATGAAACTTTTTTATTTTTTGTCAGTTATGGGTCTTGAACTGTGGGCCTGGGTGCTGTCCGACAGCTCTTCAGCTCAAAGCGAGCACTCTATCACTTGAGGCACAGCACCACTTCAGGTTTTCTAGTGGTTTATTGGAGATAAGGGTCTCATGAACTTTCCTGCCCTGGCGAGCTTTGAACCATGATCCTCCGATCACAGCCTCTTGAGAAGCTAGGATTACAGGCACGAACCATCAGTGCCTGGCTGATGAAAACTTTAAAAACCTGAGAAAGGAAATCAAAACAGAAAATAGAAAGTGGAAAAACCTCCCATGCTCCTGGATTGGAAGGATCCACATCGTGAAAATACTTGCAAAGGCTATCTACAAATTCAATGCGACACCTATCAATATTCCAACCTCATTCTTGAAGGAAGTAGAAGAGGCAATCCAAAAATTCATATGTAACAATAAAATACCCCAAATAGCAAAAATCATCAAAAGCAGAAAGAAAAGTGCTGGATGAAAATCATTACCAAATTTCAAACAGCTTGATACTGACACAACAACAGACTTCAAGAACAATGGAATATAATTGAAAATCCAGAAATGAACCTAAACACCTATAGCGATCTGATCTCTCATAAGGGAGCTAAAAAATTTAAATGGAAGAAAGACAGCCTCTTCAGTAAATGGTGCTGGCAAAATTGGTTAACTACTTGTAGAAAACTAAAGCTAGATCCTTATATATCACCCTGCACCATAATCACCTCCAAATGGATCAAAGACCTGGAGTCCAAGCAGACGTTCTGAAAATATTACAGGATAGAATTGGAGAAACTCTATGTCTCCTTTGCACAGGTCAAAAATTTTTTAAAAGAGACCCAGAAACAAAACAAATCAAAGAAAGGTTGGACAAATGGGATTGCATGAAATTGCAGAGTTTCTGCATGGCAAAGGATGAAGCTAGCAAGATGAATAGAAAGCCCAAGGATTAGGAGAAGATCTTCACTAGCCATACAACGGACAAGGGTCTCATATCTAAAATATACCTGGAACTCAAAAAATTAAATCCCCTAACAACAAATCTTCACAGAAACAACTGCTCAATAAGTAAGTGGGCTAAAGACTTAAGGAAAAACTTCTGTGACGAGGAAAGAAGGATAGCCAATAGATACATAAAGTAATGCTCAACATCCCTAGCTATAAAAAAATGCAAATCAAAACAACATTCAGATTCCACCTCACCCCAGTTAGTAGAGCTATAATCAAGAACTCTAACACCAGATTCTGTATGGTATGTGGACAGAAGGGAACCCTAGTTTATTGTTTGTGGGAGTGTAAAACCACTTTGGAAATTAGTATGGAGATTCCTCAAAAGACTCCACATAGAGCTCCCTTATTTCCCAGCAATCCCACTTTTGAGCATTTACCCTAATGATACAAACATGATTATTTTAAAGCTACCAGCACGACTATGTTTATTGCAGCATTATTTAACATAGGTAAGATATGGAAGCAACCCAGATGCCCCTCAGTATATGAATGGATTAAGAAACTGTGGTATATATACACAATGGAATTCTATGTCTCTATCAGAAAGAATGACATTGCCCCATTTATTAGGAAATGGAAATATTTGGAAAAAATTTATTTAAGTGAAGTAAGTCAGGCCCAATGAAACATAGGTCCCATGGTTTCCCTTATTTGCAATAAGGTATATTTGTGAGACAAGCAGAAACGGTCAGATAAGTTGATGTTAGGTGAAATGAACCCCAATATAAGTATTCAAATGTTTTTTCTTTCTTTCTTGTGATTGTTTCTAACATTCATAAGATGATTTCTTTGTTGGTTTGTATGTCCCTCCCCCAGAATATAACCCCTGTTTTTACTCTATTTGACGTTGGTATAATTTGTGGAGGGGAAGGGAAAAAACTAATAGTTTAAATAGGGATACAGATGGACCCATCGCAACAATGAGCTATACAAGTCGTTATGTTGAAAAGTGAACTTTACAACTTTGGCCTGAGGGGAACATAGGGGGACACGTGGTGGGGGGATGAGAATGGTTGTGAAAGGGAGAGAGAGGAGGAGGCAACAATGCTTGATAAAAAATGTACCCATTACATTGCTCATGTAATTGTAAGCCCTCTGTACAGTATTTTCACAATTAAACAAAAATAAACTATTCAGAAATATATAGAATTAGGGGCTGGGAAGGTGGCTCAGTGGTAGAGTGCTTGCCTTGCATGCTTGAGGCCCTGAGTTGAATTCTTCAGCACCACATAAGCGAAAAGAAAAAAAAATCCACAAGTGGCGCTGTGGCTCAAGTGGTAGAGCACTAGCCTTGAGCTGAAGAGCTGATGGATAGCGCCCAGGCCCAGAGTTCAAGCCCCATGATCGGACCCCAAAAAATATATATGGAGAGAGAAGTATAAGATATAAAAATACTTAAGACTGAGGATCATTGTAGCATTAACAAATATGTGCCCTGTATCTGTTGGATATATTTTCACTTCTGTTATAGTATCCTTTGAATTATGAAAGATTATCATCTGATGTTATCTAGTTTATTCTCGCTTTTCTTTAGCCATTAATGAGCGTCCTGAACATCTAGGATTACAAGCATGGCATATTGGTACATGTTTTTCTTTCAATATTTTAAGGGTTTTCCTCTTTCCTTTGAATTCAAACATTGTCCTGTCAGTAATTCTGCACATTCTCAGACTGTTGTTCTCAAAGATGATAAGCAACTGTTTGATGGGTAATTGTCCTGTTCATTGTGTTTGACATAGTTTTCATTGTTTCTATTGATTTGCCCTTCCTAATTATTTCATATGATGATTAGAATACTTAATATGTAGACTTCAATTTTACTTCTTTGTAGATTGTAGAAGTCATGTCAAAAGAATGTTTTAAAAGATTCTTATAGAGACAGCATTGTGAACTTTATACATAAAAACGAAAAAAAAATTTAGTTGGTCTTTGTTCCTATAAAGAAATTTTAAAACTAGGATTTCAATTATATGGTGATATATTTTTAAATGCCATATGAAAAAAAATATGATAATCAGCAAAATTTTCCCTAGGTAACTGTCCCATTTATTCCCCCACCCTACTTTTCCCTGTTAGGGAGCCTAGAAAGGAAAAGGAAAATTTGTGTTCATTCTTAAACATTGTGAAATTCTCAAACTAGCTTTTTAGAAGCTCTAGAGTGTTGGGATGTACAACTGTGTTAGTGACCAAGCCTAGCATATGCAAGGCTCTGCGCTGGAACTTCAGCACGAAGAAAAAGAAGAAGAAGAAGAAGAAGAAGAAGAAGAAGAAGAAGAAGAAGAAGAAGAAGAAGAAGAAGAAGAAGAAGAAGAAGAAGAAGAAGAAGAAGAAGAAGAAGAAAGAAAGAAGAAGAAGAAGAAGAAGAAGAAGAAGAAGAAGAAGAAGAAGAAGAAGAAGAAGAAGAAGAAGAAGAAGAAGAAGAGAAGAAAGAGGAGGAGGAGGAAGAGGAGGAGGAGGAGGAGGAGGACGAGGAGGAGGAGGAGGAGGAGGAGGAGGAAGAGGAGGAGGAAGAGGAGGAGGAGGAGGAGGAGGAGGAGGAGGAGGAGGAGGAGGAGGAAAAGGTACAGAATTATATTTATGCGCATTTTATTTAATGAATAATTATGGCAAAATAAGAGTTTCAAATTTAATTTTGATCTTTACAGTAGTTCCTGTTTAGCCTCTTTATATACATTTCATGTTCATACCTAAAATCAATGAAGTACTTTGTAGAGTTAAGCCTCAGTATCTAGAATTTCCACATCTAGGTGTTCAATCAACCAGAAATTTAAAATATTCAGGAAAAAATTTGTTCCCCAAACATTCAGTAGAGCAACTATTTACATACTGTTACATGTATGTTGGTAATATATTTAACCTTGATGTGATTTAAAGTGTAACTTACTTTGTATGATATACTATGCTATTTTCTATATGGGACTAGAGCCTATGCTGATTTTAGTATACTCAATCAGTTCTGGGAGCAACACTGTAAATACCAAGATGACCATTTTATGCTTTTACCCAGACAAATATAGCTACAATAAAGCTTCACTTATAAATTGGGTACAGTAAGACAATAATAACAGTAAATAATAAAAGTAGAAAAATTGTAACAATATACTGTAAAAAAATCTAGTAATGTGAAATGGATGTGGAAGTGCATACCTGTAATTCCAGGAAACAGAAGCCTAGGCAGGAAAGCAAACAGAAATACAGTGAAATTTTACCTCCAAAAGAACCCCCCCAAAAACAAAAAAAAAAGGTATTATGTGAAAGTGGTTTCTTTCAAAATATGAGATGTTTTTCAATGTAATCTTTTCAGAGCACAGTTCAGCACATGTAACTAACTACAGAAGGGGAAATTACAGTGAAAGGGACTACTGTATAGTTCTTTTGTGAAGAGATAAATGTATCTTATTTAAAGGTTTTTTTCTGAGAAGAAAAACCATGCACAATTCTTTTGGCTTTTCTGAAACTCTAAGACATTTCTCCCCTCCCAACTAACTATCTTCCCACCTGGGTGCTGGAAAGGACAAGCACTCCCAAATTAGCTTAGCTGTGCCATCAAGTCTTTCCATGGCAACAATGCTTAATAAGAAATGTACTAATTACCTTGCTAAGGTAATTGTAACCTCTCTGTACGGTATTTTCACAATTAAAAAGAAAAAGCAGAAGTACAACCATGATTTGTTCCTGAACAATCAAGCTTCCTGTAGCCTGTTTCATTCTTCCTATTTTGCTGCCAGATGCCCAGAAGACACTGGTTTAAATACACAGTCTGTATTGTCAGGTGTGTGAGATAAATGACGAAGAAAATGTGAATATGAAGATTGAAATTGAGAAGGGATATCAAACTCCTCCATCTTTTTTACTAAGGACCAGAAAACAATGATAATGTGCTTACATGCTGAGAGTAAGCACCTTTTGCCACCTGTGGTAATGAATTTAATTTTGATGCTGTTGTGAAATGTGTCTGACATGTGTCCTAAACCCTAATTCCTTATTTTCTGAGAGCACAACCTCTTCAGAAATTCTGATTTGTACTGTGAATATTTACTTCCTGTAAAATGTAGTTGCTTGGATATTTTGATTTTGTGAAAGCTTGTTAGTTTGATATTGTACTCTCAGTTAAATTATAAGCAAGTAAAAATGAATTGAACTTGATTAAGTGAAGTTCTTTCTGCCCATTTACTCTGGTACAGATTTCTCTGATTTAGGAAATCTACATTTTAAGTATTTCTGGAAGCCTAACTAGGTGTGTGTATGTGGATGAGTCAATAAGAATTGCAGACTTTGCCACATTGATTTTGGAGCAAAAACTTATAGCTGGTAACTGGGCAATGATTCAAAAGACAGCTGAGGCTGAAGTCATGAGCACTCCTGCCTGTGTTCAGCTCCCAATCTGTTTTAAAACTCCCCTCACTTCCCATGCAGTGGTTTCTTTTTCAATCCAAAAGGTTTCTGGAGCTTCATCTTATGCTGGCCTCCTAGTATGCCAACATGAGGGAAGTCAAAGCAAGCAAGGCAGATGTGGCAGAGGGCTTTTTTTGGTCGGTTGTGGGGCCTGAACTCTGGGCCTGGGCACTGTTCCTCAGCTCTTCAGCTCAAGTCTAAAACCGCTGATCTCAACAACAGCATATATCAACTAGATTTAATAGACACCTATTGAATATTTCACCCAGCAGCATCAGAATACACGTTTTTCTCTGCAAAACATAGAACATTTTCCAAAATAGACCACATTTTAGGTCACAAAGCAATCTTGTCCAAATTCAGAAACATTGAAATTATACCTTACATTGGCTCACATCACAAGGGAATAAAATTAGGCCTCAACACCAAAAACAACCAAAGAAAGTCCTGTAACATATGGAGGCTGAACAACACACTGTTGAATCACGGGGGAGTCAGGGAAGAGATTAGAAAGGAAACTAAAATGTTCACGATATTCAACAAAAATGAGCACACAAATTACCAGTTCTTCTGGAACAGAGCAAAGGCAGTAGGCAGAGGCGAGTTTATAGCTTTGAGTACCTACATCAACTAATTGGAGAGATCTAAAACCAACAATTTAATGAGACATCTGAACCTCCTTGAAAAAGAGCAGCAAGATAAACCCTAATCCAGGAGATGGAAAGAAATAATTAAAATTAAATCAGAATTAAGTGAATTAGGAACTAAGAGAAACATAGAGAGCATCAACAAAACAAAGAGTTAGTTCTTAGAAAAAAAATTAACAAAATTGACAGACTCTTAGCAAATCTTATCAGAAAAAGAAGAAAACTCACCCAAATAAATAAACTCAGAGATGAGAATGGAAACATCACCAGAGCAATAACCAAGATTAAGAAAAGTAAAAGGGAATACTTAACAAAACTATGCTAATATGTTAGAGTACTTGCCAGAAATGGACCTTTTCATATCGACATGCCGAAACTAAAACAAGATGAGTTAAAACATTTTAACAGGACCATGTCAAAAATTGAGATAGAAACAGCAATAAGAGAAGTCCCAACTAAGAAAAGCCCAGTACCAGAAAGGTTTACAGCAGAATTCTACAAGGCCTTCCAAGCAGAACTCTCACCAATAGCCCTTCAATGAAATTGAAAGAGAAAGTGTACTACCGAACTCATTCTAGGAAGACATCCTAACCCTTATCCCAAAACCAGGCAGGGACTCATCAAAGAAAGAGAGCTATAGACCCATTTTTTTTATGAACATTGATTCAAAATTCTTAACAAAATTTTGGCCAATCGACTTCAACAATTCATCCAAAAAATCATACACCACGATCAAACAGGATTCATTTCAGGGATGCAATGCTGGGTCAATATATGCAAATCAATTAATATAATTCATCACATCAACAGAGCAAGGATAACAACACACATGGTTGTCTCAAGAGATGCAGAAAAAGCATTTGACAACATTCAACACCCATTGATAATAAAAACTCTGGAAAAATTAGGAATCCAGGGAACATTTCCTCAATAGAATAAAGGCTGTATATGGCAACCCTACAGCCAGCACTGTACTTAATGGTGAAAAACTGAAGCCATTTCCTCTTAAATCAGGAATGAGACAAAGACGTCCATTCTCGCCACTTTTCAATCTAGTATTAGAATGCCTAGATACAGCAATAAGACAAGATGCAAACATAAAATGGATCCAAATAGGGCAAGATGATGAAAAATTCTCCCTCTTTGCATATGGCATGATGTTGTATTTAAAGAATCCCACTGACTACACTCCCAAATTATTCAAGCTTATTCGAAACTTGGGCAAAGTAGCAGGGCATAAATTTAGCCCTGAAAATCAATGGCTTTTCTGTATGCCAACAATAAGAAAAGTGTGGCTGAAATCAGGAAAGCAACTCCATTCATAATAGCTCCACACACAAAAAAAATAAAATATATAGGAATTAACTTAACCAAAGAAGAGGAGGACCTCTATGATGAACACTTTAAAAATCTGAAAAAGGAAATCAAAACAGAACTTCGAAAATGGCAAAAACTCCCATGCTCCTGGATTGGAAGGATCAACAACATGAAAATGGCAATACTCCCCAAGGCTATCTACAAATTCAATGCAATACCTAACAATATCCCAAATTCATTCTTCAAGTAATAGAAGAGACAATCCAAAATTTCATAGGGAACAACAAAAGACACTGAATAGCATAAAAGATCATTAAGAGAAAGAAAAGTGGAGGAATATCAATACAAAACTTCAAACTCTGCTAGTAATCAAAACAACTTGGTAATGGCACAAGAACAGACCTCAGGACCAATGGAAGAGAATTGAACCTACAGATATATAGCCATCTAATCTTCTATGAGGAAGCTAAATAATTAGAATGGAAGAAAGACAGTCTCTTCAGTAAATGGTGCTGGCAAAATTGGTTAATCAATTGTAGAAAACTAAAGATAGATCCTTATATATCACACTGCACCAGAAACCAATCCAAATTGATCAAAGACCTCGGAGTCAAAGCAGACACAGTGAAAACATTAGAGGATGGAATAGGAGAAAACCTAGAACTCCTTGGCACAGGCCAAAATTTTCTTAATAGAGACCCAGAAACACAACATATCAAAGAAAGGTTGGACAAATGGGATTGCATGAAATTGCAGAGCTTCTGCAAGGCAAAGAACATAGCTAGCAAGATTGATAGAAAGCCCATGGATTGGGAGAAGATCTTAACTAGCCTTACAACGGACATGGGTCTCATATCTAAAATATACCTGGAACTCAAAAAATTAGATGTCCCAACAACAAATCCTCAGAGAAACAACTGACCAATAAATAAGTGGGCTAAAACTTAAAGGGAAACTTCTCTGAAGAGGAAAGAAGGATGGCCAATAGACATATGAAGAAATGCTCAACCTCTCTAGCTATAAAAGAAATTCAAGTCAACCCAACATTGAGGTACAATCTCAGCCCAGTTAGAATGTCTATAATCAAGAACTCTAATAACAACAGATACTGGAAGACATGGGGAGAGAAAGGAATCTTACTGCATTGATGGTGGGCGTGTAAATTTGTTCAACCACTTTGGAAAGTATTATGGAGTTTCCTCAAAAGACTCCACATAGAGCTCCCCTATTTCCCAGCAATCCAACTTTTGGGCATTTTCCAAATGATCACAAACAAGACCATACTAAAGTTACCAGCACAACTATGTTTATTGCAACATTATTTATCATAGGTACGATATGGAACCAACTCAGATGCCCCTCATTAGATGAATGGATATAAAAAATGTGGTAGATACACACAATGGAATTCTATGCCTCTATCAGAAAGAATGATATTACCCCATTTGTTAGGAAGTAGAAAGACTTGGAAAAAATTAAGTGAATTAAGCCAGGTCCAAAAATATAGGTCCCATGGTTTCCTTTATTTGCAATAAGTAGTATAATTTTGAGACAAACAGAAAAGGTAACTTAAGCTCATGTTAGGTGAAATGAACCCCAAGATAAGTATTGAAATGTTTTTTTTCTTTCTTCCAATTGTTTATAACATATTTATAAGATTATTTCTTTGTTGCTTTGTATGTCCCTCCCCCATGGTATAACCCCTGATTCCATTTTATTTGATGTTGGTATAATTTGTGGAGGGTATGGGCAAAAACAAACCTTTAAATAGGGATTCATTGGACCCATTGCAACAGTGAGCTATATAAATCATTTTGTCCAATAAGAAACTTAACTTTTGCCAGGGGCAGGGTGTTGCAGGGATGGAGAGGGGAGATGGGAAGGGATGAGAAGTGGAAACAGGAGGAGGCAACAATGCTTGATAAGAAATGTACTCATTACATTGCCCATGTAATTGTAATCACTCTGTATGGTATTTTGCAAAAAAAAAAATTTTAAATGTTTGTCAGAATAATGTCAAAAAGTTTTTGACAGAATAATCATTAGTGTATTACCTAGAATCTGGATATGGTTAATAACTCTAGAGGATTTTCTCATACTTTCCGAATTTTCATAAACATATATAATAAGTCAAATGAGGTGGTTTATACCTATAATCCGAGCTACTCTGAAAATGGAAATGTCGATAGTTGCAGTTCCGTTCAAGGTCAAGCTGGAAAACATACAAGAGACCTCCATCTCAATCAATAAAAACTGGGTATGCCAATGTGTGGCTGTCATCCTACCTATTTTGAACAAAAAACTAGGAAGTTAACTATCCATGTAGCCTAGGAATAAACAAATACAAGATTCTTTCTCAAAAACAATCAAAGCAAAAATTGCTGGATGTGGCATGGTTCAAGTGGTCAGATGCCTGCCTGGCAAATGCAAGGCTCTGAATTTGAATCCAAGTACTTACCTCAAAAATTAAAAGTAAACCATATGAATTAATTCTCTAAATTACTTCGCAGTGCAATTATCTTTTGTTTTCTTCAAATAATCTGGTAGTGAAGGCAGAGAATTGATTAAACCAGATCAATATAATAGGTGAAATGAACCCCAAGATAAGTATTTAAATGCTTCTTTTCTGTCTTGCAATTGTTTCCAACATATTTATAAGATTATTTCTTTGTACTGGGAACACCTAGCTTCTCCATGGCTCACAGGCTGGTGTGCTCATGTGGACTCATTCACCTATTTGGCCTGCTAGGCCCTGAGTTCAGATCCCAGACCCGCCAAATGATTCATCTTGATGTCAGAAGCAAATCATTGCCCCTGTTTTCCTTTCCTGTGCAAATCTTGGGTCTCAGCTAGGATGGAGAATGCATGGGCCACCCTGTGGTCATGGGAATAAGTTGTTATACATGTCAGCCGAGTTATACCTGTCATCATATACTCAAGAAAATACACAAAATATCCATGAATAGCATACAAACTAAAGACAATAACTTCACTTAATGTACGATGCAGTACACACACTGATGCGAATTTACATCCCATGTTTCAATGATGCGTTGAGGACTATTTTTGGCCTCCCTGGGGCTCGATCTCAGTTCCCGGGAACAGCCCAGCTGCTTCCTGGCTCACTTTCTGGTGTGATCACATGGACCCATTGGGCAGTTGGGCCTCCTAGGCCTTGAGTTCGAATCCCAACACTGTCAAAAATTCACCCTGATGTGAAAAGCCAGTCATTGCACCTGTTTTCATGTGCTGTGCAAATTCTGGGTCTCAGCTAGGATAGAGAAGCTGTAGGCAACTCTATACTTATGGGAATAGGTTGTCATCCAGTTCACTACAGTTATATCTGTCAACCTATACTCCAGAAAATACACAATACATCAATAAATAAGACACAAAATAAAGAGGGTATGACTACACCAAACGCAAGATGTTGCCCACCCCTGTTTGGAAATATAGATCCTTTGTTTAATTATGAATTTATGACAATATTGGCCCCCACCAGGACTCCATCTCAGGTCCCAGGAACGGCCTACCTCCTTTGTGGCTCACAGGCTGGTGTGCTCACCATGACCCATTCACCAATTGGGCCTGCTAGGTCTTGAGTTCAAATTCCAGCACTGCCAAAAGATTCATTCTTATGTGAAAAGCCTAGGGTTGGACATGTTTTCCTGTTCCGTGAATGTCCTGGGTCTCATTGAGGATGGAAAACGCTATATAAGCAATTCTATATCCATGGGAATAGGTTGTCATCCATATCAGCACAGTTATATCTGTCACCATACACAATAAAATACACAATACATCCATGAATAAGACAAATAATAAAAAGAATAACTACACTGAATGCAAGATGCATACCACACCTGTAGGTAAAGAGAGGTCCTATGTTTAAAAAAGGTGGGCTTGCTATTTTGTCGAGTGCTGGGGTTTCAAATCAGGCCCAGGACCAGGCCTGATATTCTAGTCTTCAACGATGGTGAGCTTCCCCTTCTCCCTCAGTGCAAAGAGCTATCTAAACCTGAGTTCAAATCCTAGCACTAACAAAAGATTCATCCTGATGTCAGAAGACAGTTGTTGCACACACTTTCCTCTCCTGTGAAAGTCCTGAGTATCAACTAGGAAGGGGAATTCATAGGCAACCCTATAACCATGGGAACAGGTTGTCATCAATGTAATCCTGTCAACATACTTAGTAAAATACACAATACCTCCATGAAGTACATACAAAATAAGGAGAAGAAGTTCACCGAACACAAGATGCTATACACACATATATGTCAATATAGATTGTATGGTTAAATTATGAACTTATGATGATAGTGGACCACCCTAGCGATGAATGTCAGATCCTGGGAATGGCCTAGCTCATTAGTTAGTTGCTCACAGGATAGTGTGATCACATTGACTTATTGGCCAATTGGTCCTACTAATCCCTGAGTTAAGATCCCAGCACTACCAACAAACTTGTTTTCCGTTTATCTGAATATCCTCGCTAACCCTTAGAATCCTGGTATGATGGAGAACATTTCTATAAATCTAGATGCTCTGTGATAAGATGTCATCAATGTAATAAATGAAAGGGGTTTTATCACAGTACAATCAATGATAAATAAATGAATAAAACAAAAAATACAAGAACAACCACACAAAACATGTATGGACTGAACATCTATAGCTAAGTATAAATCCTATCTTTACAATGTATCTAAATAGTATGTTTCCAGGGCTGGGGCTTGAATTCAGGACTAGTGAACAGGCATGAGTTTCTTATCTTCAAGTACGGTGATCTTCCCCTTCATCCACATTGCTCCAGATTTACCCAGATCCTGAGTTCAAATCCAAAGCCTCGAAGAATAAACAGCGTGAATTGCAAGCCAGGGAGCTAAATGTTTATATTTTCTTTTTCTCAATATGGCGCTTGAAGTCTGATCGTGGCAACTCTGCCTCAGCTTTGATCACCCTACCCTGGGGTGCAGCCACTAGACCTACAGCTCCTCCTGGGTCCCTAGACCCCCAGGCCTTGCAGGGAAAGCAATGCACAGAAAAAATATGGCCTTTTTCTGTTTTCTACCTTTGCATGGTGACCCTCATGGGTCTGAATGACACTGTTGCAAAGGGTAATTCACCTTTCATTGCTACGTGGCAACATAGTCCCTGATTTCGAATCCCCGTCCTGACACCAACCCATGGCAGGAGATACTAAGAAAATGGTTCCCATCCATAGCATTAACAATGGAATGTTGTCAATTTCATGGTTGAATGAATTGATGATAAATGATGCTCCTATAAAATTAGACAGCTTCATTTCAGGAGGCTGACTGATTTTATTTAATATTTATTAAGCATTGAAAGAATATTATTACTTAAAGGAACACAATAATATCGGAGCACTGATTTCATTAATAATTTAAGGATGAATACAATTAATTAATTACATTACATTAATTACATGGACGGAGTATTAATACCCAGGAATTGGTAAGAATGTAGTCTATATAACTGAATAATATATAGGCATCTCTGACACTCTATAAAGATATATATTTATTAGCGTACTTCCATCTGCATGTCAATCTTTTCTTATTTTGGTAACCCTTGGTGATTGATCTGAGGTCTGTGAACAGCCTGTCAGCTCAATTTGCCCAGGATGGCATGCTAACACTCACCCATTCATGAATTGGGCCTTGTAGGCTTGTATGCCTTGAGTTCAGACGCCAGCACTCCCAAAAATGAATCGTGGAGTAAGAAGATGATGGTGACACATGTGTTCCTTTTATGTGAAAGTCCTGGGTGTCAGGTATGAAGTGGAATACATATGCAGACATACATCCTGTGTAATCAATGTAATCAATGTTTTATGTTCCATAATAGTCAATAAAATAACAGGTTAATACATGAATAAAACAAAAAAAAATAACTACACTGAATGCAATATGGAGTCAACATATATATATGTATGTATATATATATATATATATATATATAAATCATATATGTAAATTGTACATGAATAGGATGTTTTCTAATGGTGGGGATCTAATTCAGGCCCAAGGAGCAGACCTGAATTTCTTGACTTCAAGGAGGCCAGCTTCCCATTCCCACACAGTGCAACAGAGTTACCAAGACATGAGTTCCAATCCCAGTCCTGGCAGAAAAATGGCACCTTTGCAGTATGTGAGGCCCAGTTCTTAGATATTTCATTATGCCTCCATTTTATGAATGTGACTTTTAAATGCTTAATAAAGAATTAACTAAAATCAATCAGTGTCCTATAATATAATTGTGTATAATTTTATCCTAGAATCATTCAATAACTGCCCATTCAATCAAAACATACATGACATTCCATTGGTATTCATATGGATAGGAATGAGTTCCTTAGGATCTCCTGCCATTTGGAGGTGGCAGGACCAGTATTCCAACTGTGGGCTCCAGCTCCTGCCACTTCAACCTTGGGATAGGGTACTTACCAGTCTGTCCAAGAATATCAGCAAGACAAATGATTAGGCAGGCAGCAGTGGCTCTCAGCAGTCCTCCTTGATACTTACAAGGCTGTGATTGGAGGATCATGGTCAAACTCATCCTAGGCAGGAATGTCCTTGAGTCGCCTGTCCAACTTCAGTGTCAACAAAGCCAGATGCCCTGGGTTCCAATGTGGAGGGCGAGCCTTGAGCAAAAGCAGCTCACAGACTGTGCCCAGATCCTGAGTTCAAGGTCCAGGTCTGGCAACAAACAGATAGACACAACAATCTGTGCAGCCATCCAGCTAAATGAGATCACCCTCTTGTCTCAAACTGAATTGGACATTGGTCCCTAGGAAAAGGGCTGGGGGAGCTGCTGTCTTTGTGACTCCGCCCATGCTGTTTTCATCACAGGATTCTGGCCACACCCCCATTCTTTCATGGTTCTTTCTGACCAATGGGATACAAGAATGGTGGCCACGCCCACATTTCATGCTGCCCAGTAGCACCCGGATTCCCTCTATTAGTTTACAACACTACCAGCAGTTGAGGAAGGGAGAGGTGGCTGAGTGGTGAGGAAGAGACTCAAGCGACTTTGGAGTATAGTAGGAAATTGAGATGCCTGCCTACACCCTGGCTTCCTCCCCCCTTCTGAAGGTGTGGGATTTCAAACCTCAGCCAATGGTGCACTGCCAGCCCGCCTAAAGCCCTGACCTGGTCCCTGGCCCTGGTTCTCTACTCTTGGCCCATGTGTTTGCAATGCCGATGCCATTGCTGCTTGCCCCAACTGGAGCAGCCTTCAGCAGCTTCTCCCAGCAGCAAAGGTGAGTGGCTGCCCCCAAATCACCACTACCCGGGGTCAGACACCCCTCTGGGGGGACCATGCCCACCTGCTTGTTTCCTCTCCCTGGCTCTGAGGAGCCACCTTTCTGTCTTGGGCATTTCTGAAACAGAGACTCAATATATGCTCTGGCTGGACTGGATCGAGGTCCTCCTATCTGGGACAGGTATGCTCCACCAGGCCTGGTCCTCTGTAGATGGGATGGTAGACATGTAGCGCCACACTCAGTTATCGATTTAGATGGATTATCCCAAACTTTTAGTCCACCGCAGCCGATTCTTGACCAGAGGTGAAGCTCTGCGTAGGGCCGAAACCATCAGACCTCATTCTCCTCATAGGATAGTTTTGAGGAAACAAGGGATTTATACAGAGGGATCCCTGGAGCATGGTTTGGCACAGAGGGGGTGGCCTTCAGAGAAGGTTCTCAGCAATTCTGTGAGCAAATGATAGGAAGATACCCGGAAAGGGTTCAGGTGGGGCCAGTTATTAATTGTGCAACAGGTGGGGATTATGAAACAAAACATTTCTCTCTTTCATCATTACCCTATCCCCATGAGGAAGGGGATGCTTCACTGTGTTGAGTTTGCAGCTGGGGAAGCCGAGGCACAGAGAAGCCAGGGGAACTACTTATGACTTCAACTTCACTACCATGCAACCTAGGACAATGGGTACTATTCAGTCCACTTCTTGTGGTAGGTAGTCCAGTTCTTGTCAGTTGTGTGGCTTGAAGCCTAGGCATGGGCGCTGTTCCTGAGCTCCTCAGGAAAAGGCTAGTGCTCTACCGCTTGAGCCCACAGCACCACTTCTGGTTTTCTGATAGTTCTTTGGAAATAAGAGTCTCATACACGTTCCTGCCGGGGCTGGCTATGAACCATGATCCTCATATCTCAGCCTCTGTGTAGTTACGATTAGAGTTTTGAGCCACCGACACCCGACTTAATTGTAATTCTGACTTTTCTCTCTCTCTTTCACAAGAACTGGTTGAATGGGTGCTGGAGAAGGGGGCCTAGCATCACCATGTGGCTGGAATCCAAGGTGACCCTCTCATTCTGGAGGTGGGCTGTGGGTCAGGAGCTATTTTGCTAAAACTTTTGAAACAGCTCCCTGAGGTAAGCCCCACTGTGCCCTGGCTAAACCATGAAATTCATTGTCCATCCAGCCTACTGGGCTTATTGTATTGTATTGCTTTCTACATCATTTTCCAGCACCTGGCTAACCTTATGATACATAGTTATGGAATGAAAATGTAATGCCTTCTTAAGAAAGTCATTTAGGGCTCTGGGAATGTGGCTTCATGGTACAGTGATTGCCTAGCATGCATGAAACCCTGGGTTCAATTTCTCAGTAGCTCATTAAAAGAAAAACACTGGAAGGAATGCTGTGCCTCAAGTGGTAGAGTGCTAGCCTTGAGAAAAAAAAATTAGCTCAGGAATAATTACTTACCCTTGAGTTCAAGCCCCTGGACTGGCAAAACAATTATTAAATGGAAAATAAAGAATGCATACTTGAAATTTATAATTGCTCCTTCCATACTGACACCTGAAAATAGTCCCTAATTCATGTACTATACTTATTTTACGATACTGTGTTGAAAAAAGTTTTGTTCATTAAGTCATAGCAATTAATGGCAGGAATGTGCTTAGATGTCAACTGAAGATTAATTCTGGAAATTCAAGGATTCCAGGATTTTGTGTCATCACTGCTAATCACAAAGTGAAAAGTAGTCTAAGTGTGATTTTGAAATCTTTTTGTTCAGTTTTCCCAAAAAAAGGGCAGAGGCTAATTAATAGTTGTGAAAGAAAATAAGGAATAACTCCAGATGGAAGGAATAAACGATAGTAACTAATGCATACCAGAAACTGGTCTAGAGAACCATTTTTGGTTATTGAAGAACTAGTTGTCAACTAGGCTTTTCCTCATTGCCTTTAGCATTCTAAATCTCTTAGGCTAGTTCTTAATCTCTGCGTGATAAATGTATCTCCATCTATGCTGTTCTTACACACCTTATCTCCTTTGTTTTCTAAAAATCTCAGTCTTTCTATATTTCTCTATGAACATTTCCTGATAATATATAAACCTATACAGATGTCACAGGGTGCTAATGTAAGTATCCCAGAGCTCATGACTCATTAATGTAACAAAATGGAAAAGGAGGACATATTTACTGCTACCTCAATTTTTCTGAAAAGCTGCAATGTCATCATTTGGTTAATATTTTCATTCTTTGTCTACACAGTGTCACTCAATGCACATAAATGCAAATATGAAATGGGTCCTGGTGGTTTACACCTGTAATCATAGTTACTCAGGAGGTTGAGACCAGAGGATTGTGGTTCAAACCCAGCCTTGTCAGGAAAATCCATGAGACCCTAATCTTAAATTAACCACCAGAAAATCGTAAGTGGTGCTGTAGCTAAAGTGGTAGTGTGCTCAACTTTATGTGAAGACCTGAGCGACAGTGCCCAGGTTCAGATTTCAAGCCCCACAACCAACAAAAACGTGAAGTATGACTTTAAGTTTCCCCAAAAGGAACTACAAGATGAATAATCTTCCCAAGAAGACAAAATTAATTCCAAAATGATTCAATGCACCTACTTTTGCAGAGTTATGTTATGGATTCTTTGCTGTACATATTCTCTAAAAACAAATCGTTTAACTAGGGTTACAGGTGGACCTATTGCAACAATGAGTTGTGCAAATCGTTATGTCGAAAAACGAACTTTATAACTTTGGTGTGGGAAGACAATGGGGTGGGGGAAAAGGGGAGTATGGGGAGAGATGGGAAAGGGAAACAAAGAAGAGGCAACAATGCTTAATAAGAAATGTACTCGTTATCTTGCTGCAGTAATTGTATCTCCTCCCGTACGGTATTCTCACAATAAAATAAAAAGAAAAAAAGTCAAATATTAGCTTTTTAGCTTTACAATAAACTTCATCTAATATTTCTTGTTTGAAAAGAGACGTCTATACAATTGATGTCACTTGGCTTTCTTACTATCTTAGTTCAAAGCCAACCCTGTTAGGAGAGTCTTTCAAACTCTTATCTGTAATTACACAGCAAAAAAGCCACAAATGGAGTTTTGGTTCAAGCAGTAGAGTACTAGCTTTGGGGGCAGGTGAGCAGGAAAGAAAAATGTTCAGGGACAGGATCCAGCCTATGAGTTCAAGCCCCATAACCAACACAAACTAAAAAAAAAAAAAAAAAAAAAAAAAACAAGCAAAAAACCCCCAGATATTTCATTGTGACCCTCTTTAAAGGAGTACTGGTCTGAGAAGAGGCTCCTTTTGCTGATCATACTCACTGGATGCTTTTTTGGAATCCTTATTGCTCTGGAGAATTTAGGACCAAACTATAGGAATTGATAATTGACTCCTGCAACAAGAGAATCATCTCAGGGGTGAAATATCCATCATAAGACACTTTAAAACCTCCATGTCTTTGTTTATTTGCAGTAGAATGTTTTTTTATGCGGGGGGGGCAGTCGTGGTCCTGAACTCTAGGCCTGGGCGCTGTCCCTCAGCTCTTCAACTCTACAACTTGAGCCACAGCACCATTTCTGGCTTACTTTTTGCTTATGTGGTGCTGAGGAGTCGAACGTGGGCCTCATGCATGCAAGGCAAGCGCTCTACCACTAAGCCACCTTCCCAGTCCCTGCAGCAGAACATGTTTAAATCAACGTTATTTCCTTTTGTTCTATGCTAGCCTTCAAATGGCAGTTTATTTCTCTTTGTAATACTCTCAACTAGACGTTTACAGAAAAGTTATACATGAGTAAAATCACACACGAAAAAGTCAGGGACAGAGTTCCCTTCAAGCCTTGGGATTCTTTTTGTACAGTAAAAAGGAAAGCACAAGTTAACTTAAACTTTGTCAATCCTCTATGTTCCATTCCTCTCCTGGGATCAGTTTCCACATCCAGTAACAATTACTTACAAAAACAATCTATGGTGCTGCCTGAGGTCTAATGAATGTTTCTTGCTTCACCGAAATAACACAAGGACACCATCACCTGAGGTAACAGGTGTTTCAGAGACAACTTAGTAAAGAGAAAATATGAAATTATATTGCTTATAAATACATTATCCATGAATATATTGAGTTCAAACTTTGGAAGTTCTCTATAAATTAAGGCGAATTTTAAATACGAAGAAGTTTCTCAGATCATTTTTGTGAGTGTATGTGCTGCATATTATTTTCCAAGTGTACATGAGTTAACAGTAAGGAAACAATAGCAATAATAGGAGAAAGAGAAGTTTTGTGTTTAAGTGTAAGGGTTCAATACACTATAGAAGATTCTACAAATAAGACAACATTGAAACAATAAAGCCAAGTCCAGTATGTAGATTTATGAGAGTTTTATAGAGAAAGCATTATTCCTACACGGAACACGAAGTATGAGGCCACTCCCCTTCTAAATCACGCTTGCTAATCACGCAACTTTGTAGAGAGTAGAATGGAAGCATAATTAAGTTTCCAATGCAAATCAGATATAAGAGCATGAAATTAATTAGAAAAAAATCCATCCTGAGAGAGCAGGGATTATACTAATCATGAACTGTTAGATAAGATCACATTTTTTTTCTTTCCTTTACATATATATATATATATATATATATATATATATATATATATATATATATATATATATATATATATTGGTGGTGGTCTTGGCACTTGAACTCTGCACCTGGGAGCTGTCCCTCTGCTATTCAGCTCAAGGCTAATGCTCTATCACTTGAGCCACAGTGCCACTTTCAGTTTTCTTGTAGTTAATTGGAAAAAGAGTCTCTGGGACTTTCCTGCCAAACTGGTTTGAACCCTATCCGAAGATCTCACCACCACCCAGCTTAAGATCACATTTCTAACAATGTACACTCAGCATATGTAATGTGCATGTTCATCTATCTTTATATGAATTCTTGAGTTAAAAATTTATGCTACAGCTTAGCCTTTACACTCACAAAATGTTTTGTAAGTTGATACTACTGGAGAAATAAAACTTAAGAATGTAAAGGAGTCTGGGAAGTACAGTTTTAATCCAGCCTGGGCAGAACAGTCTTTGAGAAACTATCTATAATTAACCAGCCAAAAGCTGGATTGGAAGAATAGCTCCAGTATTGGAATACAAGTCATGAGCAAGATTACTGAATAAGAGCTTGAGGCCTTTGCATACATACATACAGACATACACATACATAGAAGCACTTATATTTGCACACACAAATACACAAATGAAGCAAATCTCAGAATATGTAGAAAAGTTAGAAAACAATAGAAAATATGTCCTGAGTAAGACTACAATCAAGTGATCATTTTTAATGTTAGAAAGTCCTCAAGTGAATTTCTTCAAAAAAGTTTAAGAATATTACATAGATAGGGACCAGAGATAGTAAGGGAGTCAAGTAATCATTATTACAGGGATCGGATCCATGGAGGAATGAATCAGAGGACACTGCAGGTGCATCTGAAAATGTTCATATCCTGTGTCAAATGTTTGACCATCTTTGAAAAGAGTACATGAACACTCTGAGCTGTCTAGTGGTTAATATTACTGGAGATGTTCAGAATTGCTATTCTGTATCTAGATTAAATAAAACAAGAAATTATGGAGGAGCAATGTGACACAAGGCTAGAATTCTAACACTCAGACTAAGACAGGAGATTAGATAGTTTAATTACACAGTTATACCTTCCCTGGACCAGATAGTATAATTTTGTATTAAGAAAACAAACCAAACAAGAAAGGAATACAAAGTTGGAAATTTGGGCTAATTTTGTCATTATGTTTTGAGAAGTCAAGTTTGCTATTGAAATGCAACTCATGTATAATCTTCAGTTGTATTTTAAATGCTCTCATTACAGAACATTCTTAGATGCAAAATGGCTCATGATTCCCATCCAAAATTTGAAAAAGTAAGTAATCATCATTGTTGTAGATTCCAAGGAAAGGATGAAGGATTACAAAAGCTTAAGCCTGGAGAAAAAGCAAAGTTATTCTAATGTAGGACTTTGTAGATCTTGCTAAATTAGAGTTTAGATTTAAAATAAATATTTTGGTTTTGTTTGTAATTTCGTATTCTAAAGGATACTACAAAATTATTTTTAAGTAGAGAGTTTAATGGACAAATTTACAAATGTTTCTTGCATTCTATTTGCCTAGAATATTCTTTCATGAGAGTTATACTTAGAACTCAGTTAATAGATAATCCAACAGTTCATGTATAAAATGATAATGTGAATAATGTAGACAGAGTTGCCAACAAATGGATGAAATTAATTTATAAATTTAGAAAAAGGGAAATATTTTGTGGCTTTGGTATAATATGGTATGAAGAGAATAATTGTGTGACATCTTCTTTCTTCCACCTGTATGTAACACAGGAAGCAATTTCCTTAATTACGTGCCTCTGTATACAATGAGAAAAATGCTAGATTTGGGATTTGTTTTATTTTTGTTTTTGTTTTATTGGTTTGTCCTAGGGCTTGAACTCTGGGACTGGACACTGTCTCTGAGCCTGTTTATTCTCAAGGCTCGTGCCCTACCACTTCAACCACAGCTCACTTTTGTCTGGCTTTTGCTGAGAAATTTATTGGAGAAAAGAATCTAGGGAACCTTCCTGCCTGGGTGGTGTAGTAGGAAGACCCCTACTCAGGCAGACAAGCCCACCTAGTCATCCGGAGTGACAGAGCCCACCGCAACAAAGTTGTTATTAAAGAAGCAACTTTATTGAGAAGGTTCCTACACTGACCAGCAAGGGCCACACCACAGGATGGGGAGCTGATACTGCGACCCCCAGTGGCCTACGTGCTTTGGATTTTAAAGGTAAAAATCACAAGGTGAAGCCTGGTCACGTAGGCTTCCAATGAGATTTTCACGCACCCAAAAGATTGCAGTCATACCAGACCACACGTAGGTCGCCAATGAGATTACACTTTGTCATATAATGGCTGCTTAAACCAGCCTATCACATTTGGTTTTAGTGACTCACAAATTCAATGGTAAAGTGGAGCTTAAGGTAAACATACACAAAGGAGTTTAATGGAGTTTAACGTAAGCATGTGAAAAAAGGCAGAGTTTATAGTAAACTTGGGATGTTGCCACCATGCTAGCATGAGCTGGATTACTGGCTATCTGTTTAATCAGTCAGTCCTTAACCGAAAAAAGGTGGGTGAAGTTGTTAAGGGGAGGGGGACCTAGAGGCATTCTTTTCATTCCAAGAACTGGGCTGGTTGGAGCCAAGGATTTTGTTTTTTTTCCATAATCCCTAAAACAAAAACAAAACCTGTAAAGAAGCTGTCCCAGCTGGAGTCTCCTCTCAGGGCCTAGTTCAGTGGGCTTTGAAATATAATCTTCCAACCTTAGTATCCTGATTAAGTATAATTGTTAAAAAAGTATAAATATAAATAATATTTGCAAGAATACCAGTGGAGGAAAAATGATGCAACCCAGTTTATTGTGGTGTTCTTTCCAGAACACGGAGGGCATCACATTAGCAGAGTTGCAGTGTATTTTCACAATGGAGATTAGCTATTGTTAATGTGAATTAAGGGAATTTTGAGGTGCACCCTATAAGTTGGAAACTGTTGGTGTAGGATGACTTTATGGCATAAATCTTGTGATTGATGGTCATAGAAATAATAGCTTAAACTGAGAAACAACTGCTACTCTTGACGAATTAATTATAACATACTTCATAGTTTTATCCTATACTAGAATGTGGCTCTTTTTTTGTTCACTTCTCAGTCTGTAACACCCCATTGGAAAATGCATCTATTGCAGAATTACATAACATGCAAACAGGTATATTTTGAATCTCTCAGGTATGGAATGTTCAGAATTTGAAAATGAGTAGTTATTAATCATAGGAATTTTGAAGAACACATACATTCTATCCTATTAACAACTTATTTACTTTTAAAAGTTATGGGTTTCCATAGAATTAAACTGTTTTCTGTTTTAGTATAAGAAAGTACTAAATTTATTCTATTTTCAAAATATTGGCAAGTATATTGTGAAAAAATTGTCTAGTTGGATATCATTCAAGTTGATTACCCTCTGATAAAGAAGAGGTAAATAATTCAAATTAGATGCCAAATAATACTGATTTTAAAAAAGTTACTACATAAAGAATAATATTTACAATACCAAAACAGTACAATTTTATTTCATCCGCTTATTTTTTAAATTTAATTTTAATGTGAAAATGATGTGAAGTGGGGTTACAGCTATTGTAAGGTAGTGAATACATAACTTTTCAAACTTGTTTTCCCCTCTCTAATTTTTCTCACAATTTTTCCTTCACCCCAAAATCTCTCACAAGTTGTAATGTACATTTCCAACTTATTGTCTTGTGAGTATTGCTATTGCATTGGTTTGACCTTTGTCATTTGTCTCGTCATTTTGTTGCTCCTGCTCCTTTCCCTAATTAATGTAAATGTATACACAATACACAGGGTACCAAAATCAAACACAGCAGGGGATAATCCATAGGGGAAAATCTCAAAGAAAATAGAAATCACATAGTACATCAAAAACAACCACAAATAAATATCTCTCCATATCTTGGAGTTCATTTTGCTCAGCATCAGCTTATATGGTCATATATATGCATAACAAAGCCACTGGAAAATAATAGTTTCATGGACACTATATGATGAAAACACATGTTAACTGTTTTTGATGGTAAAGGTGGAATTAGGATTAGTGAATTCACGATACTGATAAAGGAATTTCAAAAGAGTTTTAAATTTTATGACAGGTAAATTTTTTTAATATTATTTTATTTTATTTGAGAACATACTGTAAAGAGGGGCTACAATTACATGGGCAGGATAATGCATACATTTCTTACCAAGCATTGCAGCCTCCTCCTTTGTTTACCCTTCACCTCCCTTCCCAGCCTCCCCCCTCCCCCCTCCACCGACATTGTAAAGCTGGTTTTGACATGACATTTTGTACTTCTCATTGTTGCAACAGGTCCACCTGAATCCTTAAACGACTTGTTTGCCCCCATCTCCTCCACATGTTATAGTGACATCAAATATAGTGAAAGCGGGGGTTACACTGTGGGGGAGGGACATACAAAGCAACAAAGAAATAATCTTATAAATGCGTTAGAAACATATGCATGAAAGAAACGAAAACATTAAAATACATATTTAAGGGTTCATTTTCATAACATCACATTATCTGACCTTTTCTGCTGGACTCATACCTATACTAGATATTGCAAATAAGGGAAACCATGGGACCTATGCTTCTTTGGGCCTGGCTTACTTCACTTAATATAATTTTTTCCAAGCCTTTCCATTTCCTAACAAATGGGGAAATGTCATTCTTTCTGATGGAGGCATAGAATTCCATTGTGTATATATACCACATTTTCTTGATCCATTCATCTACTGAGGGGCATCTGGGATGGTTCCATATATTAGCTATGGTAAATAATGCTGCAATAAACATAGTTGTGATGGTAGCTTTAGTGTGGTCTTGTTTGTAAACATTTGGGTAAATGCCCAAAAGTGGGATTGCGGGATCATAGGGGAGATCTATGTGAAGTCTTTTGAGGAACCTCCATACTGCTTTCCAAAGTGGTTGAACAAGTTTACATTCCCACCAACAATGAAGTAAGGTTCCTTTCTGTCCACATCCCCTCCAGCATCTGTTGTTGTTAGAGTTCTTGATTTTTGCTGTTCTAACTGGAGTGAGGTGATATCTCAATGTTGTTTTGATTTGCATGTCTTTTATGGCTAGGGATGTTGAACATTTCTTCATGTGTCTATTGGCCATCCTTCTTTCTTCTTCAGAGAAGCTTCTCTTTAAGTCTTTCGCCCACTTATTTATTGGGCAGTTGTTTCTTTGAGGATTTGTTGTTGGGTGGTTTAATTTTTTGAGTTCCAAGTATATTTTAGATATGAGACCGTTGCCCGTTGTATGGCTAGTAAAGATCTTCTCCCAATCGGTGGGCTTTCTATTGATCATGTTAGCTATGTCATTTGCCCTGCAGAAGCTCTGCAACCGTATGCAATCCCATTTGTCCAACCTTTCTTTGATTTGTTGTGCTTCTGGGTCTCTATTCAGAAAATTTCGGCCTGAGCCAAGGAGACCTAAGGTTTCTCCTATTCCATCCTGTAATGTTTTCAGAGTGTCTGCTTTGAGTTCAAGGTCTTTGATCGATTTGGAGTTGATTCTGGTGCAGGGTGATATATAAGGATCTAGCTTTAGTTTTCTACATGTAGTTAACCAATTTTGCCAGCACCATTTACTGAAGAGGCTGTCTTTCTTCCATTCTATTGTTTTAGCTTCCTTATCGAAGTTTAGATGGCTATAGGTCTGTAGGTTCATTTCTGGGTTTTCATTTCTATTCCATTGGTCCTGAGGTCTGTTCTTGTGCCAGGACCAAGCTGTATTTATTACTATGGCTTTATAGTAGAGTTTGAAATTTGGTATTGATATTCCTCCAGCAGTGTTCTTTCCGTTGAGGTGCGTTTTTGCTATTCAGGGTCTTTTGTTGTTCCATATGAATTTTTGGATTGCCTCCTCTATTTCCTTGAAGAATGAGGGTGGAATTTTGATAGGTATCGCGTTGAATTTGTAGATAGCCTTGGGAAGTATTGCCATTTTCGCGATGTTAATCTTCCCAATCCAGGAGCATGGGAGGTTTTGCCATTTTTTAAGTTCTGTGTTGATTTCCTTTTTCAAGATTTTAAAGTTTTCATCATAGAGGTCCTTCACTTCTTTGGTTAAGTTAATTCCTAGGTATTTTATTTTTTGTTGGGCTATTACAAATGGAGTTGCTTTCCTAATTTCAGCCACACTTTTCTCATTGTTGGCATATAGAAAAGCCATTGATTTTGGGGGGTTAATTTTATAACCTGCTACTTTGGCAAAGTTTTGAATCAGCTTGAGTAATTTGGGAGTGGAGTCCATGGGATTCTTTAAATACAAGATCATGTCATCTGCAAAGAGGGAGAGTTTTATTTCTTCTTTCCCTATTTGGATCCCCTTTATGACTGCATCTTGGCTTATTGCTGTAGCTAGGCATTCTAATACTAAATTGAAGAGAAGGGAAGAGAGTGGGCATCCTTGTCTCGTTCCTGAGTTAAGAGGAAATGGCTTTAGTTTTTCACCATTGAGTATAATGCTGGCTGTAGGTTTGTCATATACAGCCTTTATTGTATTGAGGAATGTTCCATGGATTCCTAATTTTTCCAGAACCTTCATCATAAAGGGGTGTTGGATCTTGTCAAATGCTTTTTCTGCATCTATTGAGATTACCATGTGGTTCTTATTGTTGCTCCTGTTGATGTGATGAATACTATTAATTGATTTGCGTATATTGAACCAGCTTTGCATCCCTGAAATGAATCCTGTTTGATCATGGTGTATGATTTTTTGGATGAATTGTTGAAGTCGATTGGCCAAAATTTTGTTGAGAAGTTTTGCATCAATGTTCATTAAAGAAATGGGTCTATAGTTCTCTTTCTTTGATAAGTCCTTGCCTGGTTTTGGGATGAAGGTTATGATGGCTTCATAGAATGTGTTCGGTAGTGAGCTTTCTCTTTCAATTTCATTGAAGAGTTGGAGGAGTATTGGTGTGAGCTCTGCTTTGAAGGCCTTGTAAAATTCCGCTGCAAAACCATCTGGTCCTGGACTTTTCTTAGCTGGGAGGTCTCTTATTGCTGTTTCTATTTCAAAGCTTGATATGGGCCTGTTAAGCTGGTGTAACTCATCTTGTTTTAGTTTTGGCATGTCAATATTTGCTAGGAAAAGGTCCATTTCTGTCAAGTTCTCGAACTTATTAGCCTAAAGTTTTGAGAAGTATTCCTTATAATGTTCTGAATCTTGGTTGTTTCTGTGGTGATGTTTCCATTCTCATCTCTGAGTTTATTAATTTGGGTGTGTTCTGTCCTTTTTCTGAGTAGATTTGCTAAGGGTCTGTCAATTTTGTTAAGTTTTTCGAAGAACCAACTCTTTGTTTTGTTGATTCTTTCCATAGTTTTTTTGGATTCTATTTCATTTAATTCTGATTTAATTTTGATTATTTCTTTCCGTCTACTGGATTGGGGTTTATCTTGCTGCTCTTTTTCAAGGAGGTTTAGATGTGTCATTAAATTTTTAGTTTCCGATCTCTCCAATTTGTTGATGTAGGAGCTCAGAGCTATAAACTTGCCTCTGAGTACTGCCTTTGCTGTGTCCCAGAGGAGCTGGTAATTTGTGTGTTCATTTTTGTTGAATAGCATGAACATTTGAATTTCCTTTCTAATCTCTTCCATGACCCACTCATGATTCAGCAGTGTGTTGTTCAGCCTCCATGTGATACCGGACTTTCTTTGGTGGCTTTTGGTGTTGAGTTCTAATTTTATTCCCTTGTCGTCAGAGAGAATGCAAGGTATAATTTCAATGTTTCTGAATTTAGACAAGTTTGCTTTGTGGCCTAAAATGTGGTCTATTTTAGAAAACGTTCCATGTGCTGCTGAGAAGAACGTTTATTCTGATGCTGCTGGGTGAAATGTTCGGTAAATGTCTGTTAAGTCTAGTTAATCTATGCAGCTGTTTAGATCTGCGGTTTCTCTGTTGAGTTTTTGCCGAGTTGATCTATCTAGTGGGGAGAGTGGTGTGTTAAAATCCCCAACAATAAATGTCTTTGGATCTATATGGGATTTGAGGGAAAGTAGTGTTTCTTTGATAAATTTGGGTGCTCCATTGTTTGGCAAATAGATATTTAGAATTGTAATTTCCTCCTGAAGGAGAGATCCTTTAATTAGTATGTAGCGACCTTCTTTATCTTTTCTCACGAATTTTAGTTTGAATTCTATTTTTTCTGATATTAGGATTGCAACTCCCGCCTGTTTATGAGGGCCATTTGCTTGTTAGATTGTGTTCCAGCCTTTAACATTGAAGATGTGTTTGTTTTTACGGGTCAGATGTGTGACTCCTGCAGGCAGCAGATAGAAGGGTCTTGTTTTTTAATCCAACTAGACAGTCTATGTCACTTAATTGGAGAGTTCAGTCCGTTAACGTTAAGAGATAGTACTGAGAGGTATTTGGGAGTTCCTGCCATGTTATCCACCTTCTTGGGGGCTGCAAAAACTGGGTTCTTCCTAAGGTTCTTGGATTCTCAGTTTGGGTGCAGTTTATTGGCCTTTGTTGCAGTCTTGTTGGTTTTCTATGTGTAGGACATCTTTAAGAATCTTTTGTAGGGCTGGTTTTGTGGAGATATATTGTTTCAATTTTTCTTTGCTATGGAAGGTTTTTATTTGGCCTTCAGTTATGAAGGAGAGTTTAGCTGGGTACAGTATTCTTGGTTGATAATTATTTGTTTTTAGGGCATGGCATACGTCATTCCAGGCTCTTCTTTCTTTGATTGTCTCTGCTGAGAAATCTGAGGTAAGTCTAATTGGTGTCCCTTTGTAGGTGATTACCCTTTTCTCCCTGACAGCTTTAAGGATCTTTTCCTTGGTCTGGGTTGATCCTGTGTGGATTATAATGTGACGGTGGGATGTCCTATTCTGGTCTGGTCTATTTGGGGTTCTAAAAGCTTCTTGTTTCTGAATAGGCCTATCTTTTTGTATGTTTGGGAAGTTCTCTGCTAGGATCCTGTTAAACAAATTTCCTAGACCATTAACTTCTGTTTCTAGGTGCTCCTCTACACCCATTATCCATATATTGGGCCTTCTGATGGTGTCTTCCAGGTGTTGGATAGACCTATCATATTTCTTGGACTTGTCTTGGATGGTTGTATGTTCTTTCTCTATAATATCTAGGCTGTCTTCAATCCCTGAGATTCGATCTTCTGCATGGTCTAACCTACTGTCAAGAATCTCTACTTTGTTTTTTATCTCTTTTCCTTCTAATTGGTCAGCTTTGATGGCTTCAAGTTCTTTGTTGAAGCTCTGTTTTAGGTCTTGTATGAATTTCTTTACTTCCTTAATTTGGTGTTCAGTGTTTGTTCTCAAATCACTTAGTTGATTGGTTATGGTTTCTTTGGACTCCCATTTCTTCTGTTGGGTTCCATTCAGCATTCCCTTTGTGGTCTCCCTGACTACCTTCAGCTCTTTGTTAATGGATTGCATGAATGCCTTTAGTGATGTTTGTGTATTCTCTACCTGGTCTCTCAATTCCTGAATTACTCTTTGATTAGCTTCTTCCCGTCTGTGGGATTCCTGCAGTTCTCTTTCTTCCCGTTCGTGGGAATCCTGCAGTTCTCTTTGAGTGTTCTCTGCCGCTCACGCCATTCCTCCCTTTCTCTTTGAGCATTCTCAAGTTGTTTACGCAAATCCTGTATCAGTTTTTGAGTAGCTTCCTCACGCTTATGATATTCCTGTATAAACTTCTGGGATGCCTCCTCTCTCTCCCTATCACGCTCATACAGAGTCCTTTGTACATTGTCAAACTTCTCATTTATCATGTTTGCTATTAGTGTTTGTAGAGCTATTTGGGAACTCTCCTCTGGATTATTGTTTATCTGTTCTAATCCCTGATTATCAAGATTGGGAATTGAGATACCCGAATTTGCCATTTTTCTTGTGTTTTTCCGGATTACTCGGCCCATTTGAAATGAAGATTGCACCAGTTTTATGCTAGAACACTATCTTAATGCAACCATCAACCAAAGTTTGCGTATGTACCATCAATAGTCTACAGATACAATCTAGTTCAACAGATACATCTATTCAACATCAAACAACTATATGTTAAAGTACTTCGAACCGCAGAAAAGAATTTGGAAAACCAGAAATTATTAGGATTAGGGAGAGATGTGGGTAAAAAATAGGAATAGATTGGTGTGGGGAGGCACAGGGAGAGTTAACTATGTCCTAATCACAATGCAGGAAATGGGTTGGGTGGGATGCAAGTAGAGAGAGAGAGAGACCAGAAAAAAAATAGAAACGTAAAAATTAATGTTATTATAGAAGTTAAAAGACTGTCTATTTAGAGAGGAATGTGAATATGTTCCGAGAAGGGGAGGGACATAGAGGAGATGTGAAAAACTTTAAGGGTGGGAAAGGGAGAAGAAAAGATCAGAAGTTCAGTAGAGCTAGACAAAAAACAAAAAGATAATTAAGAAAGAAAGAAAAAGAGAAAGAAGACAAGAAAAGAAAGGAAAACGCTCATTCACATATTCCTAAAATAAAAATTATAAGATGAGAAAAAAAAAGTTACTGGAAAACAATTATTTTTTCAGAAGAGGCAAAAATTAAAGATTAATAAAAGTTTTCGAAGGGAAAAAATATATATATAAGGTAGCAAAAAACAAAAAACAAGCAAAAAAAGAAAAGAAGAAGAAGAAAAAAAAAGAAAAAAGAAAAAAAAGTCTTTTTTTTTTTTTTTTTTTTGGGGGGGGGAGGATTGGGAAGAATCCTGTATCTCCCTTTTGTCTCTAACCAGTCTCTTGTTGGAGTCTCTGGTCAGCTTGAGGTCCTGTGGCTTGATTGGTTTCTTAAGTCGGTTGGTTGGAAGAGGCAGAAAAATGCTCTGCTTTGCCCAAGATTTTGAGATCCCCCTCCCAGGTTAGTTTTCTGGGAGGGTGATCTGCTTTGAGAGTCACAAAAGAGGGGGGTGTGGTGATGGGGCTAGGTTCTGGGTACAGTTGAGGCCTTTCAACAAACAGTAGCTTTTCCCTGGGGCTATTTTGTGATAAAGCTCACAGCGCCCAGCCTGGAGCCATTCCCAGGGTTTCTGTTTTTCAATTGATTGTGGTGGCTGCTAGAGGGAGGGGCAGCCTCTGGCTCTGGTTACCCAGTGAGGCAAGGCACTCCAATGGTTTGGCGCCTGAGCTGGGTGACTTTTCCCTGGATGGTGCTGAGTCTGGCAGGTCACTTCGCCGTTAAGTTCTTGTGACCTGCTAAATGACTCGTTTTATTCCAAGGCCTGAGCTGGAGCTAGCAGCTCCTCCAAGCTTTGTCGGTATCCAAGATGGAGATCACCGGTGCTGGGGGGGGGAGGGGTGGCCTTCACTCCTCTGCTTCCTGAGAAGGAGTGAGGATGTCAGGCTTGTACTCACGCCGAGTCTTGGATCCTGGTTCGTCTCTGGTCTGCAAACAGCAGGATGAAGATTTCCGCTCCTTGTCGGTTCTTGTTGGTGTTGAGTAGAATCCGCTCGTCCGCTGCGTCTGGCTCCTTCGTCCCGGACTCTCTGTGTCTCAGGTATGACCCGGCAGCGGTAGTCGCCGCCGCGACCCTGCCGCCATAGCGGCATCTGCTGTGTTTCCTTGGCTTCCCCTCTCTTGTCTAACTCTCTGTCCTGTGATGGCACACTTGGTGTGATTCTCTGGCTTAGGACTGTTCAGTAGAACTCTAAAATTGCTTTCTATGCGAGAGCTTGTTCAGATTCCAGCTTCTCCTCCGCCATCTTCCCGGAACTCTGACAGGTAAATTTTAATTGTTCAAACTTTTTAACAACTTAGCCTATCAAGAAAATTTAAAATTGAATGAGAAAATGGGCTTTCATGCAAAGAAATCCATGGAGACCTAGCTGAGAGGGAGCAATGTGGGTGAATATGGCTCATTTTCACACTAAACAAACAAACATCACAAACCTTGAAGTAAATCATTTACGTTCCCTCGAGAATTGTCCTTACCCAGGAAATGTACTCTCACTGTGTGAAACAAGGTTGCAATGGAATTTAAATTCAAAGTTCTTTAAAAAAAAGACATCAAAATTTGTGAATTGACATTTAATTACCAAACAATAATTCTCTGAAAAAGAAGGAAAGATATAATTCAAAATCACTTGACTTTATTAAAAGTATGAGAAAAGAGTAGTTAAGAGAGATGAGAGAAACCATAGAGGACTGTTTTCTCTCCAGTAGTGTAATGGGTTCTTGATCTTGTTTCTTCCATTCTATCTTCACAAGCTTTCAAGTGTGGCTGAGGAGTGGAGTAACCAGTTCAGACAAAGAATACTCACAGAAGAAAATATTTGCAGTACATGTAGATGATTTATAACCTTTGACAGTCTATTTATATGTGTTCAAAATTCTCCCCTACCCCAAACTGCATTCTTTGAACAGCTTTGTTTGCTTTTCCAAAGACTGCCCTTCATTAACTGCTTAAAATTTTGTGAGGTCATACATATACACTATAGATATTGCTGTTTGGTTGTGATTTTTGTGTGTTTTTGTTTGTAGTTGTGTTTTTAACTGAATTTCAAAAGGTTGTGCAAGTGTGTTACAATTAAATATGTCCATCTAATTGTCAAATGCTCCTGGATCAGAGTCTCTCCTTCTATCAATCTGAACCAACCCTTTCTCCAAAATTTATTTCAGATTTACCACTTCCTTTATTACATGTGTACATTGAGTATTCTAGCTGTACTTGCCCCTTTTCCATTTTTCGTTCATTTTATGTCTTTATTATTATTCTTTTCTGCTTTCGACTTCCTGATAGTCATTCTGTTAAACTGTCTGTTAGTAATTTGAAAGGTTTATATAGATTCCATGGAGTTTCAATCCTGCATATACTTGAAATGCAATAACAATTTGCAAGACTGGAGACGTGAAGCACCTAGACATGGTTTTATTCTCATCTTTTTAGAAGATTAATCTTCAACAAGAAAGTTTAAAAATCGCTTAGAATTTATAGCTAACTACCAGTTTTTATAAATGGCTTTGTACAATGGTGTGTGATTATTTTATTTTACATGGGATGATATTTTCTACTACCTATAAGTTTTGGAAAAAGAAGAAAACTAATATTTACTACTGTAGAGGAATATGATAGAAATAGAAGACAGATTTTATGTTTGTCACCTCTCTAATGAGTACCCATATGCAAGACTTAAAGTCATATTCCTTACTATGTTAGACAGATAGGGAAAACTTATGATAAGGCAACACATGATAAGGCAACTATTAGTGACTTTAAAATGTACCTTCCTATGTGATGAAATTTAATTTATTAGCTAATATTTGGATTTGAATCATGGAAGGCTGGTCGATTTAACACATTTCTGGAAGGCACCTACTGAAAAACGCAAATGGTGGGAGATACTATTTCTACATTTTAATCAATGGTTGAACTTCCTTGGTATTTATGCTGGGTAAATAAATCATCTCTATTGTAACTTGATTCCTACACTTGAAAAAAATTAAAGTCACTATTATCTACTTGTCAAGTGTTATTTTGGTGAATAAGATTTGTAAAAGTTTGTTTGAAAAGGAATATACTTTCAGAAGATTAAATGTAGGTTATCATTGGTATAAAAATAATTTGTGACATTTGTGATTTTGTTTACTCATATAGGCTTGTCATCTGGTCATCTGTAAATTGAAAGTTTGAACTATAGTACTTTCTCTCATATTTTGTGATCTCATCTTTCATTTTAAGTTGCCTTACATTTCACAATTGCTTACTACTAATTCCTACAAGGAATTAGGGCCCTGAAATATTGTAGGAAATTAGAAATTGAGATGGGTCTTTTCAATTACTTTCCGTTAGCATGTTGCATGGGCCAAGGTCAGAAGTCTTGCCCTTGTTATCTGATGATGCAGATAACTGGGACCTGGTAACCTCAGACCCGTGGGTACTACAGAAGAATAATAGCTTTTACACATCATATCAGCAAAATTTGGGTATAATCAGTAAGAATGCTTCAGAAATATGGAGAAAAACACTTTGGGTCCAGCGAGTTAACACAATAAACACAGCAGCAGTGTAAAATATCTTATAGATTAGAGAAAACAATACTGTTTTTTTTTTTTACTATGTGAATTCAGAAGACCTAGAACACGTAAAGGTATCACAAGTTTATAACTAAGACATTGCTTTGATACTTTTTATATTCTAATATATATTCTAAACCTAATTATTTATATTCCAATTTATTTATGGGAATAAATTTCAATTTATTTGTCAAATTATCAATTAATTCTCGTAATTCTAGAAATTTAAGATCAGCAGGTAGAAATATAAAATATATAAGTATTTATAATATAGGAAATTGTTATGCATTGTTCTGTTGTGGTTAGGGTATCAAATGCAACTCTGTTTTAAAGTAATATTACATTATCTCTACCTCAGTTTTTGGTAGAGTTAGACCTAAAACTTTACCATTTGTAAACCTGGAGGCAAGAGGAAACACTGTGATTAAAACATTATTAATTTAAGGACTAATATCGAGGAGAAACCTATGGACTTCTCCAGGAGCTATGGAAATATTTGGTGATAGAAAGTCAGTACTGTAAGTTCCTGCCTGTTTGGATGGTAGACAGACCAGGATATTAGCTAATCATGCATATGAATAATTTTTTCATCTTCCTGACTTTAGCTACTTTGAAATGATAGGTATAATAAACAATTATATTTTGATAAAAATACCTTCTATTCTGAACATTTCAGTCTGATCTGTTAATCTCTCTATGAACCCTTGTAACTAAGAATAGTTTTGTCCAGTCAGACAATCTATGCTGTCAGGGTAAGATATTCTTGTTGGTCTGTTCCTACATGGAAGAAGGGTAAAGGGTCAGGAAGACATTTGTATCAGTGAGACTTCTTTGCGAAATTTTAAGCTGCAGAATTTTAGAAGTAGCTCTTAAGCAAGGCTTACTTTGAATCCATTAGCTCCACAAAGGTAACTCAGTTGATAAGTAAGTACTTGAAATGCCATCACCTTTGGACTTAGCTATAAAGGCTTCAAAATATGATCAAATTAAAAATGAAAACGACAAAATAGTCATTGACAAAAATTGCAAATGTGAGCAATCAACCAAACAATATAAGTTTTTGCCACTATACACAGAAATTTAGAGAAATAAGATCAATAACATTTTAGGAACAATAAGGATTCCTTTTTACAAATAGGCAACCAAGGATATATGCCTGTATAAAGGTTGCATCATTAACTACTTAAATTTAAAGGATACTACATGCTTCAGCAGCAGGTCTACCCAAGTGACAACAATACAGAGATTAACATGGCACTTGCAGAAGGATGATACAAAAATTCGTGAAATATTCCATATTTTTCATTCTTCAAATGCAAGAAATGAAAAAGTTATGAAAAAGTTTATTACAAAAATACAAGTGTAACAATACATGTAATTCATAGAATTAAAGGTTAGTTTGACATAAGTGTATTAAATCTTCATTTTAGAAAGGCCCTTACATAGCATAACCTTTACAAAACTTGAAATTAGATAACATTGTCATCTTATTCCAAAGAAATAAAATCCTGTAAGGACCTAGGAAAAAAGGAATCTTAACTTTTTCTATATGGAATGTAATCTGAAAGGACACATTTATTAATGAACCTATATATTATAAAAAATGTAGACTTCAAAGTATTATATCTAGAAAATAATGAAATAGATTATGGACTTTATACAAACCTAGATATACTTTTTTTCAGACAAGCACCAGGAATAACTTTAGTTTCTATACTATTCATTTCAACAGATAAGTTAAAATTAAAAAAAAAAACACAAACTCTTCAGAAATCATTATAGATGCATACAAACAACTCTTGAATACATTTTGACATCAAAGTGAGGCAATTCACGTGGAAGAATACCATGGAATCCATGAATTTTTAAATTAAGATATTGCTGTTGCTTTTTATTATGAAAATATTTGTAGGGACACAAACGATGGAATGGCACTTTTGAAATTTAAGAAACTTAACCATTACTACGTAGGAGAATAATTTGTACACCCTTCCACAACTTCAAAGAGGTAGTGATACATACTTATCCTTTTAGCAATATCAAATGCAGTTTCTTCCAAGTTATTCTTCAGACCCGGTTTGAAAAAATGGTTCAACAGAAGAAGAGACAGCATATCTTTGCTATTTCTCTTCCCAGCAGCAAGATGCAAGGGGATCAAGAGGCCTTTAGTTTGGGGATTGGTATCTGCATCATGATGAAGTAAGAAAGAATCCATTCTGGTATTAATCCACATAAAAGTACTATGCAGGGGTGCCAAGCCATTCACAGTTATTGCATGAATATCTGCCTTGAGCTGCCAACTCATGGACAATGTCTACATGTCCACTCTAGGCTTCCCGATGAAGAGGAGTATACTTATCCTCATCCCTGGTATTCATATGAGAGGCCTTTTTGAAAAGGAATCTCCGCACTGCAGTAAGCCCAAAGAAGAAATTTGCTTGCATTCTTCTCCATTATTTTCTTGCAATTGATACCATTCCTCACGTTTTCATCTACTTGATTGTCTTCATCAGAATTGCCTAACCAGAAACTTTGAGTACCAGTGGGAATGAGGTGTCCATGTATTTCCCCAATAGTTCACATTGGTTGAACTGGTCAGAAAAATCTGGTGAATTTCCTGCATGTGTTTTCACCATGATTTATTTTCTCTTTTTTGATTTTTACTATTTTAAATTATTCTAACTGGAGAGTAGGTAATTGATAGAGAGCAGAGGAAAGACTTTCCTTTGTATTCAAATGCACAGACTGAAAATTAGGACCAGTGATGTCTTCATGTGCAGATTATTCTAGGAATGAGAAAATAGGAAACTACGTAATATGATTTGAGAAATACAATGATATAGTGTAAGAGAAGTCACTATTCAATATATGAGCTTTAAGAGATTTCTAATACATCCATTATTTATTGGTACTCAACATTAGAAAAAAATGTATAATCCAGTAGTAAAATAGAAGTCCTTTGCTTGACTACTTAAATACCTTGTTTTTTTGTTTTTTTGTTTTTTGTTTTTTGTTTTTTTATTGTGAAAATACTCTACAGAGGGGTTAAAATTACATGGGCAAGATAGTGAGTACATTTCTTATCAAGCATTTTAGCCTCCTCCTTTGTTTACCTTTCCCATCACTTCCCAGCCTCACCTAGACCCCCACTGAATCCTCCCCACTCCGCACCAAAGTTGTAAAGTTCATTTTCAACGTGACAACATGCACTTATCATTTTGACAACGGGTCCACTTGTATCCTTATTTAAATGACTTGTTTTTCCCCTCCCCCTCCACAAATTATACCAACATCAAAAACAGTGAAAGCAGGGGTTATCCTATGAGGGAGGGACATACAAAGCAACAAAGAAATAATCTTATAAATACGTAGGAAACAAATGCATGAAAGAAAAAAATTAAATACGTATCTTAGGGTTCATTTACCTAACTTCACCTGATCTGACCTTTTCTGTTGACTCATACATATACTAGTTATTGCAAATAAGAGAAACCATGGAACCTATGGGAAACTGTATTTGTTTGGGCTTGGAATACTTCACTTAATATAAGCTTTTCCAAGCCTTTCCATTTCCTAACAAATGGGGCAATGTCATTCTTTCTGACGGAGGCATAGAATTCCATTGTGTATATATATCACATTTTCTTGATCCAGTCATCTACTGAGGGGCATCTGGGTTGGTTCCATATCTTAGCTATGGTAAATAATGCTGCAATAAACATAGTTGTGCTGGTAGCTTTAGTTTGGTCTTGTTTGTAAACATTTGGGTAAATGCCCAAAAGTGGGATTGCTGGATCATAAGGGAGCTCTATGTGGAGTCTTTTCAGGAACCTCCATACTACTTTCGAAAGTGGTTGAACAAGTTTACACTCCCACAAACAATTAAGTATGGTTCCCTTCTCTCCACACCCCCTACAGCATCTGTTGTTATTAGAGTTCTTGATTTTTGCCATTCTAACTGGGGTGAGGTGGTATCACAATGTCGTTTTGATTTGCATTTCTTTTATTGCTAGGGAGGTTGAGCATTTCTTCATGTGTCTATTGGCTATCCATCTTTCTTCTTCAGAGAAGTTTCTCTTTAAGTCTTTATCCCACTTATGTATTGGGCAGTTGTTTCTTTGAGGATTTGCTGTTGGGGGATTTAATTTTTTGAGTTCCAAGTATATTTTAGATAGGAGACCCTTGTCCGTTGTACAGATAGTAAAGATCTTCTCCCAATCCCTAGGCTTTCTATTGATCTTGTTAGCTATGTCCTTTGCCATGCAGAAGCTCTGCAACTTCATGTAATCCCATTTGTTCAATCTTTCTTTGATTTCTTGTGTTTCTGGGTCTCTATTAAGAAAATGTTGGCCTGCACCAAAGAGACCTAGGTTTTCTCATATTCCATCCTGTAATGTTTTCAGAGTGTCTGCTTTGAATCCGAGGTCTTTGATCCATTTGGAGTTGATTCTGGTGCAGGGTGATAGATAAGGATCTAGCATTAGTTTTCTACAAGTAGTTAACCAATTTTGCAAGCTCCATTTAGTGAAGAGGCTGTCTTTCTTCTATTCTGATTTTTTAGCTCCCTTTTGAAAGATTAGATGGCTATAGGTGGGTAGGTTCTTTTCTGGGATTTCAATTCTATTCCATTGGTCCTGAGGTCTGTTCTTGTGCCAGAACCAAGCTGTTTTGATTACTATAGCTTTATAGTAGAGTTTGAAATTTGGTATTGATATTTCTCCAGTACTGTTCTTTCTGTTGAGGAGCGTTTTTGCTATTCGGGGTCTTTTGTTGTTCCATATGAATTTTTGGATTGCCTCTTCTATTTCCTTGAAGAATGAGGTTGGAATTTTGATAGGTATCGCATTGAATTTGTAGATAGCCTTGGGAATTATTGCCATTTTCACGATGTTAATCTTTCCAATCCAGGAGCATGGAAGTTTTGACCATTTTCAAAGTTCTGGTTTGATTTCCTTTTTCAAGCTTTTAAAGTTTTCATCATAGAGGTCCTTCACTTCCTTGGTTAAGTTAATTGCTAGGTGTTTTATTTTTTCTGGGGCTATTACAAATGGAGTTACTTTCCTAATTTCAGCCACACTTTTCTCATTGTTGGCATACAGAAAAGCCATTGATTTTGGGGGTTGAATTTTATTTCCTGCTACTTTGCCAAAGTTTTGAATCAGCTTGAGTAAATTGAGAATGGAGTCTGTGGGATTCTTTAAATACAAGATCATATCATCTGCAAAGTGGGAGAGGTTTATTTCTTCTTTCCCTATTTGGATCACCTTTATGTCTGTATCTTTCCTTATTGCTGTAGCTAGGCATTCTAATAATATGTTGAAAAGAAGTAGAGAGAGTGGACATCCTTGTATCCTTGTCTTGTTCCTGAGTTAAGAGGAAATGGCTTTAGTTTTTAAATATTAATTATAATGCTGGCTGCAGGTTTGTCATATACAGCCTTTATTGTATTGAGGAATGTTCCATGGATTCCCAATTTTTCCAAAACCTTCATCTTAAAGGGATGTTTCATCTTGACGAATGCTTTTTCTGCATCGATTGAGATAACCATGTGGTTCTTATCTTTGCTGCTGTTGATGTGATGAATAATATTAATTGATTTGCATATTTTGAACCAGCTTTGCATTCCTGAAATGAATCCTGTCTGAACATGGTGTATGGTTTTTTGCATGAATTGTTGAAGTCGATTGGCCAAAATTTTGTTGAGAAGTTTTTCATCAATGTTCATCAAAGATATGGGTCTATAGTACTCTTTCTTTGATGAGTCCTTGCCTGGTTTGGTGTTGAGGGTTATGATGGCTTCATAGAATGTGTTTGGTAGTGAACTTTATCTTTCAAATTTATTGAAGAGTTGGAGGAGTATTTTTGTGAGCTCTGTTTTGAAGGCCTTGTAGAATTCCACTGTAAACCCATCTGGTCCTGGACTTTTATTACCTGGGAGGTCTCTCATTGCTGTTTCTATTTCAATGCTTGAGAGGAGCCTGTTAAGATGGTTTAACTAATCTTGGTTTAGTTTTGGCATGTCAATATTTGCTAGGAAAAGGTCCATTAATGCCAAGTTCCCAAACTTATTATCATAAAGATTTGAGAAGTATTCCCTCATAATTTTCTGAATCTTGGTTGTTTTTGTGGTGATGTTTCCATTCAAATCTCTGAGTTTATTTATTTGGGTTTCTTGTCTTCTTTTGCTGATAAGATTTGATAAAAGTCTGTCAATTTTGTTAAGTTTTTCGAACAACCAACTCTTAGTTTTGTTGATTCTTTCTATAGTTTTTTTGGATTCTAATTCATTTAATTCTGATTTAATTTTAATTATTTCTTTCTGTTTACTGGATTGGGGTTTATCTTGCTGCTCTTTTTCATGGAGGTTCTGATGTCTCATTAAATTGTTGGTTTCAGAACTCTCCAATTTGTTGAGGCTATAAACTTTCCTCTGAGTACTGCCTTTGCTGTGTCCCAGAGGAGCTGGTAATTTGTGTGCTCATTTTTGTTGAATAGCATGAACATTTGAATTTCTTTTCTAGTATCTTCCTTGACCCACTCTTGATGAAGCAGTGTGTTGTTCAGCCTCCATGTGTGACCATACTTTCTTTGTTGGATTTTAGTGTTGAGTTCTAATTTTATTCCCTTGTGGTCAGAGAGAATGCAAGGTATAAGTACAATGTTTCTGAATTTGGACAAGTTTGCTTTGTGGCCTAAAATGTGGTCTATTTTAGAAATTGTTCCATGTTCTGCTGAGAAAAACGTGTATTCTTATGATGCTGAGTGAAATATTCGGCAGATGTCTGTTAAATCTAGTTGATCTATGCAGTTATTTAGATCTGTGGTTTCTTTCTTGAGTTTTTTTTCCGAGTTGATCTATCTATTGGGGAGAGTGGTGTTTTAAAATACCCAACACTTAATGTCTTTGGATATTTGTGGGATTTGAGGGAAAGTAGTGTATCTTGGATAAATTTGGGTGCTCCGTTGTTTGGCGAATAGATATTTAGAATTGTAGTATCCTCCTGAAGGAAAAAAAATCCCTTAATTAGTATGTAGATATTCTTTATCTCTTCTCACAAATTTTAATTTGAAATCTATTTTATCTGATATTAGGATTGCAACTCCTGCCTATTTAAGGGGGCCGTTTGCTTGGTAGATTTTGTTCCTGCATTTAATATTGAAAATGTGTTTGTTTTTAAGGGCAAGACGTGACTCCTGAAGGCAGGACATAGAAGGATCTTGTTTTTTAATCCAACAAGACAGTCTATGTCCCTTAATTGGAGAGTTAAGTCCGTTAATGTTGAGAGATAGGACTGAGAGGTATTTGGGAGTTCCTGCCATGTTTTCCACCTTCTTGCAGGATGCAAAAACTGGGTTCTTCCTATGGTTCTTGGATTCTCAGTTTGGGTGCTGTTTATTGGCCTTTATTGTGGTCTTTTTGGTTTTCTATGTGTAGGACATCTTTAAGAATCTTTTGTAGGACTGGCTTGGTGGAGAAGTATTGTTTCAATTATTCCTTGCTATGGGAGATTTTTATTTGGCCTTAGCTGGGAACAGTATTCTTGGTTGATAGTTGTTTGTTTTTAGGGCATGGTATACATCATTCCAGGCTCTTCTTGCTTTGATTGTCTCTGCTGAGAAATCTGAGTCGATTCTACTTGGTTTCCCTTTATAGGTGATTAATCTTTTCTCCTTGACATCGTTAAGGACCATTTCCTTTGTTTGAATTGATCCTGTGTGGATTATAATGAGACGGTGGGATGTCCTATTCTGATCTGGTCTATTTAGAGTTCTAAAAGCTTCTTGTATCTGAATAAGCCTATCTTTTTGTATGTTTGGGAAGTTTTCTGCTAGGATCCTGTTACACAAATTTCCCAACCATTAACTTCCGTTTCTAGGTGCTCCTCAACACCCATTATCCTTACATTAGGCCTTCTGATGGTGTCTTCCATGTGTTGGATAGATCTATCATATTTCTTGGACTTGTCTTGGATGGTTGTATTTTCTTTCTCTATAATATCTAGGCTGTCTTCACTCCCCGAGATTCAACCTTCTGCATGGTTTAACCTGCTATCAAGACTTCCTTCTTTGTTTTTTTTTTATTTCTTTTCCTTCTAATTGGTCAGCTTTTTGGCTTCAAATCTTTTTTGAAACTTTGTTTTAGATCTTGTATGAACTTCTTTACTTCCTTAATTTGGTGTTCAGTGTTTATACTCAAATCCCTTAGTTGGTTCATTATCGTTTCCGTGGACTTCCATTCCTCAGTTGGGTTCGGTTCATCATTCCCTTTGTGGTCTCCCTGATTTCTTTCAGTTCTTTGTTAATGGATCCCATAAATGCCTTTAGTGATCTTTGTGTATACTCATCCTGCTCTCTCAATTCCTGTATTACTCTTTGCTTAGCTTCCTCCCATTCATGCCATTCCCGTAGTTTTCTGTGAGTGTTCTCAGCCTGATAAGGCCATTCCTGCCTTTCTCTTTGAGTATTCTCAAGCTGCTCATGCAAATCCTGTATCAGTTTTTGAGTAACTTCCTCACCCTCATGATTTTCCTGTATAAACCTTTGGATTGCCTCTTCTCTCTCCCTATCACGCTCAAACAGTGTCCTTTGTGGGTTGTCAATCTTTTCTTGCATTGACCTTTTGTTTGCTTCCATTGACATTTGTTTGCCTCCTGTCCCTCCCTATCAAACTCATACAAAGTCCATTGTATGTTTTCAATCTTTTCATTTATCATGTTTGCCAGCAGTGTTTGTAGAGCTATTTGGGAACTCTCTTCTGGATTATTCATTACCTCTTCTGTCCCTGATTATCATGAGTGGAGTTGAGATACCGAACTTGCCATTTTTCTTGTGTTTTTCCGGCTTACTCTGCCTATTTGGGATGAAAATAACACCAGTTTCCTGCTAGAACACTATCTTAAGGGAAGCATCAATCAACGTCTGTATTTGCACAGTCAATAGTCTGCAGATACAATCTAGTTCAACAAATACATCTATTCAACATCAAACAACTATATATTAATACACTAAGAACCGCAAGGAATTTGGTAAAGCAGAAATTATTAGGTTTAGGAAGAGATGTGGGTAAAAAATAGGAATAGAGTGATGTTGGAAAGCACAGGGAGAGTTAACTAAGTCCTAATCTCAAAGCAGGAAATAGTTTGGATAGGATGAAAGCAGAGAGAGAGAAAAAAAGAAGACAGAGAAAGGGAATAAAAAGAGACCAGAAAAAATAGAAAAGTAAGAATTAAAAATATTATGCAGTTCGAAGACAAACTATTCAGGGAAGAATGTGAATATAGTGAGAGAAGGGGAGGGATATAAAGGAGATGTGAAAAACTTAAAAATAATAATACTTAAAATATTATATAGGTATAAAGTGGTAATAATGCTATTAAGGAATGTAAGTCTAAGAGGTTTGGAATTGAGTAATAAATTTGTGGATTAAGTGTGTACACAATGGGGAATAAGGTCTAATAATCGACTACGGGTTTATCTGAAGATGAACAGAACAAAAATTAAGTCACATAAAGAATGAAAGAGAAGAAATGTTGAAAAGGATAAGAAAGAAAGAAAAAAATCAGAAGTTCAGTAGAGGTAAACAAAAAACAGAAAAAAAATCAAGAAAAATGCACACACATATTTACTCCTAAAATAAAATTCTCAGAGGAAAAAAAGGTACTAGAAAACAATTGTTTTTTCAAAAAAGGTAAAAATTAAAGATTAAAAAAAAATTTAGAAAAAAATTTTGTTTATAAAAGGTACAAAAAAAAGTTCTTTGATTTTTTGGGGATGGGTGGGAAAAATCCTGTATCTCCCTTGTGACCTTAACCAGCCTCTTGTTGGAGTCTCTGGTCTGCTTGTGTTCCTGTGGCTTGGTTGGTTTCTTAAGTCAGTTTGTTTGAACAGGCAGAAAAATGCTCTGCTTTACCCAGGGTTTTGCGATCCTTTTCCCAGGATAGTTCAATGAGAGGCAGATCGGCTTTGAGTATCACAAAAGAGGGATATGGCTTTTTCCTCAAGTTTGGAGATGCTGTGATGAGGCTAGCTTCTGGGTAGAGTTGAGGCCTTTCAGCAAACCGTAGCTTTTCCCGGGGGCTGGTTTGTGAGAAACTCACAGTGCTCAGCCTGGAGCCATTCTCAGAGTTTCTGGTTACTAAATTTCAATCGATTATCAAGGCTGCTAAAAGGAGGGGCAACCTGTGGCTCTGATTATCCAGTGAAGAAAGCCACTCCTGGGGCTGGTGCCGAGCTGGGTGCTTTTCCCTGGGTGGAGCTGTCTGACAGGTCAGTTAGTTTCTTGTGACCTGCTAAATGACTCTAGATTTCTTCCAAGTCCTGAGTTGGAGAGTGAGGATGTTAGGCTTCTACTCACGCTGAGTCTTGGTTCCTGGGTCATCACTGGTCTGCAAACTGCAGGATGAAGATGTTTGCTCCTTGTCGATTCTTGCTGATGTTGAGTAGAATCCGCTCGCCCGCCGCGTCTGGCTCCTTCATCCCAGACTCTCTGTGATTCAGGTATGGCAACTGAGGCCGCCGCCGCCACTGCTGCTTCCACGGAGGTGGCTGCTGGCAAGTGGTCAGAGCTTTCTCTTTGCCTGCATTTTCCCTCTCTGGCCTAACTCTCTGTCCTGTGAAGGCATTCTTGGTGAATTCTCTGGCTTAGGACTGTTCACTGGAACTATAAAACTGCTTTCTATTCGAAAAGTTGTTTAATGTCTATCTTCTCCTCCGCCATCTTCCAATTCCTTGTTTTTTTAAAGACACTTGTTTTCATCTAAAAAAGTAAGCCTGTCTATTGTCTTCTGTTGATTTTGATGATTGAAGATGCTTAATGACAAGTCAAAATGTGTTAGTAGTCCTTTGATATTAATTGTTTCATTTTTTCCTCTTGGAGAATATAATGATCACAGCAATAGTTCAGAATCACCAATCAACAGTTCAGCATCATGCTTCCAGTGCTAGTGGATCACCAGTAAGTAATCCTCGATACCATTTTCCACAAATTTTTGTCACAGATACAATCAGGCTGCCTTCTCTAGCTGCTTTCCTAGCCTGGACCTATTTATTCCTTCATTGTGCAGGAAAGTTGTGATTCAACTGATTTAAGTCAGATCTGTTCCTAGATTTATCAAGGATTTAGATTCTATTTTTAAAATTAGTTGTGGGGCCTGAACTCTGGGCTCGGGCACCGTCCGTGAGCTCTTCAAATCAAGGCAAGTGCTCTACCACTTGAGGCACAGCAGCACTTCTGGATGGTTCTGTTTATGTGGTTCTGGTTTGGGAAATGGCAGAGAAGAAAGTGAAATGATGCAACCAAACAAATGAAAGCGAAATAGATTAGGATAATTATGGAGCAACCATATTGTCTATGAGAATCATGAAAGAGAGAGAGGACAAGAGATAGAGATGTGCAATGACTTAGCTAGCCACAAAATCCATGTTTCTGATCAATTTACAAACAAAACAATTTTATTTTTTTATTTGATAAAAGAGATGGGAATAGAGTTTATGTATTTACTTGAAATTGGTAAATATATTTTTAGTAGCCTACAAGAATCTTAATCCTTGGCCTGGGAAGGTGGCTCAGTGGTAGAGAGCTTTTCTTGCAGCTTACTACAGTGCAGAGACCACTTTCTGAAAAGGCCACTCATATGAATACTAGGGATGAGGATGAGTATACCCCTCTTCATCGGGAAGCCTATAGTGGACACTTAGACATTGTCCATGAGTTGGTAACTCAAGGAAGATATGCACGCAATTACTGTGAATGGCTGGACACCCCAGCACAGTGCTTATATGTGGAACATATTGCAACAGCACACACACACACACACACACACACACACACACACACACACATACACACACAGTTCATCAGATTTCTTCTTAAGTATTTTTTGTGTATGGTCTTAAGAAGAAATTTACATTACTAACGAATTTCTGGCAGGACAATATAATCACTGTACATCTTGCTTCTATACTCTCAGTTTTAAATTACTATCTAAGTATGTGCATTAGATAAGAATAGGAAAAAGTAGGAGCCACAACGGTGGCTCAGGTCTTTAAACCTAGCTAATCAGAAAGATGAAATCTGATGACTATGGTTTGAAAGCAGACCATGAAAAAAAAGTCCATTAGATTCTGGTTTGAAAGTAACCAGCAAAAGCTAGAAATGGAGCTGTGGTACAAGGAGTAAGATGCTAGCCTTGAGATAACTAAAACAAAACAAAAAAAAAATTCTGGTACAGAGTCAGGCCCTGAATTCAAGCTCTAGTATTTGTACTAATCTAATGAAAGAATGAATTAGTTAATTAATTACCTAAAATAAATTAAGTGATCACATGTGGAGTGGCAGGTAAAATGTAACAACCATGGTGACTGGATTATGTATTATTTTGTAATAAGGCAAATTATCATTTGTCGTAATCACTAATATTTTAATTGAACTTTTTTGTACAATAAACCCTGAATTTCGCATGTGTGTATATGTGTGTGTACATGTGCACACATGTGTGTTTATATGTGTGTGTGTGTGTTGTTGCAATGTTGGTTGCCAATATGAACAGGGAGAGGCCGAAAAGAGCTGTGTTGCAATGTTTTTTTTTATTTATCAGTGTTCTGTCCTGTCATTTCAGTGGAACCACCCTTCTGTACATTTTATTTGTTAAATAACATCATCATTATTAAAACATTTACAAAATTAAGTTAGATATAAGAGATCATTTTCAGCTCTTAGTATATGTTAGGTAAAAAGATACACATATAATTAGGTAGTAAGTTATTGCTATAACATGAGTGTCAGTACAAAATATGTATTTGACCTCTTAAATTGGTTATACTTTTAAGATACACTCATGGAGTGATTTTGACCGACTTGACCAAACAGTTATTACTCTCTGGTTATTCCTGTGAAACTCAAGGTGGATATACTCTTCCGGATTTCTGTTGAAAATAACTTTCTTTGTAAGATCGTATCTATTCACACTAAGATAATAAACCCCATATTTTTTAGGTTTGAATATCCCATCAGATTGACTTTAAATCAGTATTGTGGCTATGCTTGTTAGATATATATTTCAAAACAAACAAACAAACAAAAAGCATGAGTCACCTCCAGATTGTGGATTAATTTGTAGTTGTTTTGTACATACAAAGGTTTCTTCATTAATAGTTTTTTTGTGTGAGTAACTATGACAACTTTAACAAATAAAGCTTTTTGAATATCTTTTCCAATTTAACATCCCAGAGCGAGTCTTGCAATTTCTGAAAACCCTTTAAATACTAGTATTATTACTAGTATTTATTATTATTATCATTAAATACTAGTATTTTAGTTCATTGACTATACAGCTAAAGACATTTCTGAAACAAATATTGTTAAGATCTGAAAATGTAAGTGGGCATATAGGCTTTTTTTTGCATCATTTTATGAAAAGTCAGTTTTTTTCGAAACTAAAAGAAATAGAATAAAAAAATGTAAGTGAATTGGGTAACATACTTATTAGTATAATTTTGTTTTCTATTAGCACAGTCCTTTGAAGGTATATGATGCAGTTAAATTAATTTTTGTGTCACTGTGCTTGTTATTTTTTGACTCTTTGAAGTTATGAGAGTGAATTTTTATTATAAATAAAGGTCTTTTAAAATGATCAGGATTAATCTTGTGTTTTGTGTTCTACTCCCAAGAAAATGAGTTATTTTCAAGTGTTAATAGTTTATAATTGAATCTTGAGTATCATAAGAAATTTTAAAAAAATGTGGTAGTATTGATGTCTTTTGTTTGGGGAGAGGGGGTCTGGTAGTGGGGTTTTAACTTTTCCCTCAGCTCTTCAGCTCAAGGCTAGCGCTCAACCAATTAAGCCACAGCGTCACTTTCGGCTTGTTTCTTTTTGCTTGTGTGGTGCTGAGGAATCGAACCAAGGGCCTCATGCATGCAAAGCAAGCACTCTACCACTAAGCCACCTTCCCAGCCCTTCACGTCTTTTTAAACCAATTGTATTCAGAAGTTGGAAAGTCTTTAATTCATTCTTAGGTCTTGGTGTCTATGATTTTTTATCCTCTCGTTCCTAACATTAATGATAATTCAGAGTGCATTGTTGGGTATAGGAAAGGTAAAATATTTATCTAGGGTCAAAGGTGATTTTTATATCAGTCTTGCTTTAATGGCATTTTAAAGTAGTAACTTTCTCTTAAAATATTGGGTATAAAAAGCAATCAAAATACTTCGAATGATAAACAATTTAGTTTAGCTACAATGTGGAAATGATTGGTCCATAAGACATGCAGTCTGTTTCCATCAGGAATTGGGGAGGTCATTCTTTCAGTAAGACTGTGTTAAAGAGAAATAGGATCCAGGCAGTGCAGTGTTGAGTGAAGGGGTAAAATATGATTTCTATTACTTTGAGCTAGAAATCAAGAATCTTATACTTTAGCAGTTCCTTTCACCAGGGAGGTATGCATTGATTATGAACTTTGAGTATTCATATTACAGTTCCCTATTTTCTAACAATGTTAAAGAGAAATATTATGAGTGTACACAATAATTCTGGAAAATTTTCCTATTATTTGTAGACTAAGTGCTGGTATTTTAGTCATAAAATATAATGTGGCTTATTTGATACAGTAGGAGATGAACCTCAGGGTAACACTTACAATGTGTGCAATGTTGTAGTAGTAATTACAACTCTGAAGACTTCAATGTCATCATCTGATAATTAAAAATGTAAGTAGTTCCACTTTATGCAATTATTGTGAGGATTAAATTAGATACAATTGGTAAAGTACTTGGAAAAACAATTAGTATTTGGTACATTCTACCTGTTATTTTACGATGTGATGAATTCTAACATTTTTATGTTGATTCTATATGTGCAATGTGATGTATTAATATTCATTGCATTGATCAGTTTTCTGTCACTATGATGAACATAAGTGCAAAGAAAATTTCTGAGGAGGAAACTATTATATTGACTCATGGTTTCAGATCAAATGTCTCCATTGTTTTTAATCATATTTTTCTTATCTTAACTAGTTGTACATGGGAATTTCCATTCAATAAATGACTTTTTTAAGTATAATGGATCTTTATATAAATTTTCCCTGCCCTTCCAAACCTCACCACACTTTAATTTTTTCTAGTTTCATATTATTTGCATTAAATATAATGTCTTCACTCTTACTCCATAACTGTCTTTATTCCTTCCATTTGACTTCCCCTCACATCTTCCAAGTGATAGTTGCCCGGTATTCATTTTGTTGGATTAAAAGTTCAATTTTATAAGAAAATACACCATTTAAGTGCTCCTGTGCAAATAGCATGATTTGGTTACTATTGTTGTGTAAACTTGTATAAAGTTCTAGCTTCCAAATATGAGATAGAACATGGGTCCTTTGTGTGTCTGGCTCTGACTTCGTTTACTTAACATATTTTTAGATCTATCCATTTCTTTGCAAATAATGTAACAGTCCTCATAATGGATAGGGGCAATCCAATTCTGTATATATCACACACATTCTCCAACCATCACTCTGCCAAAGGGCATCTTGGCTGTTTTCATAACTTGGTTATGGTGAATAGTGCAGTAATGAACATGGTTGTGAAAGTGATTTTGCTGTAACATTTTAGAAGAATTCATCAATATCATTCTGGGAGCAATCGTCTAGCCAGTTTTAAAGAATAAGCACATCCCTCCCTTCATCTTCATTACAACGTATTGCAAGTCCTCAAAAACACACTACCTCATACAGGCCTCAATAAGCTAAAACCACACTGTGCCCATATTCTGTCAATACATTTTTAATAATTGTACATATAATTTAGTGAGAACCTTCTATGTAATTTCCTAATGTGGGAATGAGAGATATAACAACAGAGTAAAATAAGAAATCTGCATTTTAATTAGCTATAATCATATTTAAAATCTTTTTCAACTCTAACTCACAACCTCGCTTATTTTTATTTTAATCTTTATTTAATTACTTCATCTATCGCTTAAATTATAACAGGTGAGTTAAATACAAAGGCAAAAAGTGTGGTTTGATTTTGACAATCATGTGTGAGGATGCACAATATGAGCAAATAGATGGATCGGAATTAATAGCAATTATCCAGTTTGTTAAAGTAGAGATGGTTTGCCCAAACTGATTCAAATTTCATTCAATAAAAAGAAACGTGTAACAATTTCCTTTGTTTGCTCCTATTAACTTTTGTTGCCATTTTATTTTATAATGAAGGATGATTCCATATATCTACTGTAGACACAATAATATGTTAAAATATTTCTATCCGTATATATTGATATATACACACACACATATATACCGAAGGGTACAATGATAATTTATAACTTCTGTAACTATACAATTTACTAAATTGTTAAAAACATCGACAGCTCATGGCCGGAATCCTGGTTACTCAGCAGGCTCAGATCTGATGAACATGGTTTAAAGCCATCCTGAGCAGGAATGTCCATGAGCTTCTTCTCTCCATACAACCAACAGAAAATCAGAATTGGAACTGTAGCTCAAAGTAATAGAGTGGTAGCCTTGAGAAAAAAAGCTCACGGACATCAGCCACGCTCTTAGTTCAAGAACTACAATCTACCCAAAACAATCTATTTAATTTACACCTGTGAAAGGAGAGTATTTCCATCACCCAAATGCACATCCATGCTCATTTGCAAGGTAACTGTGTTTTGTCTGAAGTACCAATAAACATTATCACTAGAGTAGAAAGCATTGGAACGTGGGTTAATTCTCTCTCATGGATTTTTCCCCACTCAAATACTCAAGTCTTACAATTATTCAAATTATTTATAATCATAACTTTTATCTTCAATACACCTAATATTACAGTTTGAATTCAGTGTCTTGTGCCCACTAACTGGGTGTTCTTACCACTTTATCCTGTGCCCAGCCCTAAATTATCCCGATTATTTTTTCAGATAGAAACTGGCTTCCTACTTGTGTATTATCTTGGCCTCATTCCACTTTATGTTATTCTTCCTGGAATTAAGAATAACAAGTGCATGGTATTATGTACAGATCTTTCTGTCTAGTATGGGCTTTAGCCACTGTTCTCACAACAGTGCACTCCCATGTAGTCAGGATTTTCATAAGCTTGTCATAGCTGATTTTTTTTTAAAATCTTTCATTTCCTGCAAGTTCTTGAGTACTGAATTAATTTGTGTTTTCTTGGGTTGTTTTGTTTCATTTGAATGTATGTGTTGAGTTGTTCTTCACTTTTCCTTTTGTTTCTTTCCTTCAAGTTCTTACCTAAAGTGCTGAGAAACCGATTCTTCTTTCTCAAGATAGTCAGGGTGAACATTATTTATTCCAAAGCAATTTCAGTAACATTTAAACACCTTCATATCTATGAATGGTGTACAAATGCTAAGCACTGAAAAGGGTGATTTTACTTTCACGGCAGTCTTTGGCATCACAGACAGATCATGAAATATATGAAGATAATATAACTACAGATGCATGCCAGGAGGAGAAAAACCTATTATTAATTGTTTGACAGAGGCTTCCCTTTTAGTGAAAAAAATATATTGCTTGATGCAGGATTTAAGAAAATCATATTGCTAGGAGGAACCTAAACAATCATCTAATACTATAGATTCAGAGTGATGAATTGAATTCCTGATTAATTTACTTTTGGGTCAAATAAAAGCAGGCTTCCAAAAAGAGAGTAGATTTTAGAGAAACATGATAAATTTTATGTAAATAGGTCCTTAGCTGATTTTGTTAATTTGTAAACTAATACAGGAAAATAAAGTACAGCAAAGTAAAAGAATGAAGAACTTCACATTGAAATACTCATGTGTGTGTGTGTGTGTGTGTGTGTGTGTGTGTGTGTGTGTGTGTGTGTGTGTGTGTTCATGTCCATGCGAGTATGCAAACGCATATGTGCATGTGCTCATGCATGCATTCATCATTCTTGAAGCTTGATAGTTGCTAAGAACCATTACTAAGCTTCTGTACCCAAGGATAGTGGTCTTCCACTTCAGCCACTTCTGTTTTTTTTAAGATAATTGCTTGTATTTTCATGATTGGACTGGCTTTGAACAGTGATAATCAGATCTCATACTCCCGAGTAGCTAGCTAAGCTTATTCAGCCTCTAAGTACCTAGTTAAAATTCTGAATGTCCTCTATGCTTCAGTGCTCTTTTATTCATTTCCTGAGGTAATCACAAGCCTAAGCCATATATATGTCTAATTGCTTTAAAAATACTGTTACTGCTTGGTACCAGGGGCTCCCATTGATACTCTTAACTACTTAGGAGGCTTGAGAACAGAACCCAGGCCAAAAGGATAGTGGAATTATTTCTCACTCTATAGCTGGGTGCATTGGATCATTTCCACCATCCTTCACTATCTAGTTACTAAGATTGGAAGGACTGAGGACCCAGACCAGTCAAGGTAGCAGGCTAGACAAGCTGGTGTTCATCTCTGATGCCATTGATGATGGGAAGGCTAAAAGGACAGATCAGGTGCATGTTCTTGTGGAAAGTAAAACCTATCCTAAAATTAACCACTGATATGACACCAGCCTAGCAAGAAAAATATACTCCAAGTTGAAATACCCACAATTTCCCCACAACCAAAATAATATATACATGAACATTCAAGAAATTAGTACAATCTGTTCGTTGCTCTAATATCAGCTTCATCTGATTATCATATGATGTGACAGAATAGTGTTTCAATTAAACTTATGATAATTTAAAAAGACCTAGAAAATTCTTTCTCACTTATTAAGTTCAAATGTATGGCATATTGCCTCATTTCTTACATATTTGACTACCACTATAAATAAATCTTATGATTATTATTAATAGTAATATATTCTGATTTATTACTTTACTTTGTAACAGTTTTTAAACTTTTTGCTTCTCTGCTCAGGTTGAAGTATGTAATAGTATCATCAAAATATATTCCATGGGTACTTAGGGCAGTTTTTTACAAAGTTTTTAACCAATGGCTTCTAAGAATTCTTAATTGGTATATTATTTGGTTTATTTTTAATTTCAATTTAATGGTAATGTACACAGGGGTTACAGTTACATAAATAAGGTAAGGTAATGAGTACATTTCTTAGGGAAGGAACATTGTTATCTCTTCCATTGATTTTTTTGTACACTCAGAACAAGAACTACTGATGTTTTTGCTGTTGCTATTGATCCCTGGGTACTTTTGCTTTCTTTGTTAATGCATTTTTATTTTAAAACATATACAGAGGGTTTACACTTAATTAAGTGTACATTTCATTTTATTTTCTAAATTTCAAATTTTGGGATTAAACATTTTCTTTTGTTTCTTTAGGATAATTCTTTTTTCAGAGGATTAGTTAATTTATTTTTGCATGATATTTACACATGTAAATATTCAGACACATATTTTGCTTTTATAATGTTTAATATGTGACTATTAAAATTTTTCTTAATTTTTATATGATTAAAGATTTTAAATAAATTTATTTTCTTACACTTACAAATATATTTGTCCAAGTAACAAATACTTACTGTATTTTCAAGAAGCACATACCTTATTAAGAAAGGCTTCATTACTTGGTCACTTTTTGGAAATATTTTTACTTGAATTAAAAAAAAGTTTGAGCTCGGCATGGTGATTTGTGGCATCCATTTTCTAGCTATGGTGGGAAGTGTAAATGGGATTTGTAACTCGGGAGATACTTAGAAATGCTGTGACTTTATTATAAAACTATTCAGAGTGAAATGATTAGAGATATAGCTATCGTTAGTGTTATATAGAGCACCTAGCTATCATATTCGAAATCGAGTTAAAATACCAGTAACATCAATTTTTTGTCAAAATAAAAGGATACATGTTTCAAAATGTTTATTATTTCAACTTATTTGCATATGTTCTCATGTCATCTATTAATTTTCAGTTTACTTAATCTATTAAAATCCAAGTATATTGTGACTATTTTTTTCTACTAAACTTGTAAATAGTACGTGCAATATCATGATTTCATATATTAACACACTTTTACTATTTGTGATAGTTTCCTCCATTTAATATAATTATATCAATATTCCAAATGTGTGTATGTGGTGTATATGTGTGAGTTTATGTGGTTTTTGTATGTGTGTGCTTTGTGTGTACTTTGTAATGTTTGGGAGATCACACCATTGCTTCACACATGCTAGGCTAATGTTTTAACACTGAGCTATGCTTCCTTATTATAATCCAAATAGTGTTTTACATCATGACTTTGAAAATTTCATTCTTAGTATGTTTTTTTCAAAACTATAAATGATAAAATGTGATCCATATTCTATCCACGCTAGCAATTTTTATTGTTACTTAGAATATTCCCACTGCCTTTTCTCTTCCAAACTCTTGTGTTTGATATTGATAAAGGTTTTATTTGCTTCTTTTCTCTCTTCATTCCTTTTCCCTTTAGAGTTTAACTCTTCTTTCTCAAGATAGTCAGGGTGAACAGTATTTATTCCAAAGCAATTTCAGTAACAATTAAACACCTTCATATCTATGAATGGTATACAAATGGTAAGCTCTGAGAAGGGTGTTTTCACTTTCACGGCAGTCTTTGGCATCACAGACAGATCATGAAATATATGAAGATAATGTAACTACAGATGCATGCCAGGAGGAGAAAAACCTATTATTAATTGTTTGACAGAGGCTTCCCTTTTAGTGAAAAAAATATATTGCTTGATGCAGGATTTAAGAAAATCATATTGCTAGGAGGAACCTAAACAATCATCTAATACTATAGATTCAGAGTGATGAATTGAATTCCTGATTAATTTACTTTTGGGTCAAATAAAAGCAGGCTTCCAAAAAGAGAGTAGATTTTAGAGAAACGTGATGAATTTTATGTAAATAGGTCCTTAGCTGATTTTGTTAATTTGTAAACTAATACAGGAAAATAAAGTACAGCTTCTTTTCTCTCTTCATTCCTTTTCCCTTTAGAGTTTAACTCTTCTTTCTCTTATTCTTTGGGAATTAATTATCATATTCCTATTACAAATTCTTAAAATTGAAACAGGTATATACAATGCTTCATTTTCTATTTTATTTTTTCCCATTTTCACTGACTTTTGGTCCAAACTATTATATGGATTAAAAAGAAACTTGACTCAGGAGTCTTTTGAGGAACCTCCATACTACTTTTCAAAATGGTTGAACAAGTTTACACTCCCACCAAGAATGCAGCAAAGTTCCCTTCTCTCCACATCCCCTGAAGCATCTGTTCTTATTAGAGTTCTTGATATAGCCATTCTAACTGGGTGAGGTGGTATCTCAATGTTGTTTTTGTTTGCATTTCTTTTATGGCTAGGGAAGTTGAGTATTTCTTCATGTGTCTATTTGCCATCCTTCTTTCCTCTTCAGAGAAGTTTCTCTTTAAGACTTTAGCTAGATAGTTTTTGTCCTTCCCCTCCACAAATGATACCAACATCAAATACAGTGAAAGCAAGGGTTATACTGTGGGGGAGAGACATTAGTTGTTATGTCAGAAAAGGAACTTTACAACTTTGGCGGGAGGGAGTTGGGGCGGGGTAAAGATCGGATTGGGGGAGGTAGGAGGACTATGGGAATGAATGGGAAGGGGAAACAAACAGGAGACAACAATGCTTGATAAGAAAGGTACTGTTATCTTGCCCATGTAGTTGTAAATCTTCTGTACGGTATTCTCACAACAAAAAGTAAGAAAGAATATAATAACCAAAAAAAAAAGAAATGTACTCATTACCTTGTCCATGTAAATGTAAACCTCTTTACAGTATTTTCACAATAAAAACCAATTATAAAAAAAGAAAAAAAAGACTTTAGCTCACTTATTTATTGGGCAGTTGTTTCTTTGAAGATTTGTTGTTGGGGAATTCAATTTTTTGAGTTCCAAGTATATTTTAGATATGAGATCCTTGTCCGTTGTATGGCCAGTGAAGATCTTCTCCCAATCTGGGCTTTCTCTTGATCGTGCCAAGTAGGTTATTTTCCATGCAGAAGCTGTGCAATTTCATGCAATCCCATTTGTCCAACATTTATTTAAATTGTTGTGTTTCTGGGTATCTATTAAGAAAATTTCGGCCTGTGCCAAGGAGACCTATGGTAGCTCCTATTCTGTCCTGTAATGTTTTGAGAGTTTCTGCGTTGACCCCGAGGTCTTTGAAGTATTTGTAGTTGATTCTGCTGCAGGGTGATATATAAGGATCTAGCTTTAGCTTTTTACAAGTAGTTAACCAATTTTGCCAGCACCATTTACTGAAGAGGCTGTCTTTCTTCCATTCTAGTTTTTTAGCTCCATTACCGAGGATTAAGTGGCTATAAGTCTGTGAGTTCATTTCTGATTTTTCAAATCTATTCCATTGGTCCTGAGGTCTGTTCTTGTGTCAGTACCAAGCTGTTTTGATAACTACGGCTTTGTAGTAGTGTATGAAATTTGGTACTGATATTCCTCCTGCAGTGTTCTTTCTGTTGAGGATCGTTTTAGTTATTTGGGGTCTTTTATTGTTCCATATGAATTTTTGGATTTCTTTTTCTATTTCGTGGAAAAATAAGGATGGGATTTTGATAGGTATCGCATTGAATTTGTATATAGCCTTGGGAGGTATTGTCATTTTCAAGATGTTGATCCTTCCAATCCAGGAGCATGGGAGGTTTTTCCACTTCCTAAGTTGTGTTTTGATTTCCTTTTTCAGGTTTTTAAAGTTTTTGTCATAAAGATTCTTCACTTCTTTGATTAAGTAAATTTCTACGTATTTTATATTTTGTTATTTTGTGTGGCTATTTTGAATGGAGTTGCCTTCCTGATTTCACCCATGCTTTACTCAGTGTTGTCATACAGATAAGCCATTGATTATTGAGGGTTAATTTTATACCCTGCTTCTTTGCCAAAGTTTTGAATCAGCTTCAGTAATTTGGAAGTGGAGGCCATGGGATTCTTTAAATAGAAAATCATGTCATCTGCAAAGAGTTTTACTTCATCTTTCCCCATTTGGAACCCCTTTGTGTTTCCATCTTCTCTTATTGCGGTAGCTAGGCATTCTTATACTAAGTTGAAGAGAAGTGGAGAGAATGGACATCCTTGTCTCATTCCTGAGTTAAGAGGAAATGGCTTTATTTTTCCACCATTAAGTATAATGCTGGCTGTAGGTTTGTCATATACAGCTTTTATTGTATTGAGTAATATTTCCTGGATTCCTAATTTTTTCAGACCCATCATCATAAAGGGTTTGATGCATCTTGTCAAATGCTTTTTCTGCATCTGTTGAGATAACCATGTGGTTCTTATCCTTGCTCTTTGTTGATGTGATGAGTTATATTAATTGATTGTGTATATTGAACCAGCTTTGCATCCCTGAAATGAAACCTGTTAGAATGTGATGTATGATTTTTTGGATGACTTTTTGAAGTTCATTGACCAAAATTTTGTGGAGAAATATTGCATCAATATTCATCAGAGAAATGGGTCTATAGTTCTCTTTATTTAATGAGTCCCTGCCTGTATTTGGAATAAGGGTTATTATGGATTCATAGAATGAGTTCTGTAGTGAATTTTCCCTTTCAATTTCATTGAAGAGTTGGAGGATTATTGGTTTGTTCTCTGCTTTGAAGGACTTGTAGAATTCCGCTGTAAATCCATCTGGTTCTGGGCTTTTCTTCGATAGGAGGTCCCTTAATGCTGTTTCTATTTCAATCCTTGATATGGGCCTGTTAAGATGGTTTATCTCATTTTAGTTTATTTTTGGCATGTCCATATTTTCTAGGAAAAGGTCCATTTATGCCAAGTTCTCAAACTTATTAATATAACGGTTTGAGAAGCATTCCCTTATAATTTTCTGAATCTTGTTGTTTCTGTGGTGATGTTTCCATTCTCATCTCTGAATTTATTTATTAGGGTGTGTTCTCTTCTTGTTCTGATAAGATTTGCTAATGGTCTTTCAGTTTACTTAATTTTTTCCAAGAACCAACTCTTTGTTTTGTGTATTCTTTCTATGGACTTTTTAAAAAGGCTAATTCGTTTAATTCCTATTTAATTTTAAGTATTTGTTTCCATCTATTTGATTGGGGTTCATCTTGTTGCTCTTTTTCAAGGAGGTTCAAATATCTTATAAAAATGTTGGTTTCAGATCTCTCCAATTTGTTGATGTAGGAACTCAGAGCTATAAAATTGCCTCTGAGTACTGTCTTTGCTCTTTCCCAGAAGTGCTGGTAATTTGTGTTTTCATTTTTGTTGATTATCATGAATATTTGAATTTACTTTCTAATCTCTTCCATGACACACTGTTGATTCAACAGTATGTTGTTCAGCCTCTATATGTTACAGGACTTTTTTTGGTGGCCTTTGGTGTTGAGTTCTAAGTTTATTCCCTTGTGGTCTGAGAGAATGCATGGTAAAACTTCAATGTTTCTGAATTTGGACAAGTTTGCTTCAAGACCTAAAATGGGGTCTATTTTGGAAACTGTTCCATGTGAGGCTGAGAAAAACGTGTATTCTGATGGTGCTGGGGGAAATATTCTGTAGATATCTGTTAAATCTAGTTGATCCATGCAGTTGTTTAGATCTGCAGTTTCTCTGTTAAGTTTTGCTGACTTCATCTGTTTGTGGGTTTAGTGGTGACTTAAATTCTTCAACAATTTATGTCTTTGGATATATGTGAGCTCTGAGGGAAAGTAGTGTTTCTTGGATGAATCTGGGTGATCCATTGTTTGCCAAATAGAGATTTAGAATTGTAATATCCTCCTGAAGGGGAGATCCCTTAATTAGTATGTAGCAACCTTCTTTATGTCTTCTCACTAATTATAATTTGAAGTCTAGTTTATATGATATTAGGATTGCCACTCAAGCCTCTTTATGTGGCCATTTGCTTGGTAGAATTTATTCCAGCCTTTCACTTACAAAATGTGTTTGCTTGTATGAGCAGGTTGTGACTCCTGAAGGCAGCAGATAGAAGGATCTTGCTTTTTAATCCAACTATACAGTCTATCACTTAATTGGAGAGTTAAGTCCCTTAATGTTGAGTGTTAGGACTGAGAGGTGTTTGGGAGTTCCTGCAATGTTATCCACCTTGGGTGCTGGAGCAACTAGATTCTTCCTATAATTCTTGGATTCTCAGTTTGGGTGCAGTTTCTTGGTCTTTATTGTGGTCTTGTTGGTTTTCTATGTGTAGGACATCGTTTAGTATCTTTCATTGGGCTGGTTTGTTGGAGATATATTGTTTCAGTTTTTCTTTGCTATGGAAGGTTTTTATTTGACCTTCGGTTATGAAGGAGAGCTTAGCTGGGTACTGTATGATTGAATGATAGTTGTTCGTCTTTAGGACATGGCCTACATCATTCCAGGCTCTTCTTACTTTAATTGTCTCTGATGACAAATCTGAGGTGATGCTAATTGGTTTCCCTTTGTAAGTAGTTGATCTATTCTACTTGACAGCTTTAAGGATTTTTTTTCCTTGGAATTGATCCTGTGTGGATTATAATGTACTGGTGAGATATCCTGCCCTAGTTTGGTCTATTTGGGGTTCTAAAAGTTTCTTGTATCTGAATAGACCTATCTTTTTGCATGTTTGGAAAGTTCTTTGCTATGGTCATGTTAACCAAATTTCCTAGACCATTAAATTCTGTCTCTGCGGGCTGGGAAGGTGGCTCAGTGGTAGAGCTCTGGCCTTGCATGCATGATGCCCTGGGTTTGATTCCTCAGCTCCATATAAGAAAAAAGAAAAAAAAATCTGGAAGTGGTGCTGTGGCTCAAGTGGTAGAGCGCTAGCCTTGAGCTGAAGAGCTGAGGGACATCGCCCAGGCCCACAGTTCAGGCACACAACCGGACCCAAAAAAGAAATTCTGTCTCTAGGTGCTCCTCTACACACATTATCCTCAGATTAGGCCTTCTGGGAGTGTCTTCCAAGTGTTGAATAGATCTATCATATTTCTTGGATTTCCCTTGGATAGTTTATATTCTTTCTCTGTAATAACCTGGCTGTCCTCAATCCCTCAGATTTGCTCCTCTGCATGGTCTAACCTACTGTCGAGACTTTCTACTTTGTTTTTTATTTCTTTTCCTTCTAACTGGTTAGCTTTGATGGCTTCAAATCCTTTGTTGGAGCTTTGTCCTAGATCTTGTATGAACTTCTTTACCTCCTTAATTTGGGGTTCAGTGTTTATTCTCAAATCACTTAGTTGACTGGTTATGGTTTTCCTGGACACACATTCTTTCTGTTGGGCTCCATTCAGTATTCCCTTTGTGGTCTCCCTGAATTCTTTCAGCATTCTGTTTATGGATTTCATGAATGCCTCTGTTGATCTTTTTCTATTGTCATCCCGCTCTCCCAAGTCCTGTATTACTCTTTGATTAGCTTCCTCATGTTCATGCAATTCCTGTAGTTCTCTTTGACTGTTCTCAGTCTGCTCACGCAATTCCTTTATTTCTTTTTGACTGTTCTCAACCTGCTCACGCAATTCCTGTATCATTCTTATGAGTAGCTTCCTCACTCTCATGAGATTCCAGTATTAATCTTTGGTTTCCCTCTCTCTTCCTATCATGCTCACATTGAATCCTTTGCAGGATTTCAATCTCTTCATTCATCATGTTTACCAGTAGTGTTTGTGGAGATTTTTGGGAACTCTCTTCTGGTTTATTCATTAAGTATGCTGTCAACTGATTTTCATGAGTGGGAATTCAGATACCTGGACTTGCCATTTTCCTTGTGCTTTTCCTGCTTGTTCTGCCTATTTGGTATGAAAATAACACCAATTTTTTGCTAGAACAAAATTTTAAGGCAAGCATCATCAAAGTTCTGTAGTTGCACAGACAAAAGTCAGCAGATACAATCTAGTTCAACAGATACAATCTATTCAACATCAAAAAACTATGGCTTAATGAGCTAAGAACAGCAAAGAAGAATTTGGCAAATCACAAATTATTTATTTTAGTAAGAAATGTGGGCAAAAAATAGGATTAGAGGGATTTTGAGCGGTAAAAGGATAGTGAATTTAACCAAGTTCTAATCTTAAAGAGGGACATGGATTAGACAGAATGATAGAAGCGTGATTAAGAAAGAAAAAAAGAAAAAATGGAAATACAAAAATTTAAATTTAAAAACTGAAACACTTAAAAATTATGTGTTTAACGACGATATTGACAGAATTAAAGGATAGGTTGAGAGGAAAGGAGGGATAGAAAGGAGACATAAAAAACTAAAAAATAAAAATTCTTAAAAGTAGTTACTTGAAAATTATATAGGTATAAAGAGACATAATACTGCTCTTAAAGAATTTTAACCTAAGAGGTTGTGAACTGAGTAATAAATTTCTGGATTAAGTATGTACACAACGGGGCATAAGGTCTAATATTCGACGATGGGTAAATATCTGGGGATGATCAGAATAGCAATTAAGTCTCACAAAAAAAGAAAGGGAAAAAAATGAAAAGAATAAAAAAATAAGGACCAAAAGGTCAGAAGAGATTTTTTTTTAAAGCACACACACACACATTTACACCTAAAATAATAATGATGAGAAGAAAAAAATTAATAAAAAATATTATTTTTAAAAAATTAAAATTAAAGAAAAGTACAAAAAAGAGTTTTTTGATTTCTTTTTTTTGGGGGGTAGAATGTGAAGATACTCTATTTCCCCTGTGTCCATAACCAGTCACTTGGTGGAGTCTCTGGTCTGCTTGTGGTGTTTGTTTTTCCTGTGGCTTTATTAGTTTGCTTAAGTCAGTTTGTTTGAGCAGGCAGAAAATTGCTCGCCATTACCCAGAATTTTGTGATCCTCCTCCCATGATAGTTCAGTGGGAGGGAGATCTGCTTTGAGTATCACGAAAGAGGGAGATGGCTGTTTCTTCTAATTTTGAGATGCTGTAATAAGGTTAGGTTCTGGGTAGGGTTGAGGCCTTTCTGCAAACAGTAGCTTTTCCCTGAGGTGCTAGCTCTGGAGACACACACAGCCCAGCCTGGAGCCATTCTCAGGGTTTATGTTTACTGAATTTCAATTGATTGTCTCAGCTGCTATAGGGAGGGGCAGCCTCTGGCTCTGTTTACCCAGTGAATAAAGTCACTCCTCCAAGGGCAGGGCTTCTTTGCCTGGGTTGGGGACTTCTCTTGGGTGGAATTGATCCTGTCAAGTCAGGTTCCTGTTACCTCCTAAATGGGTCTTGCTTTCTTCCAAGTCCGGAGTTGGAGATAGCTGTTCAAATAGGCCTTTGTCAGTATCAAAGTTGGTGATCTCCAGTGGTGGTTTTCCCTCCTCAGCTCCCTGAGAAGAAGTGAGGATGTCAGAATTCTAGTCATGTCAGAGTCTTGGTTCCTGGGCCATCTCTGGTTTGCGATCTGCAGTATGAAGATATCTGCTCCTTGTCAGTTCTTACTGGTGTTGAGTAGAATCTGCTGTCCCGCTGTGTCTGGCATCTTTGTCCTGGACTCTGTGTTATAGGTATGCCGGCTATGGCAGCTGCCACTGCTGCCACAGCTGCCACAACTGTGGCTACCAGCAAGTGCTCTGATCTGTCTCCTTGCCTGGATTTTCCTTCTCTGGCCAAACTCTCTGTACTGTGATGGGACACTTGGTGTGAATCTGTAGCCTAGGATTGTTCATTGGAAGAGTAAAACTGCTTTCTATGCGAGAGCTTGTTTAGCCTCTAGCTTTGCCTCTACTCTGTCCCTCTGAACACATTTTTTGCCTCTTATTGAAGGATATTTGATATTTTAAAGTAGATTTGTCCAAATATAATATTAATTTAATCAATTATTTCATTAGGACAATGTTGGCCAGATTTATTTCCAGTAAATCTTATCCATTATAATAAATGAGAACATGCTGTGTCAGTCTCCTATTAATATGACAAAATACTTTATAAAATTAACTTCAAAGGAGGAAAGATTAATCTTGGTTTCTGATTTTATTCATTTCAATTTACATTTCTTATCCTCATTGCTTTTGGTTGGTGGTGGTACACTACCCCATATCAGGAACATGTGATGGAGTATGTGTATTCATGGAAGTGAGGAAGTAAAGAAAAGGAAAAATAGGAGTAGGATAGGGAGAAAGGGGAGGAGAGGGAGAAGGAGAGGAAGAAGGAAAAGTAGAATGAGACAGAGAAGTAAACGAAGGAAGAGGAAGAAAGGATTTTGATCTTAAATCTTCTTTGATCACAAGTTCTCACTGACCTAATCTCTATAACTATGCCCACTTGAAAGGTTTTAACTCTTTATGGCAACATAGTGAAATCTAATTATTAATCCCAATCCTTTATTATTTTAGATTTAATTTCTGGGTAGATCTTTCTATACAATTGTGATAACTTCTGTTCCTAAATATGAGAGATGCTATTTGGCATAGAGGTGGTTTGCTTATACCATTGCTGGAGAGATGAAGGAAATATTTTGAGCTCAATTACATTTTATTTAATAGATAAGGAAGCTCTTAGAGATTTCATTTTGTGACCTTCAAAAATGACTATTTCATCTAACTCATAATGACTTGAATTTTTCATAATTTTATGGCATTTCCATTCAAGTATTTGTCATCAATAGTGAGGTTCTTTACTTCAAGTTGAAGGAAAAATAAATACTATAACGATCATTTATCAGAATTATTCTTTAAAGAATAGGTATAATATGAATTTCCTACCATTCAAAAATTAGTTATCTTCAAGTCTATAGGAGTAATTGGATAAGTGATTAAATATCTTGATTTAGTTATCTTATACTGAGGTTGATTCAATTTCTAAAAATCACTGTTGACATAAAATACATGAAATTCAGTGTTTCTCTGAAATGACTTGTAATCAAACCTCAGAAATAGATGACTAGTAACAAAGATATTTATATACTCACAAAATGTATGAATCTACAAAACCTAAAAAAGATTAGGTTTAAAAGAAGATAAATTCATGTGACCACAGTATATAATATTTAATTTAATGAAAAATTGCTTCATTCAGCCTTACAGAGCCTTTTGTTTTTAGCTTACATGAGAAATTTGATTAACAATCCCTTTTTTGCTTTTGAATATTAGAATATTTCAATTTGTTTAAAGATTCTGGCATTTAAACATTTGAGTGGATATTTTTTCATAAAAATGAAAAAATCTTTTTCACAATGCAAGTTCAGGCTTAATAACAATAAATATCTAAATGTTAATTTGTTAAATTGAGCCTCTAGAATTCAAATAATACAATTTATTTTATTCTTAGATATATTAAATCTGTGCTAAATATGGATGTCTCAAGCTTGTAATTCTCGCTACTCAGGAAGATGGGGTTCAGAGTCAGCCTTGCCAAGAAAGTTTGTGAGACACATCTCAATTAATCAAACACACACATCAAAACACACACACACATAGATACACACACATACAAAGCCAGAAATAGAATGGTGACTCAAATGATAGAGCAATATCCTTGAGGAAATAATCAACAAAAACTAAGAGATAGTTCTTAAGTTAAAATCACAAGAACAACACACACATAGACACACACACACACACACACACTATTATGTCTAAATGCTTATTTTAGTTTGAAGAAATAAATAATATCATGAAAAGGAATATTTGTTACATATCTTGGAACATTTGAGAAGTTGTTTTTAGTATAATTTGTGTTAAGATATAACATAGGTTATTAAAATTAATATTAATCTAGTTATTGTTCATAATTACTCATAACACCATAGAGTACAACAGTTGGGATTTTTCTATAGCCATAAGAGATATTCTGAGTAAAAGGAAGAGAGGAATATAGGATGAAAGAAGAAAGAAAGAAAGAAAGAAAGAAAGAAAGAAAGAAAGAAAGAAAGAAAGAAAGAAAGAAAGAAAGAAAGAAAGAAAGAAAGGAAGGAAGGAAGGAAGGAAGGAAGGAAGGAAGGAAAGAAGGAAGGAAGAAAGAAAGAAAGAAAGAAAGAAAGAAAGAAAGAAAGAAAGAAAGAAAGAAAGAAAGGAAGGAAGAAAGAAAGAAAGAAAGAAAGAAAAAGGAAGGAAGGAAGGAAGGAAGGAAGGAAGGAAGGAAGGAAGGAGAGAAAGAGAGAGAGAGGTAGGGATGGAGGGACGGAAGGAGGAAGCAAAGAAGAAAGGAAGGAAGGAAGGGAGGGAGAAAGGATGGGTCAAAATCTATTTGTCGCAACATAACCTCCATGCAATTAATCCTTTAGTAAAGTCAAGTTTGCAATTTTCAATTCTTTGCATGTTCTCCATGCATGAATGAAACCAACAAATGAAGGATCATAAATAACCAGGTGAATCTGTTTGCATCTGTAGTAATATGTATGCAAATCTTTTTCTCATTTTTTATACGTCATCAAATAAGATTTGCAAACAATTAACATTTTGTTATATTGTAAAAATTGATGAAACTAAAGGATTTCAATACATTATATAATGTGAATACAATTATTTTTAATGTTATTAATATTAAAATTTTCATGTTATATTAATTATAAAATTTTATCATGCATTTTATCAGACTAATTAGCATCCTCTGATTTTGGTTTCTGTGGGAGTCCTAATATCCGACTATAATAAAAATCAAAGGATATCTGTATTTCTTGGCACAAACCAATATTTCTGAAAGCAATTAACTCATCGGAGATTGTTGAAATAAGTTATCGGGTCCTTTAAATGCAGTATCATTTCTTCTGTAAAAAGGGATAGGTTTACTTCTTCCCTGTTTGGATCCCCTTAATGTTTTTCTTTTTATTTACTTATTTATATTTTTATTGTGAGAATACCGTACCGAAGAGTTACAATTACATGGGCAAGATAACATGCACATTTCTTATCAAGCATTGTTGCCTCCTCTTTGTTTCCCCTTCCCATACCTTTCCATACTCCCCCCACCCCACCCAAACCTCACCCCATCCCCCACCAAAGTTGTAAAATTCGTTTTTCGATATAACGACTTGTACATCTCATTTTGAAATGGGTCCACCTGTATCCCTAGTTAAACGATTTCTTTGTTCCCTTCCCCTCCACAAATTATACCAACATCAAATACAGTTAAAGCATGGGTTATACCATGGGGGAGGGACATACAAAGCAACAAAGAAATCATCTTATAAATATGTTAGAAACAATTGCAAGAAAGGAAAAAAATCATTTGAATACTTATATTTTTCTCTTGCCTATTGATCTTGCTTTAAAGTCCACTACCATACTGAATAGTAGTAGAGAAAGTGCACATCCTTTTCTCATTCCTGATTTTAATGTCTTCATGCTTCCACCATTAAGTAAATGCTAATTATCTCTGCCATATACATACTATGTATTATATTGAGGAATGTTCCATGTATTTCTAGCTTCTCAGACCTTTTAATCATAAAGTTGTATTGGAGCTTGTTAAAAGCTATTTCTACATCCCTACAGACAATCATGTGTTTCTTGTCCCTTCTTTTGCTGATGGTTTGTATGATGTTTATTGACAAGAATATTGAATCCAATTGTATCTTAGGATGAATCCTATTTGATTATACAATATAACTTTTCTGTTAGTTGCTGAAATTGGTTGGCGAGAATTTTATTAAGAAGTTCTGCATCATTGCTTGTCAAAGAGTTGGGTTCATAGTTTTCTTTTTTTGGTGAGTCCCTATGTGATTTGGCGAAGAGTCTAATTCTAGCTTCATAGAATTTGTTTGATAATTCCATTTCCCTTTCTATTCCATTAAAGACTTAGATCTGTGTATTGTAAGTTCTTTGCAGGCGTTAATTTCATGGTACATTCATTGAGTCCTAGATTATTCTTGAATGGGATGTGGTGTATTGACATTTCATTTTCATTTCTTCTTATGTGTTTCTCCTTGGTTCAGATCGAGTATAGGAAAGCATCAATTTCTCCAGGATTCCCCAGGAGATTGGCATAAGGTTTTCAAAGTTCTGTCTTATATCATTCTCAATTTTGCTTGTATCTGTTGTTTGGTCTCATTTTTGTCTTTAATTTTCTCTATTTGGATGAGTTCTCTTATTGCTTTGGTATTTTTTATTATGAAGGTGAAATAAAGAGGGGTGGGTTACAGTTACATAAGTAATGAGTACATTTTTAACAGTGTTACCCCTTGTTCATTTTTGCCTGCTTCCCCCAAACCTGACATCCCACAAGTTGTAAAGTTCATTTGTAACATAGGGTCTAGTGTATATCATTGTTGCTTTGGTTAATCTTTGTCCCACCATTTCTGTGATTTCCCTTCGCTTCCCCAAATCAGATTAACATGTATAAGACAAAGGGTACATAAATCAAAAACAGTGACTACAGGGAATAAACCAAAGGGTAAATCTAAATAGAAACAACTAAAAACAGTTCACTGTACCATCATCTTGTATCCATTTCTTGGAGATCATTTGTATAAGCATCATTTTATATGGTGATATGCATATTGCTATTGAGCTATTGTGAATATCCTAGACATATTCTAGTTTTTCCAAATGAGTGAAAATATGTAGCCTATGACTTTTTTGTGTCTGGCTTGTTTGACTTGTTATCTTTCCAAATTATTCCATTTCCTTACAAATGGGGCAATGTCATTCATCTGATGGAAGCACAGAGTTTTGTTGTGAATATATACGACATTTTCTTGATCCATCATTGCTGGGTGATAGGAGAACTCTACTGAGGAACCTCTGTACTTCATTACAGAGTATTTGAAGAAGTTTACATTTTCACCAATAGTGCAGTAATGTTCCTTTTTGGCCCCATTCCCCACCAGCCCAGCATCTGTTATTATTAATTTTCTTCATAATGGTCCTTCTAACTGGGGTGACGTGGAATCTCAATGTTGCTTTGATTGGCACTTCTTTTATGGCCAGAAATGTTCCACATTTCTTCATGTGTCCATTGGTCATTCATATTTCTTCTTCAGAGAGGTCTCTCTTTAAATCTTAAGCCCCTTTATATTATGAGGGTTGTAGTTTCTTTAAGGATTTCTGCTTTTGGGAGGGTTAACGTTTGTGCTTCTAAGAATATTTGAGATATGATGCCATTGTGCGTTGCAGAGCAACTGAAGATCTTCTCCCAATCGGTGTGTTTTCTACTTATCTTTCTATCTACAAAATGTCTCCTTTTAGTCAGCTTTGGTAAGGCTCTGTCAAGTCTGTTAATTTATTGAAAGAACCAGCTCTGTTATGTTGATCTTTGTCTTTTGATTTAAATTTTTATTTGTTTCCCTCTACTTGGCTTTGGCCTTGTTCCTTTTTTCAAGGAGGTTGAGGTACATAATTAAAATACTGATTTGAGATTTCCCCAATTGCTTGATGTAGGCATTCAAAGCTATAAATTTTCCACTAAGTACTGTGTTTAATATGTCCCAGAGGAGCTGATATTTTGTGTGTTCATTTTTGTTATATTCCAGAAACTTTCAGATTTCCATTCTAATCTCTTCAGTGCCCCACTGGTCATAAAGCAGTTTGTTGTTCACTCATCATGGGTTTGACCTTTTGTTGCTTTAGCTGTTTAATTCTAAGTTTATTCTGTTGTGATCTGAAAAGGTCCTCCTCTATCGGGGATGGTCGTCCTCTTCGACCAAGCTCGCAGCTTCAGGAGGGACGGACATGGAGTGGTGAGGGAGGAAGGGGATACCTGCCTACCCAGCCAGATCAGCCAAATCAAACCTGGCGATCAATGGGGTGACAGATGTCGCGGCCAGATCGCCCTCACATCCTCATGTGGTGACTTGAAAAGGCAGCCTTGCAGCAGCACTAAACAAGTGGCAAAAGAAATAAAAAGGAAAGACATCCAGTAAAACTTTGCATAAATTATAACCTATTACACTTTAAAAACAGTTTTACTTTCCTCTTGCCCTATATTTTGGCATGAGGCCCTCTGAATTAGCCAGAAATCTCCAGAATTTCTTCATACACAGTAATACAAATAAATATAGCTTCTTTTCCTTTTTAAATTAAGGGTGATTGCATCTTGTTCTTTCCCAAGTTTGATTCATGAAAAAGAAATCCTGAAGTGTATCTGTAAAATACCAAACTCAGGATTTCTTTTGATCTCCTCACTGGAGAAAAATAATAAAATGACTGAGCAATAGGTATCACCCATATTGTCATTGTGGTATCTCTCTCTCTGATTAGAAAATAATCCTGCAGATCACTTATGCAAAATGTTTTCCAAGAATTCTTGTTGTTATATTGCATTTATCTTTCTCTTCCTGTCTCCTCTCCTGCTCTTTTCCCCAGGGTCCTGTTTCCCTCTTCCTTCTCTCCTCCCCTCTACTTTCTCCCTGTACATTTTCTTCTTCATCATGCTATGCCCTTCCTCTTCTCTTGCGCCTTCCTCTTCTTTTCCTTTCCTCTTTCTCCTACACTTTCACTTTCTTCTATTTCTTCCTTTATGGTCCTGGGGGTTGGGCTCCATGCCTTGTGCTCACTGAGCAGATGCTCTCCTGCTCACTACAGGCCTCCAGTCTAGACTTCATTTAAGTGACACTCTATTTCTGATTTGTTTTTAAGTAGCAAACCAAGAAAGACTTTTGATTCAGGATGTAATTCATTGTACATATTCTACACAATAAATTTGTGCTACTTCATACATTGTAGCTAGTAGGTTTTGATTATGCTTTGGGCTTCAGATAAACTCATCAGAAACAATTTGTTTGAAGGCAATCTAATGTGATTCTCCAAAATTAATGAACTGGTTTCTTTATATATTGTACAAGCACTCCCATATTGCTCCCAGTTTAATGAATTGTCACTTTGTGGTAGCAGCCACAGTAACACTAATCAAGGATTTCTGGGGAAAAGAAGAGTAAGTCCAGACAGGAAAATCCATGAGATCTGTATCTCAAATTAACTACTAAAAAGACAGAAGACCTGTGGCTATGTGGTTTAGTGCCATCTTTGCACAGACTAAGCTGACAAAAGGACTCATGCCTGAGTTGAAAACCTGTGGGGGTACACACACCTCCATCCTCCCACACACATACACACACATCTTTCCCAGCTAGAGCAAGTAGAATATCTGTTTTTCCAGTAACATGACTGAGTTACTATCCTATGTGTTTGGATGTATCATCAATTTACCTAATTTTAATAAATGACACCCTGTTCATTATTATTTAATCCTGGTTACAAGACACATTTTCATGCAGAAAATTGAGTTTGTTCTCAAAATCATGACTGTCTTGGTTTGTAAGAATGAAATAATTGTGCCTTTAATTCATTAGTTCATCAATTAGAAAAATAACCCTAACCCTAGAACCGATTGCCTTTGGATTCAAAAAGCCACACAAATATATTAGATTTTATTCCTCCCAGCTTTGTTTCAACTCATCTTTCTTAAAATAGTTTGTAGTTTTACTCAATATCTTGCCATTTTTCTAACCTGAATCCTAACTGGAACATTTAGTCTAACCCTCACATTAATCATACCCTAATCCTAATATTATTATCAGTTTCCTATTTCATATTCATCCTAATTCTAACTTGACTGGTTATTTGAAGAGTTACTTCCAGTTTGACCCTAAATTTTCCATTTGCCTAATGCTAAAACTAAGACTAGCTGGAACTGAAACCTAACTTTCCACCTAATGAGAGTCCAATATTAATGTTTAAGAAAAATACTCTAGTTTTTATTCATTCTATCGAAAATTCCAATTTGCACTGTGGAAATGAATTTCAATTTGCCCTAATTCCCAAAAATTTCCTGACTCTACCTCTAAAGTTATCTTGTTCCTTAACCTGAACCATTATGTTATTTGTCCTCAAATTCCCTTATCATTAAAAATACTGTATTATCCATTGATCTACCTTTCCTAAACTACTGTATCCTAAAACAGTTTGAGATTTACTTACCACCTAGTCCTTTACTTAAAGCTAACTCTCAACTTAAACCTGTCTGGAAAACTCTCATTAATCATTACAAGAATGATCACCGAGAAATAAATATAATGATAATGTTCTAGTTACTATTCAGCCTGACATTTTTTTTGCTTCTATTTGTAGTGAAAACTCAATTTTATACAAAAAATTCCTATTCATAACACTAATCATAATCAGAACAAAATGCTGATCCTGATCTTAATCCCAATTATATGTCAATACTAACACTCACACAAGTACACTACTTTTCACTCATCCTAACTTGATTCAAATAAGCCTTCCAAACATAGGTCTCAATTTTTTCCAATATCTTAGTCATTTTCTAACCCTAACTTAATCTTAACTGGAACACTGAGAATAAACATAAGCCTAATTGCAAGTAAATTCTAATATTAGTAGCAATACTCTAGTTGGCATTCACTCTAATTCTTACCAGGCTTATTCGAAAATTTACCTTCAATTTGAGCCCCATTTTTTTTCTTCACTCTAACCCTAACCATGGCTGGAATCCTAACCATAACCTTGACACTAATGCTATCCCAATTCTAAAATTTATGAAAAATGCTCACTTTGTGTTCTCCTAACAAAAATTCCACTTGTAATTCTTGAAATGAATTGCAGGTTTTCCAAAACCCTACAGATTTTCTCACTCTTATTTCTGAACCTATCTTATTCCATAAAAGGAATCATTGTACCCATTGATTTCAAACGCTAATATAATGAAATACATTGTACTTCCATTATCCCAGCATTTCCTGAATTCCTAGAAAATAAAATGAGTTCAAATTTACCTAACATTTTCGCCATTTCTTTATTTTTGTTTTGTTGGTCGTGGGGCCTGATCTCTGGGCCTAGATCCTATCCCTGAGTTCTAGGCATGGGCATGATCCCTGAGTTCTTCAGCTCAAGGTGTGCACTTTGCCACTTGAGCCACATCACAACTTTCTGGTTCTCTCATGCTTAATTGGAGATAAAATTCTCACAGACTTTCCTGCTGAGCTGGCTTTGAACTCTGATCTTCAGAAATCAGTCTCCTGAGTAGCTAGGATAGCAGGCATGAGCCACCAGTTTAATCCATTTCTTTACTCTATCCTCAACCCCCTTTAACCAGAAACCTAATGCTAATCACAATCTGAATTAAAACCAAATGATTAATATAAGGAAAATTGTCTCTATTTAATCAATCACACATTTTTTGCTTCTACTTCTTAGTTGAAAACTAAATTTTATCCTAAAGCTTGTCCTTCCCTAACCCTAACCAGAACTAAAACAGTAACTCACTTTAAACCAAATTGTATCTGAATGTTTAAAGTAACACTGACACTGGTTTTCATTTATTGTAACTTTGATGTTAGTCATTCTTCTTAAAATATGCTGCAGTTTTACACAATATCTTTTTCTCATCTTAACCCCAACTCTAACTGCAACACCTTGCCTATTCCTAAGTCTACATATAACTGAATTATAATGTTAATAGCAAGCCTCTATTTCACATTTATCCTATCTCTTGCTCAGCGTGTAGGTCTAAAATTTAACTGCATTTTGAAACTAAATTATTATTATTCTTTTAATTATGAAAAAACCGTACAGAAGGTTTACAATTACATGGGCAATTTAATGAGTACATTTTTTTATCAAGCATTTTTGCCTCCTCCTTTGTTTCACCTTCCCATCCCTTCCCATCTCCACCCCCCCCCCCGCCAAAGTTGTAAAGTTCACTTTTCGTCATAATGTCTTGTACATCTCATTGTTGCAATGGGGTCACCTGTATCCCTAAAATTATGGAGCAAAATATGTCTAAGAAATATATTTTTCAATAAGATGTTTCAATCCTTAGATAAAGTTCATTTGCTTTAATATAAAGTTTTCTCCAAAAATAAATTCTGCAACTAACCTAATGTATGTTTTCTTGCACAAAATACTGTGACTTCTAGTCTTGTTATGTGATTTTAATTATAGTTTTATTTGTGACATAATCCCTGCTTACATTTATTACAAACTTCTGTAATTATACAAATCATGCCTGTACACACTAATTTGCATACTCTAATAATCAAACAAAATTATCTTTTTTCCTGTCTCCCAGAGGGAAGGATGAGGTGCTGAAGTACATGGAATGGAAATTTGCAATGTGAGGATGGGATCATGAGCAATTTCTACTTGGATGAACAGGAATTCTTGTTTCTACAGTACATTCTTACCATTTAATCACACAGGGAAAGCCACAAAATTTGAAGTTCATATGAAGGAATTACATTCCTAAAAGATGTGGCAACCCGGCTCAAAAGTCAAATCTTATCACCAGTTCTTTGTGCTTGCTGGCTGATTTATTTCTCTATCATATGTTTCATGTTGTTAAGTATATTAGTAATTCAGCTGTCAGTACATGGCAGGAGACTCCTAAAATCACAGCTATTGCTGTGTAATATTCTGAAGATAGGAAAAAGATTATATTGATCTCCAATTCCTCCCTTTGGCCTTTAATATACTAATTAATTGTCAAAACAATCGTGTAAGATGTTAGTTTATTTTCCCTTTTTAATTAGAGATTAAGCAAGTGTTTATCACAGTAAAAAGGGTTAGTGCTATCAGAGCTCTGATATGAACACCTTCTCCCTAACAAGTAATGCTCTATGGACTGTAAATATGGAAGCCACAATAAAATTCTCTCTCTCTCTCTCTCTCTCTCTCTCTCTCTCTCTCTCTCTCTCTCTCTCTCTCTCTCTCTCTCTCTCTCTCTCTCTCTCTCTCTCTCTCTCTCTCCCCCCCCCTCCCTCTCTCTTCTCTCTCTCCACACACACACACACACACACACACACACACACACACACACACACACAAAGCTGCTGCCACCCAGACAAATGAGACATCAGTTCCATTCTTTTGTTATTATAGTTGATTGGTGTTTCCTCCATAGGTTTTTCTTTACTTAAGTATCTTGCCTGGACCTGTATCTTTCCCTGAAATCAAGTACATTCAAGTCACACTCCATGAATTCATACTACTACTCGAAAATACTAAAATGTATTGGATCTAGAGATCAATAAAACACCCACCTTGTTATTTTAGTAGAAATTGACATAATGAAAGTAGAGGAATATTGATCAGGAACTGAGGTAAGAGAACAGGAGTATGTGGGAAAATGTAGAATACTGTATGTGTGTTAGAGATACACAATCATCTTCTGTAGACTCATGTATGGAAAACTTGACATCCTATATTGAAAGCTCAATTTACATATACAGTTTTCCAGTTACTTTGCTTACCTATCACTTCTGATCACAAATCCTCTTATGAATGTTCATAGTAACTTTGAATATACCACAAGATTTGCATGTACTTATAATCTTAAGCAGACAGTCTTCTACTACATCTTGCATTCTATGTGACGAACCCTTATTTTTTGTTTCTCTATTTGCTGAATAAATGTATTCCTGGAAACAGGATATTGACAGCAAATCTGGGTGTAATTTATATTTTGTAAATTTCAAAAATAATATAAACTTTGTATTGACTAATCATTTTCTAAAAATGAGTGATATTAATGAAGACAATATTTTGTTGCCTTTAAGCAAATTGAGAATTGATGTGGTAGTTCTTGTGACTAATTTACTTAAACACTAGATTGTTCATGTATGAACATGTACATTGGACTTTTTTATTTTTACATATAAAGGAGTCCTCAAGGGTTTGCTTTAAACTAATAATGGGGTGGTCTCTTCCTATTTCAGACTTTATATATATTTCAGTAAAATATTAGAAACACATGATGTTTACCAGAGCAATATAAAAGATGAGAACATATTTCTAAAGAGATTTGATTTATTGATTAAAACACAGAAAAGAGTAAAATAGGTTCCTCGCTTGATACTGAATAAATTTCATATGAATGTAGCTCAAGATGAGACTCAGATAAATTCATATTAATATTACTGAGATTTACATCACAATATAAGCAATATAGGTATTTTTAAGGAAGTGGTCATTCAAAGCCCTAGATACCTCATGGATGAAAAATGGAATTGAAAATAGCAGAGGACAACAATTCAACATGCAGCTATTATGATTTTATAGTGCTAATATGAAAGAAATGGAGCTTTTGATTTTCTGAAGAAGAAAGTTTAGATAGCAACTCCAATGTAAAGCATCAGTTATAATGAGTCTAACGTCTTTTCTTCCAAGATATCCAAGAGTACTATACTCATCCTCTGAAATGTAAATAAGTAATAATTTTAATTAGCCTTTGTTAATATTAATTTAATTGGGTATCAAAAAGTTAAAATGTTTGCTCTCATTCCTTCAATATAGTAGCATACCTTTATACTTTACTGTCTCTTCATACAAGCCTGAAATCACTACTTCAAAGTAACACAAACAGAAAAACAAAAATAACCTGATACAACAATCACAAATCCTAAATTATGTGAAAAAGACCACAATAAAAATAAATAAATCTGGGCTGGGAAGGTGGCTCAGTGATAAAGCGCTTGCCTTGCATGCCTGAGGCACTGGGTTCAATTCCTCAGAACCACATAAGCAAAAAAAAAAAGGAAGTGGCACTGTGGCTCAAGTGTTAGAGTGCTAGCCTTGAGCTGAAGAGCTGAGGGACAGCACCCTGGCCCAGATTTCAGGCCCCACGTCTGGACACCCCCCCACACACAAAATAAGATAAATAAATAAATAAATCTGAGGAAGAGAGAAAACAATGACAGAAGAACAACAGAAAATTACCCTAGCACTCTCTAATTAAACAGAGATTTAGAGTCCTAGCAGGTACTCCAGGTCTAGAGGATCACACCAAGTCAGCTATAAGTTTATACTGTCTTCAGAAGAAAACAAAAATCAATGAAAAGTTACCCAGACAGGTAAGTGACTGCCATGACTGTGTTGGCCAACATATTCAAAAGCACATCTGCAGTGTGGAAATAGGGCAACATGGAAAAAAGCAGAAACAGAAATGTATATCAGAGAAAGCCACATCCATCTACAGAGACAATTCACCATACCACTGGACAGTGTGAATTGTGGCTGGAACCACAAGTTTGAACATCACAACATCTCACCTCAACTAGTTTCTACTCCTACACTTAATGGACTGGACAAAAACGTAATTCCAGAAAAGCCAATCACAACAGAAAACCAACACCTGGCAAATCACCCAAGAACACAGAGAGTCATGTATGAAGATCATAGATTCCCCCAAAATAAAACCTTCAAATGGACAGAACAAATCAGAAAAATACAATAAAAATGATGTCAAGGTAGTATAATTCACATAGTAAATAACCAGGCATCGGAACAGACAAGGACCTTAAAGTTAGTTATCAAAATACAATACAAATACTGCTGAAAAATGTGATTAATGGAAAGATAGAAAACCTCTACAAGGAAAATTGTGAACAAGATGAGACCAACCAAAGATTAGCAAAATAATTCATGGAGACTACAAACAGAAAGATAAAAAAAATTCTGAGAAGGCAAGGGAGTCCAAGAAAAAATAAATGCCTAGTTAAAAGATATGAGAGAAGACACAGAAAACAACCATTGACACTCCCCCAGCCAAAGAAAATAAGTGCAGAAAGTCCATACAGGACCTAAAACAAAGCTTTAATAAAGAGAAAGACCCCCTAAAAATGACCAATTAGAAGTTGGGGAAATAAAAAACAAAGTAGAAAGTCATCATAGCAAATAGATGACATAGAAGGTAATCTCAGTGTCAAAGACAGAATAGGTCTAATAGGAAAGAGGAGATAATCATTTAGAACAAATCCAAGAAATAAGAAATGATCTTGCAGAACTTCAAGAATCAGAAGATCAAATTTCGGGGAGATAGGTATCAAGAAAGAGAAGAGCAGGAAGCTAAATTGATGGGAAACAAATTACAGAATTCTAGCAGAGAACATGCCAAACATCCAAAGAGATAGGTTCACTCAGAGAAGAGAAGCCTTTAGAACTCCAAACAGAGAATTCTAGAACTGAAAAATCCACCACCACATCATAATCCATTAGAGGATCATTAAAGATCAAGGAAAGGATTCTTACAGCTGGAAAAGACTGATTATTTATAAAGAATATACAGTCATAATAAATACAGATTTCTTAGTTGATATGATAAAAAGGAGAGCCTGACATGATATATGACAAACATTAAGGGTAAACATCTACCAATTCATCCCAAGCCAAACACTCCTTTACATTTAAAGGATATATAAACATATTTCATGACAAAGAAAACTTGAAATAACGTATATCCAGCAAATCAGCTGGATAGAAATTAATCAAATATATCCTACATAGAGAAGATCAAGAAGAACAGGAACTGGTTATATAAAATGCTCCCTACCAGAGAACAAGGTAAATATATTAACAATAGATGAGGAACAGCTCCTAACAGCAGGGGTATAACATAGCAGGGCTTATCAGATATTTCTGTCTTAACTCTCAATATGAATGGATTTAAATTTCCAAATAGAAGACATAGATTAGATAGTCGTATCAAAAAAAAACAAGAGACACATTTTATTGACAAAAACAAACACGTACTCAAACTAAAAGGCTGGAAGGAAATTTTTCAAGCAAATGGACACCATAAACAGGCTTCAGTAGGATTACTAACATAAGATAAAATAGAATTCAAATTAAAATTAGTAGGAAGAGACATTACATATTGATAAAGGCAACTCTCAATTACGAGATATAGCCAGTCTAAATATCAATGACCTGAATCCTGGAGCATTCTATTTCATCAACCAAATTCTACTTTACCAAAAGGGACATCTCAACACATCATTCCCATCTATTGATTAGTTATCCAGGAAAAACTCAACCAAGAAACTGCAGACCTAAATAACTTTATTGACCACCTAGTCCTAACAGACATCTACAGAATATACATTCAGCGTCAGAATATACATTCTTCACATCAGCTCATGGAAGATTCTCGAAAACAGAACATATCCTTAGTCACACAGAAATTCTGTCCAAATTGAAAGAAAAAATATTTTAATTCCCATATCTTGTCAGACCATAACAGAATAAACTTAGAATTAAACAGCTAAAGCAAAAAAAAAAAAATGTCAAACCCATGAAGAGTGAACAAAAAGATGCTGAATGACCAGTGCAACACTGAAGGGATTAGAACGGAAATCTGAACTTTTCTAGAATTTAACAAAAAAACACACAAAATACCAGCTCCTCAGGTATTTGTAGTAATTACTGGAGGATTTATAGCTCAGAGTGCCTACATCAATAATTGAGGAAATCTCAAATTAATATTTTAATTATGTATCTCAAGCTCCTTGTAAACAGGAAGAAGCCCAAAACCCAAAGCAGTAGACAGAAACAAAAAAAATCAGAAATAACTAAATATTGTCAAAATAAAACATAGAAAGAATCAACAAATCAGAGTTGGTTTTTTAAGTAAATAAACAGACTTGACAGATCCATACCAAATCTGACTAAGAAGAGAATTCATATAGATAGATAGATAAAAAGCACGAAGATTCGGAGAACTTTAGTTGCTCTGCAACGCACAATTGCCTCTTACCTCAAATATATATAGAGTCCCAAAAGTTAACCCACCCCAAAAAAATTCTCAAAGAAACAACAAACCTCTTAATAAGTGGGCTAAAGAGAAACTTCTCTGAAGGAGAAATATGCATGGCCAATAGACACATGATGCAATAAGCAAAATTTCTGATCATAAAGGAAATGCAAATCAAAGCAACATTGACATTCCAACTCACCCCAGTTAGAATAACCATTATGAAGAAAATTAATAATAACAGATGCTGGGCTGGTGGAGATGTGGCCAAAAAGAAACATTACTAGACTTTTGGTGGAAATGTAAACTTGTTCAAATACTCTGTAATTAAGTATAGAGGTTCCTCAATAGAGCTCCCCTATCACCCAGCAATGATGGATCAAGAAAATGTCATATATATTCACAACCAAACTCTATGCTTCTGTCAGAATGAATGACATTGACACATTAGTAAGGAAATAGAATCACTTGGAAAACATAATAAGTCAAACAAGCCAGACCCAAAGAATCATAGGCTAGAGGAGAATTCAATTAACTGGATGAGTTTGTACTGATTTGTATATAGCATTGATTTTTATATTTCAAATTATGTAAATGTAATCTTACAGCTAACCCCAAAGCAATATATGTGTGTGTTTATATACATATATGTGTGTGTCTATATATCTGTCTGTCTTTGAAATAACTTTTTATTTTAAAACTATATCAAACTCAAAAAAGTAATTGGTATGGCTGATAATTCAAATAAAAAAAGCAGATTTTTTTTTGCCTCAGATCATCACTCTTCATTGAGCATTTATATTTTACTACACACAATATAACATACAGAAAATATTTTTCCTGCTCTGGAAGAACTTACATTTTGTAAGAATAAACACACCTTTAAAATTGTATTTTTCTTTGGTGTTTCCTGTAAAGAACCGAGGAAATATTCTGTAAGGTGAGATTTAGGTATAACAGCCCCATCATTAATGAAAGAAGAAAGATTTAAAGGCAAAAATGACAGACAGCCCATTCAGGATAGAATTTATAGGAGATACAAAATTGCATCATCTATGGAGACATGTGCTGCAGTAGAGGATGTTGGAAATAGTTTGTTGGAGGCAAGCAAAGGAAGCAAGTGTTCTTAGACTGTGAGTAGAGCCAGAAAGTTCATGTGGCCTTTACCCAAGTACATGGCCACCAAAGAGGAATGTTTGATGACAAGACAGAAGGCTGCAAAAAGGAAGGTAATCCTATGCAACTGACAAACACAATGACCAAAATTGAAAACAAACTGTATCAAGAAATTCTCACAAAACAAAACTGACTTGGAAGCACAGAATTTACAGTTAATACGCACTGTCATGATGGGCCAAGAACACTGTGGGTTCTTAATTTAGAAAATGCCAGATACTAAATTTTTTTTGGGGGGGGGTCCGTTCGTGGGGCCTGAACTTTGGGTCTGGGCACTGTCACTCAGCTCTTCAGCTCAAGGCTAGCACTCTACCACTTGAGCCATAGCACCACTTCCGGCTTTTTTCTTTTTTCTTATGTGGTGCTGAGGAATCGAACCCAGGGCCTCGTGCATGCCAGGCAAGCGCTCTACCACTGAGCCACCTTCCCAGCCCCAGATACTAAAATTTTAACTTGAATATATTACTTTTCCAATCAGTTTTCCCTGCCCCAAAGGGAGAAAAATGTTGTTGAGTTGGGGGAAGAGTTGGAATATGGGAGGTTGCCAGTAGTTAGATTTTTCTTTTTAGGTTTTTCTGTTATGTTTATGTTATGTTTTGTAGTTATGATAAACTTTGCACTTTAAATTGGTAAATGTCCAAAGTCTGACAAAAGGGACTAAGGAACAACTTTTTAATAATGTAAAATTTCTTTATAGGAGATTCAAAACCAAAAGATTTTTTATATAAAAAGTTGTAGAGAAAGTAGTTGAAAAAAGTCCATTAAAATTTTTTTTATTCCAGCCGGGCGCCGGTGGCTCACGCCTGTAATCCTATCTACTCAGGAGGCTGAGATCTGAAGATTGCGGTTCAAAGCCAGCCCGGGCAAGAGAGACCGTGAGACTGCTATCTCCAATAAACCACCAGAAAACCGGAAGTGGCGCGGTAGCTCAAGTGGTAGAGCGCTCGCCTTGAGCTGAAGAGCTGAGGGACAGTGCCCAGACCCAGAGTTCAAGCCCCACGGCCGACAAAAAAAAAAAAAAAAAAAAAAAATTATTCCACTTACATGAACTTAATACTTGTGTTCTTAACAAGTATGCTTGGATTGTTCATGAAAATTTCAAAAACATTAAACAAAGCTAGCCATCAGCTCAAGTTATTTCCCTGTTCACGACTTTTCTTTTTAACAGTACATGTATTTGAGGCACGTATCAGAAAAGAAAAAAAATTACAAAAGCAAAAAAATTCGAAAAACCAATTAAATACATAGGGTTTTTTGTTTAATGCTCTGCTTGATATACATGAATAATGAATACCAAGGAGTTCATTTTTACTGCACCTTTGTTTCTACATTTGTTCTTAGGTTGGCTAAAACATTTATATACAAGTAAAATGTGTAGCAAAAATAATGAGAACAAACAGCAGTTCACTTTACAAATAATGGAATGTGAGCCATTTTTGCCCTTACCTGGAATTAATTGGGTCACAATTTTGTCTCAAAGAGCAGATCTGGTCCTGAAGTCAAAGGTGTGAACACTGAGATAGACTCTTCCACAGAAATACATGATTCCAACATATAGTATCCATGGAATATCTGTAAGGCGGGGCTAAGGCTCTGTCCCTGGATCTCCTAGCTCACAGGCTCCCGCGGCTCTGCAGACATGGGATTTCCTCCAATACAATTTTATTTTTTTTACATGTCACCTATATTCTTAATTTACATTGAAATTTTCATAATCAGTGAAAGTATATTTTGATTGATGTTCTTTTTTGTCATTTTTAAATGATTGTATAATTAGACATTCTACTAACATGAGATTGTGGGATTCACTTTTTAAAAAAATACTGTCTCTGGAAGTGTGTATGGTATCAGGAGCTCAATGTGAACATTCTATGATGACCTCCGACCATGATGATGAGATTATGAATGAAGTTTTGACTTCTACTCAAACTGTCACTCAGCGCCAAAAGGTTCGTATTTGTGAACAGTTGGGACATGCTCAGCTGCATGTCCAAAGTCCTGAGAACGGGAAATCTGAGCTATTGGTATGAAAGTATGTTCATACAGATTTTTTTTTTTTTTTTTTTTTTTTTTTTTTTTGTCGGTCGTGGGGCTTGAACTCTGGGCCTGGGCGTTGTCCCTCAGCTCTTCAGCTCAAGGCGAGCGCTCTACCACTTGAGCTACAGCGCCACTTCCGCATACAGATTTTTTGAATGCTGCTTTTATACATGAGACTGCTCATTGTTACTTAATCTATATTCCTCATCTTTTAAAAAATTCTGTAATGTTTTACTTATTTTTAAATGTGCAACAAAATTCCATTAAATTACTAAGTTTTATTTAAGGTTCTGAGATGAAACCATTTTTTAAAACATTTTTATAGGGCTGGGAAGGTGGCTCAATGGTAGAGTGCTTGCCTCACATACATGAAGCCCTGGGTTTGATTCCTCAATGCTGCACAAATACAAAAATCCAGAAGTGGTGCTGTGGCTCAGGTATTAGAGCACTAACCTTGAGATGAATTGCTGAGGGACAAAGCCCAGGCCCAGAGTCCATGCCCCACAATATATATACATATTTTTTTCTATTTAAAATATCATAGTTATTCCAGTGTAGTTTTTGTAAACATCTTGGAATAATAAATATAACAGGGGGCACCCCTTCACTGCCTTTATTAGACAAGGGGACTCATGACACAATATGTGGCATGAGTAGAGTGTCAAGCATGAACATAAAAGCCAAGAATTACAGCACCATGAGTTTAAAGCTAACTACCAACATAAACAAAAGGAAAGGTAAATATAGTGATAGAATTTCATGAAACCGAAATTATGCATCATCTTTTTATTTATGTTGATGTCCAAATAGAGAATGTTAGCAATGGAAATCCAGAAATTATAGATGGGTTTTCAGAGTGCAGTGAGAGAGAAAGAGAGTACTGATAATTTTGTCCCTTTGATTTGGAGGACCCTGGGGAAGTGGTCATAAGGAGTGATGTCATCAGGACAGTGAAGTGGACAGAGTGTAATGAAGGAAAAATAGCTTGTGTGGTTCTCAGTGAGTTAGGTACTGTGGCAGGGACTGGATCTCTATAAGGTGAAAGGATCCTTCACATTCATCCCAGGGGACCACACATAGGAAGGCAGGCACTGGAGAAAGATTATTATAAGGTTTATTAAAGAAGCCATATTTTCCTGGTTTATGGAGCACATGGCATCTGTCCCTATCCAGGTAGAAAGGGGGTCTGTGGCAGGAAGTGAGGTAGATGGGTGCTTAGATGGGTCTGGGCAGAGAGAGGGAGGGGGCAGCTGAATGGTGGGAACTTCAGGGTTGGGAGGAACTCAGGTCTGGGTGGGGCTGAGTACCATAGGACGGCATAATGCTTACATTCCCCAATTTGTTGTTTAATAAAAATAGGGGTACCAGGCCGGGGGTTATGGGTGGAGGTCGTTTCTCCTAGAGTGTCTTCCTGCTGTAAATGGGCAAAGTAGTAAGTAGTAAGGGGTTCCTGCTTTATTGCTTGGCCAAATAATGTCTCCAGTTGCCTGTAGTAACAGGATGGCCTTGACGTGTTCCCAGGTGGTGTGCTCGGTGGGGGCTGTTATCCTGTTAAAAGAGACTTTTCGAAAGATCAGGCAAAAATTGACAAGGTAACAAGTTAACAAGGTAACAAGTTAAACATTAACACAAATGGCATAAGAGAACACATATTGGCCACGGGCTGGAAAAGTTCCATTTGGAGCATAAGCCCAGTTGTGGCCCCTTAGAGAGGAGGAGAAATACTCAGGGCAGAAAGGCAGAAAGAGGGTGTATAAGGTCTTTTGGGAAATCAAGTAGCAGAGAACATGATGGACAGCTTGGGAGTACCAGTAAGAGGCTACTATAAATACAAATAGCAGGGAACAAAACAAGACCAGAACTTTCTGTCCACTAACAAGTTAGACAGGTATGGACATTAGGTGGGCAAGCAACTATTTCTCTTGATCTCCCTGCTCTGATTAATTTTGAAATGGCAAGCATAAATTAACTCCATTTAGGAAGTAATCTCCTCTTACTCCTCTCCATAGTTGTACATTTTCTGGACTAAATTTGTCCTGGGGGTTCTCAATGTCTGTTGCTGGGATAGGTTGTCCTCGTTGGGATTGACTGGGTTTGAACTCAATGTCTGGGCACTTTTCCTGACCAATTCTGCTCAAGGCAAATGCTCTACTACCTAAGAGTTCCTTGGAGGTGAGAGTCTCTTGAGCCATGTCTCTAGCCTGGCTCTTGGTTGATTAGCTGGGAAATAGAGTTTTAGACAGATTCTTTGTGCTCAGGATGGCTTTGAACTGTGGCAAAAGGAATCTTTGTCATAAAAGCTCTTTATATTTCCAATTTAAGAAACAAGGAGATAAATGAGATAGAGGTTAACTATAACTTGTTAATAATTGACTAACAATTGCTTGTCAGAATTTTGTAGTAAAACCTGGTAGATATTTTAAACTACAAGTGATTGACATTCTAAGTACTGTCCCTTGCTCTGGGCAGCCTGTTTAAAGTCATACAACATTTAACCTTTAACAAATGTACAGACCCTTTCTTGGGCTATAGCAGCATATCTTGTTTAACATTTTGGTTTGTAAATGCATTTGTCTGGTTGAGTGAGGAGTCTGATCTGTAGTGGTTACAAGGATGCTTACCCCTGTAGGCCTTTAGATAAATCTCATTAGGGACCTAATCTGAGGTCACAACCACTTTTCCTTAACTGATCAATTAATGTGGCTGGGCCAGCTCAAAAGTGATTGCCATTTAGGATTTTGAGCAGATACAGAGCGTTTGGGATTTCAATTATCCCTCATATTTTACAACTTTAGCTTTTGTAACCCAGTACCATATATATATGGTTTATGCAGCTGTTACGTATTTCCCATGCATAGGAGCAAACTGCATCTTGACGCACTTTGGTCACTTGATTATAAAGGGAGTTGATCAGTGCACAGGGGAGGAAACAGAGAATTAAAACCTTTGCCTTAGTTTACCAGTCATGGTCAGAGGTACAATATTTAATCTTAGCATAGATAGACATAAGAAATAACATAAATAACAGCCAACTTAATTACCAATATCATTGACTTTGGAAAGGAAATAATCTTTTCTAACTCCTTCCCCATGGCCTTTTAAAACTGCCTGTTTATTTATTTGGCTTATAGTCAGGTCACAAAGCAATTCCGATTAAATGACAGCTTCCACTGTCAAAGATTTTTAGCAAGCAGAATACTTGGTAACTTTGGAACCATTACTATTTACATATTTTACATATAGACAGACAGAAATGCTTGTGCACAGATTATAGAGCACACTTAAATGCTAAAATTGACCATTTAAAGTTTTTGGAATTTTAGCAGTAATACTTTGCCTAATCATGGTAGAGCCACATAGTCAGTTCAAAACAAAACACTGCCAAGAAGAAGAAACTTTTTATTAAACAGGAGTCAAGACATGAACAGGCATATAGCATCACATAATGTCCCCTATCCTGGTCAGGTAAGGGGGGGAAGTTTATATGACCCCAAAAAACATCCAAGGAAATTAATTGTGAAAGCCACCTTCACTCCCTCCCCGTCTTCACTGGGCTTCCCTCAGAGCACCTGGACCAATTCCCTCCACCCAGACACCCCTGTCATGTGACACCAGGCAGCCCACAAGGATCATTTTCGCCTGTATTTTACCCTGCCAAATATCTAGCACAGTCTTACCTCTTTCTGCTTACCTCTGTAATCTCATGGATATCTGTAAGTATTCTAGCTAGCTTTTGTCCATCACTTTTCCATGAGTCTAATTTTTAATTGCTACAGAATTAAATTTATCAAAACCATAACTTATAATTTGTTATAGGACTAGAAATTTGGAACTAGAAAAAGCAATATGCTCCTCTTGAGAAATTCACTTTCACCCTCCATAACAGTGAGAAAACACAGACTCTCCACAATATCCACACTAGTGTTTTATTACTCAGAAGAACAATAGCATTTTCTACAAGTGAAAAACTCACAACAGACTCATCAGTAGTAAATAGAAAACAGCATGTAGTAACATCATTTTGGCATTACTCATCCAAACCGAAATGCTTAAGAATCATGTCTTCATTTTTCCACCAAAGAAACTAGAAATGGAACTGTGATTCTAGTGCTAGAAGTTAGCCTTGAGAAAAAGTAGTTAAGGAAAGTTACTAAGCTTTGAGTTCCATCTACAAGACTTGTATCTACACACAAAGAAAATGTATTCCCAAATATGTATTCTTTCAGGTTTTCTGAATGTTTCATGAACTTGGGGATGAAAGATGATGAGACAGATTTTATTCTTGTGCACATTTTGTAATAAGCAAGCAGTATTATCTTCCAACCGACCTTCCATTAAAAAAATGAATTGGAATAGTAATAGTGTTATATATAGTGGAAGACTTTTAGAAACAGTGGAGAAATTGATGCTCTCATGTCCTTGGATTAAAGCATGATAGATAGTCCTTCCCCATCTATCACTACCAAACCACTCTGGATGATTTGAGTTCAATCTCAAAGGTCCAGAGCTCCTGTTTCTGAGAAGTGTTTATTAAATTTCCTTGAACATCCATTCCTCAATATAAAAGACACAAGTCAACAATTTCACTATCTTAATTCTTTGTCAAGCCTGGAAGTAATTGATACCCATCCCTTTGGTCCAACCCCTGAATAACATGAAGGGGCATCATCCCTACTCTACACAATGCGAGGATGAGAAATGTTGCCTCAGTGAGTGGTTTTCCCTTACACCTTGCTTAATTCTGCCATGAAGGATTTCTCTATACTTTACAGAGGTTTCTGCCAAAGGTTTCCCTATATTGGGTTTCTTTTTTTGTGTGAGTGCTCTAATGCTGGCTGAAGGTTCATTTCTGCTTGAAAGACGTCCTCTAATAGTCACTCGACATTCTGTCTTGTCTCTAGGTCTCTGAAATATGTAGAGAAACCTGTGAAACTTCTGGCTAAACATTTGTCTACATTTATTATACTCACATTTTCTCTCCTTATTATGTTCTTGGATGTACTGAAGACTGACTTCTATTAAAAATTGCATATTTGTTAGACCTGATAGTTTTCTTTTCTCCTATGTGATTCAGTTCTCTGATGAACACTGTGCTATGCTGTCGAAGTGGGATTTTCTACATTGGTATTATTCATACCTTGTCTTATGTGCTCTATGTGCTTATGTGCTCTATAAACACTCATCCATGCATGATTACTAAGTGAAGGACTTTTTTGATACTTGTTTCATTCATGTTTTTCTCCTGTGTGTTTCCTGATGAAAATTTATCTATGACTTCTTGAAAACTTTCCACATTTTTTTCATTCATAAGATTTTTCTCATGTGTGCATTCAATTTGGAACCATGAGGTATGCCTTCTGGCTAAAAGGCTGCACATTTGCTACATTCACAAGGCTTCTTTCAGGTTTTGGATCTATCATGCAAACTTATTTTCCATCCAGGTGAGGCTTTCCAAGTTATCACATTCCTAAGATTTCTCATGTGTGTGGATTATCTTATGCTTCCTGAGGTATGAACTCCGGATGAAGGACTTTCCACATTTGTTACATTCATAAGGTTTCTTTCCTGTGTGTGTTCTCTGATGAACAGTAAGGTGAAAATTCTGTCTGATATACTTTCCACATTTGTTACATTCATAAGGTTTCTCTCCTGTGTGTGTTCTTTGATGAACAGTAAAGTTTGACTTACAGGTGAAAGACATTTCACACACATTACATTCAAAAGGTTTCTCCCCTGTATGTTTTCTCTGATGGACAGTAAGGTGTGATTTTAATCCGAAATACTTTCCACATTTGTTACATTCATAAGGTTTCTCTCCTGTGTGTGTTCTCTGATGATCAGTAAGGTTTGACTTACAGGTGAAAGATTTTTCACACACATTACATTCAAAAGGTTTCTCCCCTGTATGTTTTCTCTGATGGAGAGTAAGGTGAAACTTTCTTCTGAAATACTTTCCATATTTGTTACATTCATAAGGTTTCTCTCCTGTGTGCGTTCTCTGATGAACTGTAAGGTCTGTCTTAGAGGTGAAAGACTTTTCACAAACATTACATTCATAAGGTTTCTCTCCTGTGTGTTTTCTCTGATGGACAGTAAGGTGTGATTTTAATCTGAAATACTTTCCACATTTTTTACATTCATAAGGTTTCTCTCCTGTGTGTGTTCTCTGATGAACAGCAAGGTGTGACTTACAGGTGAAAGACTTTTCACATTCATAAGGTTTCTATTCTGTATGGATTCTCTGATGAACAGTAAGGTTTGACTTCTGTCTGAAAGACTTTCCACATTTGTCACATTCATAAGATTTCTCTCCTGTGTGTATTCTCTGATGCAAAGTGATGTATGAGTTCATTCTAAATGATTTTCCACATTTGTTGCATTCATCAAACTTCTGTTCTTTGTCAGTTCTGTGATGCCTTCTGAGACCTGACTTTTGAGTGGAAAATTTCCTACATTCTTCGTATTCATAGGGTTGCTCTTCTGGTTTTGTTTTAGGTTGGTTAGAACTTAGTTCTGAATTCTTAGAGATAGATTTTGCACATTGCTTATACTCATCAGGATTCTCTGAATATTTCCTCTCAGGTTTTGTAAGGTGTAAATCCTTACTGAATGATTTCTCACATTCACTACTTGTATACAGATTCTCTCCTGTGTGTCTTTTCTGATGCATAGTGGCTGGAAACCTCCCTCCTTGACAAAGTTCTTGGTCAAGAAGAGCAGACTTATCATATTCTTCTCTATATTCGTTATGGGTAGAGGTGGGATCTCTGACACAAACCCAATTATGTGGAAAGAATATCATCTCTGAATTTAATATCTTCTCTCCTCCATATTCAAAATATGGACCATCATAATTTTCACTAAAACCGTCTGAATATCTAAGTGATTGTTTAACTACAGGAGAAAAACCAGGCATATATGCAGTGGGCATCTTACCAGGCTCACTGTAGTGAAGCATGTTCTGACACTGAATGAACTTGTCCGTCTTCATCCTTAAGGAGTTCTCATCATTCCTATTCAGATCTGGCTTCTGTTTTGAGTTCAAATTAGAAGTTGTCACTAATCTCATTCTTTGCTCTATTCTGTTAATATTTGTGATAGCTACATCATGCAGACATTCATCTGGACCTTCCTGGCAAGTCTTAATCACATGCTCCATTTTTGGAACATCTAAAATGAGTTATATAAAGAAGAAAAAAGCATAAATAAGATCCAAATACTCCTTAATGTAAAGGTAAAGACATTTTTTCCATCTTAACTGTTACATATTTTAAAGTATTAAAGTAGGAATTGATTTATGAGTAATAAATTTCTTTCACCACAATGTATTGATTAAGAAAGTAACACTCTTCCTTACACCTTTTTTTGTCGTGGGGCATGAACTCCAGTCATGGTGTTGTCCTTCAGCACTTCAGATAAATGCTAGCTCTCAACCACTTGAGCCAGAGCACCACTCCCAGTTATTTCTGTTTATGTGGTACTGAAGATTCGAACCCAGAGCGTTATTCATGCAAGGCAAACCCACTACCACTGAGCTACTATAGTCAAGAACTCTAATAACAACAGATGCTGGAGGGGATATGGACAGAAGGGAACACTACTGCATTGTTGGTGGGAGTGTAAACCACTCCCACCACTTTGGAAAATAGAATGGAGACTCCTCAAAAGACTCCATATAGAGCTTCCCCAAGGCCTAGCAATCCCACTTCTGGGCATTTACCCAAATGATCATAAACAAGACCATAATAAGGGTACCATTGTTTACCATAGCTAAGATAAGGAAACAACACAAATGCCCCTCAGTAAATGAATGGATCAAGAAAATGTGGTATATATACACAATGGAATTCCATGCATTCATTGGAAAGAATGATATGGCTCCATTTGTTAGGAAATGGAATGACTTGGAAAAATAATATTGAGTGAAGTAAGCCAGGGCCAAAGAAACATAGGTCCCATGGTTCCCCTTATTTGCAATAACTCGTATATGTCTGAGACAAGCAGAAACGGTCAATAAGTTGATGTTAGGCAAAACGAAACCCAAGATAAGGACTCAAATGATTTTTTTCTTTCTTGCTATTGTTTCTAGCATATATATCTATAGATATCTATCTATCTATCTATCTATCTATCTATCTATATACATATATATAAGATATTTCTTTTTTTCTTTATATGTCCCTCCCCCATGGTATAACCCCCGTTTTTACTGTATTTGATGTAGGTATAATTTGTGGAGGGGAAGGTGGACCTATTACAAGAATGAGATGTACAAGACGTTATGTCAAAAAATGAACATTACAACATTGGCTGGGGGTGGGGCTGGAGGGGAATGATGGGAAGGGATGTTAACGGGAAACAAAGGAGGAGGCAACAATGCTTGATAAGAAATGTACTCATTACCTTGCCCATGTAATTGTAACCCTTCTGTAAATTATTTTCTCTATAAAAAAAGAGTAACACTGACAGTTTATGATGGAAAATGTTTTTCTGTGTTTCAGGGTTTTCTTCTTTTTTATGTCAGAGGAATTATTTACACAAATTACTAAACTATTTACTGCTATCTTTTTAACCTGTATAATTTAATATGTAGCATTCTTCGTTTTTTTCCCCAAAAATTCTTTTGTTTAATCTTAGGGGAATAGATGCTTTTTATTGTTTTATTTTCTTAAAATAATTTATATATTGTGCTACTTTACTTCACAAACATTAGGAGAACAGTATTTTCTAACTTTGGAGATTATACCTTTTTTATACAAACCTTTTCCTTTAACCTGAGAATAAAGTTTTATAACCATATATCTTCAGTTATAAGTTCTCACTGTGAATTATTTTAAGTATCTTTAGAAATTTTAAATTTGTTTCCCTCCATCTTAGACAGAATCTCATCAGACTTTTAAACCCTCAGACTCATGAACTAAAGCCACATCAGCTCACCACCTAGTTAATCATTCTCTCTAGACTGAAAGCTTTGGTTCTGTATCCTGGCCTCTACTCTCCTTATCCTTATGAGAGGATAGCAGCCTTGGCATAGTCATTTGCTATACCTGCCTAGTCCTAGTTTCAAAGAAAACTAAATCTCATTTTTCACATTTCTAATTTTCGTTTTTCAAAATAATTTTCACAAAGAGAAAGAATTGCTAACTTTACCTTTACTTCCCTACACAGTTCAGTGTGCATCTACATGCATTTTTGATTCACAAGTCTAACACAAAGATGACCTAGTTCTCTGCTACACATGGGACTCATGGGAATTAAGAATATTATTGGTTTGTACATAGCAAGACGAATTTACCAATTTGGTTCTCGATCCAAGATCACTATGCAAGATGCTTTAACTCACCTGGGAAATTCTTGTCTGAGGCTTCTCTCATATATGACTGTTCATCTTGCTCCAGCTTGACAATCAATTGAGGTTTAGGACTACTGTGCCATGTTAATAAGAGTGAAGACCTATTGCTCATGCTGTGTCAAAATTGATTTAAGATTTCAGATATCCTGTTAACAAGGTTACTCCCAAATCTTCCTTCATTTCTCACTGGCTCCATGGCTGAATTTCCCCGAGGTTTGAATTAATTTTGCAGGTTGTGTGACTTGAATGCAATTTTTTTCAAGGTTAGCATTCTATTAGTTTGAGTCCTAGCTCCACTTCCAGTTTAAGAGTGGTTATCTTGAGATAAGAGTCTCATGGAGATTTCACTGGCATTTTTTGATTCAAACTGAAAGACTCAGATTTCAGACTCGTAAGAATTACAGACATGAACCACTGCATCTTAGTACTAGTTTTGGACTATAAATACTCCCTCTAATCTAGTGATTTACAGTTCATATTTACAATAATGATAAAAAGGTGTGTATGTATGTATGTATGTATGTATGTATGTATGTATGTATGTATGTATGTATGTGCTTTCTACATTGTATATCTACCCACAATAATGACCTCAAGTTTGGGAAGACAGTCTTCTCTTTACAGAAGACAGTTTGGAACTTTTGTCAAACTGCTGATTTGGATTCTTGAACAATGAATATAAAATTGCCTCAGAATGTATATAATCTACCTGAAGCTTTCATTCAAAACAAATGACACTTCCCACAGACTGGAATCTTACTTCCAAATAGCATGAAAAGTTCGATAAATATTCACATATCTATTAATAACAAATCATTTTCTGGGCACCAGTGGTTCAAACCAGTAATCCTAGCTACTCATTAGGTTGAGATCTGAGGAATGCCATACAAAATCAGCCCTAGTAGGAAAGCTGTGAGATACTTATCTCCAATTTAACCACCAGAAAGCTTGAAGAAGTGCTGTTACTAAAGTGATACAGTGCTCACCTTGAACTGAAGAGCTGAGGCACTGTACCAACCCCCAGAGGTCATGCCCTACTTAACTTTTCAAGTTAATGTGATATTTTTGGCTCACCTAAGGACACCAGCATGCTATAGGTTTCCAGCATCACATCTCTATACAGGGTACTCTGAGAAATATCCAATTCCTGCCACTCCTCCCAGCTGAATTCCGCAGCCACATCATCAAATGACACCAGCTTCTGTAAGGGCACATTCTATCAATCCCTGAATCCTGGGAACACCAAAGCTAGAATTCCATTCTTCTACATGTATGCTTTTGTATTACAGAATGTGGTTGGAACTTTCTGTGTTATTTATAAAATGAGAGAAAATATAATCAAAGTAGACATATTTGCTTCCATAGTAACTGGGTAATTACACATACAAAGTTTTTCTAATACATAAGAACACATTTCTGGTTCCAGCAATAAAGACAAGAAAACAGTTCTAAGAAGCTAATAACCTAGCAAGACAACAATAAGTATAAGTAGGAGTCTGAAAGTGTGTGTTTAGCTTATTTTGGTAATATTTACTACATATCTGGGTAGCAATGAAGTAAATAATTATGTTTTCTGCATTTTCATATTCTGCCTCACTGACAATACTATTTAGATTTTCTATTAAATAGTGCTCTCATAAACAGTCACAACATGGTCATTACATACCATGCAATACATAACACATTAGTAGATCTATGAAAAGCACAACATCGAGGTGAGTGTTAAAAGGAGTAAAATTACTCAAAAAATAGTAAATGAATGATTTGGCTCTTATAAGTTTTGACTTAGTTCTCACAATAAAACATCTGATGTTAATCATTTTTGTTATTAAATTTCTAGATATAAAAGTATGGTCATTGATAGTCGTATGTTTCCTTCATATGTGAAAACGAACTGCCAGCATGGACGTTTGTGAATATTGACTACTTCCTACCACACCAAATACTTACTTATTACCATAAAATGTTTCTTAATCAGTTTTGCATTTTAATAGGCCTTAGTTGAAGGATGGATGTAAATAGATAAAGGCTTAAGGAACGCTCAAGATGATATCCAAAAATGTGAAATATGACCACGACAAGAGGGATAGAGAAAAAAACTATGAATTGGGAAATGATCTAAAAAATATAGAAGTTTTAAAAATAGGAATAAAATGTGGCACTAATTTGTTTTACAGTGTCTAAAAGGAATACAGCCATTCTTGACAATATCAGAGGTGAATGATCACTAACATACAAAAAGAAAATATATCTATAAAGTGTTGAAAGAAAATGGACTTCAAATCAAAATCCATTGGGCAATGGGCCTCTTCTAACAATATAGATTGATGGTATTCCTCGGGAAATATAATGCACCATTAAGACATCTTCATTTTAAGTCCTATTAAAATTATTCTGCAGGGCTGGGAAGGTGGCTGGCTCAGTGGTAGAGCACTTGCCTTGCATGCCTGAGGCCCAGGGTTCGATTCCTCAGCACCACATAAGCAAAAAAGACAAAAGCCAGAAGTGGCTCTGTGGCTCAAGTGGTAGAGCCCTAGCCTTGAGCTGAAGAGCTGAGGGACAGGTTCCAGGGCCAGAGTTCAGGCCCAACAATCAGACAAACAAATTATTCTGCATCAAGAGAAAAATAAAAATTGCTAACATGGATCTACACAGAGGACAAGATTATTAAGAAGGTAAATGTGTAGTTAAAGGAATGGTACATGTGTAGGTAAAAGAATGTATAGAAAACATTGAATGTAATTTCTCTTGTGAAAAGAAAACTTATAGTACCATATAAGTTTTGGATGCAAATTCAATATAGAAACACATAAGTGTTATAAAAACAAAGTTTGTGAATCCTGCATATGGATCAATTAATTTTGTACTTTCCTCGCAAATATGAGGGTCTGAGTTGAAAGAATTATTTCTACAAAAATTTAAAAGGAGAATAGAAAGGTTATAAATAGTTTATAAATTCCATTCAATTCCATTGAAAAGTAACTATATTATGCTATATGCTCCTACTATGATAATATTGTAAAGATTAATGTTCCTAGTAAAAATGCATCCAGCAAGTTAATTTCCTTTGTGTTCCTACCAAAGAATCCCACAGGGTAGAAAGTTCATTTTCTTGCAGTTCTATAGTATAACAATTTTCCTCCACATTTTACTTCTGCTGAAGCTCTATGCTTCAACCTGAGAATGGCTTTTGTTCTTTACATGAAATGTCTGGTTATTGATGTATGAAAAATATTAATAAGACCCTTTTTAAAAATCTTGCAGTCCTTTCATATTTTGAGTTGCACAAATTCAATGGAACATAGAAACAAATCTTTGAAAAAGTAGGGAACCTGTATTAAGCATGCAGTCTTATTTTTATCCTAAGAACAATGCAGTATAACAACTATTTACATCAGATTTAATTTGTAATTGGTATCAGAGGTAATTCACAGTGTACAGGAGATTGCCTGCAGCTTATATGAGAGGTGATTTACAGTGAATTTGAGGTGTGTGCAGAAGCAAAATAAGAAATAAATATCAGATGAGAGAAACAGATATTAAATAGTAAAATGTACATCGAAATAAGACCATATTTATATTGTAAAATATAGTAAATATATAAGGCACTGTCTGACATGAACAGAAGAAAGAAAACTTAATGAGCAATCCAAAGTCATGGATTAGAGAGAGAAATAAAAATTAAAAAATATATACAAAGATACCATGAGCAAAAGTTAATGATGAAAAACACAAATAGTGATAATATGTAGGAAATAATCACCAGCCCATAATATATGACTACAGATACAGATCATTGATGATGATAGACAGATTATACATTATGATAATAAAAATTTATGCTGAAAAGCAAAGTGTACAAAAACATGTTTAAAACACCATGCAGTTTTAATACTTTAATCTACCATTACTATTGTAGAACTAATATTCCTCTTACTAAATGATATTATATTAAACTTAAAAAACACAATGGTGTTACATTTATCAAGACACATATTCCAAGATTAATAGTAAATCAGAAGACAAATGGTGTAGAAAGCAATATGAAAAATTAAAGTTAAGTTATAAATACATGAAAATTAAAAGATATATTTGTAGTATTCTATGAGTGAAATAAACACAGGGAAATTACAATTGATCTCAAAGAAATGTATTCCTTCATTGTGATTTATAGAATATTAAATGTAGCTTCATTCTTATTTCACCTTTGAAATAAAAACAAATAGCTTGGGGCTGGGAATATGGCTAAGTGTTACAGGACTTGCCTGCCATGCATAAAGCTCTAGGTTCCATTCCTCAGCACTACATAAATAGAAAAATTAGGAAATGGCACTGTGGCTCAGGTGGTAGAGTTGTAGACTTGAGTAAATCAAGATCAGGAATGGTGCCCAGAACAGGCTCCAAATAATTCAAGCCCCAGGTTTCGCAAAAAAAAAGTTGAAATATATATGGTGTATTCACATGGATCTCTTCTGGAGAGTGGGGGAAAGCCAGAGAACTAGAAGGAAATGGGGTAAAAAGAGCATCTGTGCAGGTCATTAGGCACTGATGAAAGTAAGCTATACAAATCATGAGTCAAGATGGCAGGGAAACATTGGGAGAGAGTGAGGGTATAGAAGACACAGCGTAAAAGGAAATGTATACAATACCTGGCCCAAGAACTGGCAGTCTCCCCATACATCACCACTATAACAATAAATTCAATTAAATTTGAAATAATTTCTTCATGGAGTTGTGTGAGCATAAAGTTAATGAAGAAAATGTAGCACAGTTAGAAGAACAGCTACAATTAGTAGAAATAAAATAATCACTTAATTGAAACATGAAATACTGGAGCTTAGGTTGAATATTAATTTTAAATATGCTGTTAACAATAATCTAACTTTATTTAGTACCCAATTAACTGTTAATGATAAATATTCAGGTAAGTAATAACAAAACAAAACAAGTGCTTCTGGCTCAAGATGCTTATCCTACCCTAGCTACTAAGGAGGCTGGAAGCCAGACAACTGGGTGGACAACTCAAATTAAGCAGCTAATCAACAGATTGGAGGAGGTGTGGCTCAAGAGATAGTGCCAAAAAAGAAATTAAAGCCCAACTTAGGAAGTGGAAAAACCTACCATGCTCCCGGCATGGGAGGATCAACATTGTGAAAACGACAATACTTCCAAATGCTATCTACAAATTCAATGTGATACCTATCAATAGTCCAACCTCATTCTTCAATGAAATATTAAAAGCAAGCCAGAAATGTACATGGAACAATAAAAGACCCCAAATAGCAAAAATGATCCATACCAGAAAGAACAATGCTGGTAGTATATCACTACCAAATTTCAAACTGTACTTCAAAGCCATAGTAATCAAAACAGCTTGGTAATTGCACAAGAACAAACCTGAGGACCAATGGAATAGGACTGAAGTCCCAGAAATGAACACACAGCTAAACTTTGAGAAGGGAGCTAAAAAATAGAATGGAAGAAAGACAACTTCATCAGTAAATGGTGGTGGCAAAGTTGGTTCATTACCTGTAGAAAACTAAAGCTAGATCTGTATACATAACCCTGCACCAGAATCAATTCCAAAAGGATCAAAAACCTGACATTCAAAGCAAACACCCTAAAAAACATTACAGAAAAGAATAGGAGAAACTCTAGTGCTATTGGCACCAGCCAAAATTTTCTTAATAGAGACCCATAAACACAACAAGTCAAAGAAATGTTGGACAAATGGGATTGAATGAAACCGCAGAGCTTCTGCATAGCAAAGGACATTGCTAACAAGATCAATACAAAGCCCACAGATTGGGAGAAGATCTTCACTAGGCATAAAATGAACATGGGTCTCATATCTAAAATATACTTAGAACTCAAGAAATTAAATCCCAAACAACAAATCCTCAGAGAAACAACTGTCCAATAAATAAGTGGGCTAAAAACTTAAAAAGAATCTAAACTGAAGAGGAAATAAGAATGGCCAAAAGATATATTTTTAAAAAAAGGCTCAACTTATAAATATGTTACAAAGAATTACAAGAAAGAAAATACATCTAAATTCTTAATGGGGTTCATTTCGCCTAAAATCAAGTTATCTGACCCTTTCTGCTTGTCTGAGATATATACTAGTTATTGCAAATAAGGGAAACCATGGGACCTATGTTTCTTTGGGCCTTGCTTACTTCACTTAGTATATTTTTTCCAAGTCTTTCCATTTCTTAACAAATGAAGCAATTTCATTCTAAAAAAAAAAAGAAACACACACAAAAATCAAAAAAAGGCCCATCTTCTCTAGCCAAAAAGAAATGCAAATTAAGACAACCTTGAAATTCCACCTCACCCCAGATAGAATGGCTATAATCAAGAACACTAATAACAACAGATGCTGGAGGGGATGCGAACAGAAAAGGGAACCCAACTGCATTGTTGGTGGGAGTGTAAACTTGTTCAATCACTTTGGAAAGTAGTATGGAGGTTCCTCAAAAGACTCCACATAGTGCTCCCCTTTGACCCAGCAATCACACTTTAGGGTATTTACCCAAAGCTCACAAACAAGGGTATACTAAAGCTACCAGCACGCCTATGTTTATTTCAGCTTTATTTACCTTAGCTAAGATATGGAACCAACCTGGATGCCTCTCAGTAGATGAGTGAATCAACAAAATATTATATATATATATATATATATCCATATATCCATAATATGTATTTATACATATATGTATTTATACACAAACACACACATACACATTGACACAATGCTTTTCTATGCCTCCTTCAGAAATAATGGCATCACCCCATTTATTAGGAAATGGAAAGACTTGGAAAAACTTGTAATAAGTGAAGTAAGCCAGGCCCAAAGAAACATAGGTCCCATGGTCTCCCTTATTTGAAATAACTAGTACACGTCTAGGACAAGCAGAAATGGTCAAAAGTTATGTACATATGACCATATAAGATGATATGAAGTGAAATGAGCCCTAAGACAGGAACCCAAGTGGTTTTTCTCTTTCTTACTATTGTCTGTATTGTACTTATAATGTACTATGTGATTTTTTTGTTCCTTTGGTATGGTTTTCCCCCACGGTATAACCCCTGTTTTCACTGTATTTTTTGTGGTGCCCTGCATCTTGTATATACATTTTTTCTAATTTGGGGATAGGAAGGAAAAAAAACCAAAATGCTTAAATAGGGATACAAGGTGACCCATTGTTACAATGAGATGAACAAGACACAGGTTGGGGACTGGGAAGGTGGATCAGTGGTAGATCGCTTGCCTTGCATGCATGAGGCACAGGGTTCGATTTCTCAGCACCACATAAGCAAAAAGAAAAAAAGCCGGAAGTGGAGCTGTGGCTTAAGTGGGAAGTGCTGAGGGACCACGCCTAGGCCCAGAGTTCAGGCCCCACAACAGGACCCCAAAACAAAAAAAAAGACACTAGGTTGAAAACGAACTTTACCATTTGAGTGAGGGAGGGTGGAAGGGTTTGCAGAGGTTAGGAGGAAAGAAATGGTAGAGGAAAAACAAAGGAGCAGGTAACAAAGCTCAATAGGAAATATAATCACATAACTGTAACCTCTCTGTAAACTATTTTACAATGCAAAAAGATTTTTTTTTAAAGAAAAAGTATTGCCAACAGTGAAGGAGGAAGCTGATAGGATGTGAGGCCTGGGAGTTCCTGTTCCAACACTAGCACAAGAAAGACACAGTGCAGAATGAGGTAGGTGTGTCCCATTAGTTTTGAATTTGGACACCAAGCATGCAACACAAAGGGTTAAGAAAACACAAAGGGGTAACACAAAGGGGTAAGAAAAATTTCAATTCAAAGAACTATGTCAGCAAAGGAAAATTGATCAGTAAAACAAACAAGTTCCAAGATACAGAATTTGAAAAATGGTGAGAGACAGATGTAGAGAAGGGGGACTGAAAGAGATGAAGACACAGGGAGGAAAATATTTTAAAAGTGGGAGAAAGAGAGAAATGATGAAAGCTTATGAGCAGGAAACAGAATGAAGAGAGTAAATAGAGAAAAAAATCTTGTGACGACACCTTAGGAAATACACAGAGGGCTTTCTAGGAGGACCACACACTATATCATCAAATATTATCAAGTTTTATGTAGTCAAAGACCAGGAAGCAGTCCCAGAAGGATGTATGGAGAGTAATTTAATTACATGTATCTTACTAAGTAATCTCTAACATTTGAAGGTGTGTGTGTGTGACCACACTATTTCAGAAACTCCCGTAAAACCTTTTTAACATAATTCAACATTAATCATAAGGAGGTGATCTCTGACAAGTTGTCAGCAAATGTCCACTGTACGTGACAAGTGACTCCCTCAATGACATTGAATCACAAAACAAGTGTGATTACTTTATCTCACATCAGAAAACTCCAAGCATGTCTGCCCTCAACTAAGACAGGTTGTAACATTTTATAATCTACTCATTCTAAAAACCATCTTTATCTTACTTAGGAACATGTTCTTGAAACTGAGTATTTTTTTCTGTTTTAAATCTTGGATATACTTAGCTTCCTAAAATGGAATGTGAAAAGTGAGAAATATAAAACAACTCACCAGATATCCTCTCATTCTTTCTTCCTGTTGCCAGTGAAGAGAAGATTCTGGAAGCATGGCTTAGAGAAAAGGCAATTGACATAGTCAGGAAAGAACCTGTGTGATTATGCCTCAGAGTTTCCTGCTCAAAACATTATACATGGAGTGAAAAAGCAAAAAGCCTTCTTATGGGAGAATAATCTTTGATGTCTCAAGTAGAGTATTAAATGCTCCACTGAAGATGACTCCACAGTCCATTAGTTGGTAGACAAACAGTATTCTAGGTTAATATACATACAGAATTCATAAAAACTAAGGTTCCTAAAAATAATTGAATAATTAAAACAAAAATCCGCAGCTTCAATACCACTAGTTATTAATGAAATACATTTAGGGTTGTATGAATTATTTTTCTATTCACCAAAATGTATCCTAGGACTCCATTGAGCTTTTGCACTCTAATCTTATTCATTTATACATTTAAACTCCATGGAGAGAATATAGGTTATAACTCAATACTTTTTCCCCAAAATTATACAAGAAAATATATACAATACATATTACTTGTATTATAATATTTCAGTAATGGTTTTCAAATGGCACATTTCCCTGCATCCAAATACTTGGAGAACCCTTGAGCAATAACTTGAAATTTGTCATTTAGCTTACTTTACTTAAACAGTAAAGATTATGTAAACACAGCTTTGAGAAGTCCCTAATGCTCACTTTCCTAAACAATCATATGAAGAATTGTGACCATTCTTCTGGAGATAAAGGGCTTAATAAAGATGTAACATGAAATATTAAGCATAGGAGTGACAGAACATCACAGCTAAAGAACCAGAAGATTTAAATCTTTTGTTGCATAAATAATACTAATAATACAGATAATACTAACACAAAATTCTAAACTGAGTACACCCCAAAATGCAGACTTATAAAAATAAAAAATAAATACCTATATGCTTTTTCTTATATTTATTGTTTGGCTTTAACACAGGAAATAATACTATCCAGAGGTTTTATTTTTTTTACACAACTACGTGGATTAGAAACTCTTAATATAAAATAACAAACTTTACAGTGATATGTATGAAATATGAAAACCTACTCTGTAAACTTCAGTTAGGTCATTTGTGCTAAGGAACAATATGAATCACTTAAAAGCAACATTTGCTCATTCATTTTGGATTGTTCCACATCACAAGAATGGTTTCTTACTTTTAAAAAGTAACAAAGAAATTTCTTTTTTTGGTGGGGGGGGTCCGGTCGTGGGGCCTGAACTCTGGGCCTGGGCGCTGTCCCTCAGCTCTTCAGCTCAAGGCTAGCGCTCTACCACTTGAGCCACAGCGCCACTTCCGGCTTTTTTCTTTTTGCTTAGGTTGTGCTGAGGAATCGAACCCAGGGCCTCGAGCATGCAAGGCAAGCGCTCTACCACTGAGCCACCTTCCCGGCCCCACAAAGAAATTTCTGTAGGCTATATATCCATATTCAAATACTCAAAACCACAATTGTTGTAGATTTCAGGGTGGGATATTTTCTTCTTGTTTTGGGATTTAGACTATCATCCTTTAAATTTCAGGTCTTCTATTTCATATTATTTTATTAAAAGCATAATCTATATTTAAGAGTTTATTTTGTAACTGGGTTGTAATCCTAGCTATGAAGATGTCTGAGATCTGAGCACCACAGATTGAAGCCAGCTGGGGCAGGAAAGTCTATGAGACACTGATGTCCAATAAACTACTAAAATACCTAGAAGTGGAGATATGGCTTAAGTGGTAGAACATTAGGCTGGAACAAAAGAAGATCAGGGTCAATGTCCAGTGCTTGAGCCCAAGAACCAGGTCTAGCACACAAAAAAGAGCATTTTATTGTATTTTATTTAAATTCTATTGAACAATTGTTTTGGAATACATATTTAGGCAGTCTCTCATTTTAAATGATGTAAAATAGGCTCATTAATGTAGTGGAGAAATTGTAACTTGTCAAGAACAGATAAAGTGGAGAACATCCATGTTAGTAAATTTTTAGGCTAGGAAAATCCATAGTAAGTGCAAAGGATAAAAAGGGATCAATATGTTTCACTAACATATTTTAAAGGAATGTCAAGCTTCATTGACTTCAATTCCCATGAAGATTTTCTTAAGTGAAATAATACTTCTTTGAGCAGATTGAGACAAAATGGAGAACAATACCTAAAACTTCATTATACGTTACATCTAAAAACCATACCACTTTGAGTAAGACACAGTAGTTTAATTTCCTTCTGTAACACTCCATGACAAATACTTTCTTAACTGCAGGTAAAAATGTATGCTATAAGGCTACTATCAATATTCCCACAGGTGAGACATTTGAGAGATCATGTACAAGAATTGATAGTGTGAACAGGCTGAATAAATTAGTAAGAACAGAGATAGATACTTTCAGTTGTGAAAATAATTCCTAATCCACAAACCACAGCCCCATGTCCCTTCTGAGAACTAGGTTCTGACTGATTCCTCAGGCAAGTTCATTTCCCCTCCTACTAGTTACTGTTAACCTTCCAACAGCACCAAGTGATTGGGAGTGTTAGAGGAAAGTGTACCACCTGAGTCTTGTGCTCTGGGGAGTAGAACCAATCTTTGCTTAAGGCAAGGAAACTGAAAACTTTTTGCCCTTCCTTTACCTTTCTGCCTCTGCTCTGTAGGGCTTGTCAGAGTTGACAAGGTATCCTCCTTCAAACATTGCTAGGCTTCATTGCTTAACAGAAAGAAAAAAAAAACAGGACCATCACACACTATTGTAATATCTCATGTAGACCTGTTCCTAGTAAAAAGGTCTTGTACAAACACGTGTTAACTAAAGCCAGGAGTACTAAGAAAGCTAACAATGAAGGAGAAGAGCAGAGACACCTCTAGGAGAAACAACACAGAAACCCAAAAAACAACTGCAATATAAATGGACTCCTATCAGGCACACACCTCACAATCTTACTACAATTGTTATCATGCTCATCTTGCACCTGGGCAAAGATAATAAAGTCACATGTTTTAACAGCAGAATTTCACCATCATGGAAATATAAATGCACACTTTCTCCTATTCTGAGAACCACCCAACTTGCTGTCAGAATGTTGCAAGCCAGTTTCTGGCACGTGGATGCACAAGGGCTGTGGCAGCACAAACTCTTGAGCCCTGAACAAATCATTAGCCTCATGCTGGAGGAACATGTGGAGGACCAATTTTGCCTTGTGTTTTGCATCCAGCTCACAGTTCCTACCTGTTATTTGTTCTGCAGCCTGAGATCCCTTCAAGTTACACCTCCAAGCTCCACTGAAGAGAAAACTTCCAGCAGCAAGGCAATGGGAAAGAAACTGGAATTTGCAGGCTGGAAACACCCACAGTGGGTTGGGAGGCACATGCGCAGAAGGATCTTTGCCCTGCTTTAAAAAAAAAAAAAAGAATAAAAACCCTGCACTTTCAAAGTATCTGTGCTGCAAAATAGACTACAATTCCCACAATGCATCGTGCCACTCTGAGAGGAAGTAGGTTTCTGCCAGTGCTAGGCCCTTTGTCTTAGGGCTGCAGGGATGCATAGGGAGGTTTTCTCCAGCTTCTCATGAGCATAGGTGAGTTGTTTTTTTTTTAATGAAAATCACTGTGTGTCTCCTGAAACATTGTTAGACTATCTGAGAAATAGACAAGTATTGGAAGCATGAAATAAGTTGGCTTTTTAATTCTTAGATCTGCTAATGTAATTGAGGTTATGAGACTTTTGTTTCTGTTAGTGTTTAACAGATAAGTTCTGTTGAATGTAAATTATATCTGATTTCTTTACATTTTGGAATAGCTCTCTGTTCAATATAAAAAGGTATTCGCAGGCACTAAACTAAATCTTGGATCATTTTTCATGCTTTAATGTATACACTGCAATACAGTAGCAGAATTGCTAGATTATGCTACAGCATAATCCTTGCACCAATTAATTTTTTTAAAAAAATCTAACAATTTCCCAGAAATGCCCAAATTCCACTTTTGAAATCTTAAGTAGTTTTTGGCTGTTTCCAAATTTTTCCTTTCCTTTAAGGTTATTTACTTTTCATTTCTTTTCTTTGATGTTCATTGTTGCTCTTTATGGTGTTCCCATTATCTTTTCTTTAACAATTGGTTCAGCTAAATAGTGAAAAGCATCCTGTGGGTGGGAGGAGTGGTCTTAGAACAGGCACCTCACTAAAATTACTGTTCAAACTGATGGTGGTTTGGGGAGATCGGGGGAATGTGAGTGAGGTGCAAGTGTGAAGTGAAGGATAGGTCTCTGTGAAGCTTGATGGCTTGGCCCAAACCAGTGTGTTTTTGTCTTTCTGTTTGCATGCCCTATTCCAGTGTGAATTCCTGCCTCTTCTATGATCCTAAAAGTTCCTCTCAGTCACTCTAAGCTACCTCATATTGTCTTCCCAGGTGTTACCCATTAGACTTTGGAATAAATCTTTGTTATCCCAGGTCCTGAGTGTGGAAAGTGTAAGGTCCGCTCCTGGATGGCGAGCAGACTCCACCCTCCTCGCAGCAAAGTCTCCACCCAGTACCTGCATTACCTAGGCAACTGGGACACCTGGAAGAGGTCACATCTGCATCCGCTGAGGTCACATCTGAATTTGATGTGGCCACACCTTTCCCCACCCATACCCTACATAAGGACTAGCCCAGGCCCAGACTCTCCCTTTTTTTTCTCTCTGTTCATTTCTAGCTCTTGCTGCTCTTTTCTTGCTCTCTTAGCGCTCAGGGACAGTGCCCAGGCCTTGAGTTCAAATCTTGAATACCAACTGGGACAAGCCATCCCAGCAACGAGCACCTAGACTCAGCCAGTCTAGGGAACAAGGGAACGTGGAAAGGAGTAAGAGGAGATGATGTCACATCAGCTACTTTGTGCCTGCCCTTTCAAAATTAACCTGAGCCGGGAGGTCAGTAGAAGTAAGAAGCCTGCCCATCCAATGTCTATACCTGTCTACCTATTAACTGAACAGGAATTTATATTCTTGCCTTTGTCACCTGAATTCTCTACCTAGTCGCCAGATGTCAGAAGTAACTAGGGACATTTCTACCAACATTTTCAGCCCCAAGTCCTTCCTCTTGCCATTTATTTGCTCTCTAGTATTTTTTTTTCCAGCCCCTCAATGCTCATGAGACTTCTCCAGATTTCATCTAAGGACTCACGCAACCAAGGGACAGCTGCTGTTCACTGCCTTCTCTGGGAGGAGACCAAATTCCAGCCTTTTACCCCTATTGTCGACTCCCCTTGTCAGCAGGAAGTAGCCAGAGAGAATCCTCACCCTATTTCATGATTATTAAAAGGCTGGAATGTAAGGTCCACTCCTGGATGGCGAGCAGACTCCACCCTCCTTGCAGCAAAGTCTCCACCCAGTACCTGCATTACCTAGGCAACTGGGACACCTGGAAGAGGTCACATCTGCATCCGCTGAGGTCACATCTGAATTTGATGTGGCCACACCTTTCCCCACCCATACCCTACATAAGGGCTAGCCCAGGCCCAGACTCTCCCTTTTTTTTCTTTCTGTTCGTTTCTAGCTCTTGCTGCTCTTTTCTTGCTCTCTTGCTCTCTCTCTTTCCCAGCCACGTGGAGTGCCAACCTTGCCTGGTCCCAGCAGGTCAACCCCTTACCTGAATACCACGTGCCTGGTGCAGTTCTTACTCTGCTACCTCTTTTTTAAAAAACCTAACAGAAAGAGTCATGGTCACTTCTAGAAATTAGGCTTGTGTCCTGACCTCTGGCATTTGCCACAGTCAGGAATAATCAGGCATCATTTGGGACAACACAGTTCCTTTACTGATAATGCAGCATCACCAGATGTAGCGACCGTCTACTCGACCAGCGAGAAAGAACGACCACCACACCAGGAGTCTTCTCAGATCACGCTTTATTGTAGAGCCTTTTAGTTGTAGGAGAGCTTGGGCGCGAGAGTGCGTGCACCCGAAACATAGCCGCTTATATAGGGAAATAGGAACGCGGGTCGGTCTATTGTTGGTTGCCTGCCTTTCACCGTCACCAGGTGTCATGGGATAGGCTGGGGACTCTACCTGGCTCGCGCACACGCACAGCCCAGGCGTACCGCCAAGCACCGTCTAATATGGGGTGGTTACCTCAAAGCTGCAAGGGAGTGGGCGGAGTCTCGCCCCGGCTCCCTACAACCAGAGAATTCCTAACTTCCTTAGCTCCCTAGGAGCTCTTCTCAAAATAAATGTGTAGGCCTAATCTTTCCAGGCCCAGTGATACAACTATAGTCCAGCAACTTCTAAGCCTGAGCAGGGAGGATCATTCAAGCTCAGGAGATGAAGACCATTCTAGGTAACATAGAAAGATTGATTTTCAAAGAAACACAAGTGTAGCAGTTCTTTACCAGAGGTTCTGGGTTTGATCCCCAATACTAGGAAAATAAAACTAGCCTAATGCACACTATTTTTAAACTAATAATAAATCTCTTTTAATACTGAGTGCACAATTTCCCATTTTTCTTTCTAATCACTAAGCATGAAACTGAAAATTTATAAAACTGCTAAATGACTGCAGAGGAAGAACATGCTTAGGTTCCTAGCTCTGTGAAGATCTGTGAGAGTAGAAAGCAATTTTAGGGCATTTCTTACCTCATTCCAATGACATCAAAGACATGTTGCTAGTGCTCATTGATTTGCTAAGCTGGTCATCCATCTTGACATTGGTCATATTGCTGTTGGCCTTAGCAACTGCTACCCCATTTTCTTCAACTGGAACTTGATTGCACTGAGCAGGATTGTTTCAGTCATGCAGTCCTGGAAGAGGAATTAAAAACAGGAAGCTCCATTATTTACCCCAATTCCTTCTATTTTTTTTTTCAATTCCAGTCCCGCAAATGCACTTTTTCTTTACCAACAAATAGGTCCATGCCTCTTAATGATTTTTGTAATTGAAAAATTCTCAACATCCTATGATTTAACACAATTTTATAGGGAAAGGCTAAAAATTGAAGAAAGACCCTATAAGCATATTTGCAATGTGTGTTAGTTGTTACTTTCTTAATGCAATAGCCTCTCTAATTTCTCTCCATCCTAAATTAGTTGAGACCCTACAAATGGATGGAACTGAGATAAGAACATCTGTCTTGTTATTTATATTACATCTGGGGCCTATTGACAGCAAAAGGTACTTTGTTAAACTATTAACATTCACTGCATAGATAGTGAAGCAAAAAAAGATTTTTTGTTACATAAATAACATCCCCAAGTTTTTCAGAGAGAAGCAAAAATACCAAATATAGAACCAAGAATAATTGCTGACAGTGCTGATATGTCAGAGAAACTATTCACAACAAGGTGAACTGTGTTTTTAGTTTATGACTGAACTAAATTCCTTTCTTTTTAGTCCCCTTCTTTGTAGAGATTTTCATTTCCTTGGTTTTCAATCCCAAATAATTTAATAATTTTACTGATATCCCTTCTTTGAAAATGGATCTCACCTCTTGTGTGTTCTTGTTTTAAGGCCCTGATATAAGTCTTGGGTTCTTTTCCATCATAGCTTCTTCTGAGATGAGCTTAGTCAGAAGCGCTAACACTTGTGCAAAAGATCTAATAAGTTTACCGGTTTTACAAAGGAATCTGGGTGGATTCAATTGACTGGGTGGGTTTGTACTGATTTATATATAGCATTGATTTTATATTTTAAATTAGGTAAATGTTATCTTACTACTTAAACCAAAGCAATATATGTGTGTGTGTTTGTATACATAAATGTGTGTCTCTATGCCTGACTGTCTTTGATATAACTGCAAACTTTTCATTTTAAAACTATATCAAACTCAAGAATAGTAATTTGTATAGCTGGTATTTTAAATAAAGAAGGCAGATGTTTTTTGCCTCAGATCATCAGTATTTATTGAGCATTTACATTGTACTGGCACAATAGAACATACAGAAAATATTGCCCCTGCTCTAGAGGATCTTACATTTTATGAGAAAAAACATATGCACCTTTTCAAATGGCATTTTTGTTTGCTGTTTTCTGTAAAGTACCAAGGAAATATTCTGTAGGATGAGATTTAGGTATAACAGCCTCATCATTATTGCTAGAAGAAAGATTTAATGGCAAAAATGACAGACAGGCCATTTGGGATAGAGTTTATAAGAGATACACAATCTCATCAACTAAGGTAAGATGTGCTGCAGTGGAGGATGTTGGAAACAATTTGTGGAATGCAAGCAAAGTAACAAAGGATCATAGAGAGTATGTAGAGCCAGAAAGATCATGTGGCCATTTCCAAAGTACACAGCCACCAAGACAAATGACAAGGCAGAAGACAAAAAAAATAAGGAAATCCTATGTACCTGACAAACAGAATGACCAAAATCGAAGGCAAACTGTACCAAGAAATTCTGAAAAACCAAAACTGATTAGGAAGCATAGAATTTACAATTAATGCTATCCAATGTCATATGGGCCAAGAACTACGTGGCTTTTAATTCAGAAATTGCCATCTGCCAAAATTAACATATTAGTTTTCCAATCAATTTTCCACCCCAAAGGAGAAAAAAAAACACTTTTGTTTTTGAGGTGAGGGTAGAATGGGGAGTATTGGAAGTGGTTGGTAGTTAGATTAGGATTTTTGTTGTTATGATAAACTTTGCACTTTAACTCAGTAAATTGCCTGCGAAAAGGGACTAAAGAACAATTTTCTAATAATGTACAATTTCCTTAGAGGAGATTTAAACTCAAAAGAATGATTTACATGAAATATAGTAGAGAAAGTAGTTGAAAAGTCCATTCAAAAATGATTTATTCCACTTTCATGAACTTAATACATGTGTTCTTAACAATTATGCTTAGATGGTTCATGAAAATTTCAAAAGACATTAAATAAAGCAGGCCATCATCTTATTTCTCTGGTAACTAGTTTATTTTACAGCATATGTGTTTGAGGCACATAGCAAAATAGAAAAAAAAATCACAGAAGGAAAAAGAATCTAAAAACAAGTTAAATACATAGGGTTTTTTTGTGTATGGCTGTGCTTAATACACATGAATAGTGAATACCAAGCAGTTCATTTTTACTACACCTTTACTTTTATACCACTTCTTAGGTTGTCTATAACATTGAAATACAAATAAAATTTGTAGCAAAAATAATTTGAGCAAACAGCAGGTAACTTCACAAATTATGGAATGTGAACCGTTTCTGCCTCTATCCAGAGTTAATTGCGTCACAACTTTGTCTTAAAGAAAACTTCTGGTGCTGTAGTCAAAGGTGTGCTCACTGAAATAGACTCTTCCACAGAAATACATGATTCCAAATTGGAATAGCCATGGAATATCTATTTGAGTCACAGCCCTAGAATGCTCCAAAACTTTATAATACACAACGATCACTACACCTGTGACTGGAACCAATTTTCCCTCTTATTCTACACGAGTACAAACTAATATGTAGGAAGATTTCTTCGTTTAGACGTGGAATCAGTTTTAACACTGGCCCTTGTGAAGTCACCATGAACCAAAGCACATGCCAAACATTTATAACTTGTTTAAAAATTCCACATCGTCATACTGGCCATCTCATGATGAAAACAGATAACTCACTAAATGTTAACATGCTCTATTCTCCTAATATGAAACAAAGAAACAAAAAACACATGGGAAATACAGAAATTAAAAAAGAAGTAACATAACCCACATAAAGTATAAAGTTCTCAGCAATGACTTCATCAAAAGCTGTCTTTTCAAGAAAGGAATCTTCCTCTGGGGAGTTCAGAATCTCATATAGAACAATGAGAAGTTAAGGGCCAGACACATTCTGTTAGGGTGCATGGGATGAATTTCCTTTTTGCTAACCTCAAAATCTTCTTGGTATGCTTGGAATGACTAACTCACAATCCCTTTCTTGTCATCACCAGCAGCAACCTCAGCCATGATGTGGTAGCAGTCTTTCTTCATTTTCAAATAGAGGACTTTGCTCTCTGCTTGTGGAGCATTAGGGATCAAGAACTTTTCCAAAACAGACATTATATCATTGCAGATATCTCTTATCTTGTTCTCAATTCTTCCTGTGTTCTCACACGATCTGCTGATTTTTCTCAGCACCTTCTGTCTTTTGCTCAACACTTGAAATTACTCTCCAAGATGACCTATGGGTTCAAGTAAGCAGCTGAATGAATATTCCTTTCTTCATTAGGTAATTCAGCTTCTTGCTCAGTTACAGACATGATGCAGGCTGCCATGTCACCATATCGCTCAGCCTGCTTGGCCACTTCAGCCTTCTGCACCATCTCATTTCTATCCATGACTGGATGCTCTGTGTCCTGAATTGGTGGTGGAGGAAAGACAGGAGGTAATTGGTCTCTGGATGGTGGCAGAAGCAGCGGTGAGACTGAGAGTCTGTCCCTGGATCTCACAGCTCACAGGCTCCAGCACCTTTGTAGACATGGGTCTTCTTCAAATCCAATTTTATGTTTTTCCATGTGACCAATATCCTTAATTCGCCCTGAAAATTTCACAATCAGTTAAAGTACATTTTGCTCACTGCTCATTTTTTGTCATGTTAAAATGACTTCATATCCAGACATTGTAGTGACGTGTGATTGTGGGTTTTATTTTTGGAAAAAATATGGCCTATGGCAGTGTGTATGGTGCCAGGTGTTCAATGTGCACATTCTATGATGACCTCGCACAATGATGATATGATGAAGGAAATCTTGCCTTCTACTCCAACTGTCACTCAGAGCAAAGAGGTTCACAATTATGAACATTTGGGACATGGTCAAGTTCCTGTCTAAAGTCCTGAGAAATGGGAAATCTGAGCTATTGGTATGGAGCTACCTTCATACAGAGTTTCTGCATGCTACATTTACACATGAGACTGCTCAATGTTACTTAATCAATATTCCTCATCTTAAAAAAAATTATGCTATATTTTACTTTTGTTTAAACGTGCAAGAAAATTCCATTAAATTACTGTTTTTATTTTAATTTCTGCAATGAAATCACTTTTTAAAACATTTTTCTATGGCTTAGAATGTGGTTCTTTGGTAGAGTGCTTGTCTCAATTGCATGAGGCCATGCGTTTGATTCCTCAGCATCACATGAACAGAAAAAGCCATAAACAGTACTGTGGATCAAATAATAGAGCACTAGCCTTGAGCTGAACAGCTGAAGGACAGCACTCAGGCCCAGAGTTCATGCCCCACAATCTAGAAAAATATATATACATATTTTTAATTTAAAATATCATAGTTTTTCCAATGTACTTTTTATAAACATCTTGGAAGAGAAAATATAACAGGGGGCACACCTTTATTGCCTTTATCAGATTAGGGGACTCGTGATACAAAATAGAACAATGTCAGAATCAGATGTGTGGCATAAGGAGTAGAGCTTGAACATAAAAGCCAAAAGTTTAAAACACCAAGTGTTTAAAGCTAACTACAACATAAACAAAAGCAAAGGTAAATATAGTAATAGAATTTCATGAAACAGAAATAATGCATCATATTTATATTTGTGTTGAGGTCCACATAGGGAATGATAGACATGGAAATCCAGAAATTTTAGATGGGTTTTCAGAGTACAATGAGAGAGAAAGAGAGTACTGATAATTTTGTCCCTGTGATTTGGAGGATCCTGGGGTTGTGATCACAAGAAGTGTCATCAGGAGAGTAATGTGGATAGTGGATGATGAAGGGAAAATAACTTGTGTGGTTCTCAGTGAGTTAGGGACTGTGGCAGAGACTGGGTATCTACAAGGTGAAAGGATCCTTCACATTCATCCCAGGGGACCACACAGAGGAAGGCAGGCACAGGAGAAAGATTATTATAAGTTTTATTAAAGAAGCCATAATGTCCTGGGAGAGGGAGCACATGGCGTTTTTCCCTATCCAGAATAGCAGGAGGATCTGGGGGCAGGAAGTGAGATAGGTGCATGCTCAGGTGGGTCTGGGCAGAGAGAGGGAGGGGGCAGCTGTATGCTGGAACCTCACAGCTGGAAGGAGCCCAGGTCTGTATGGAGCTGAAGACCAACAGTAGGCCTAATGCTTACATTCCCCAATTTGCTTATTCAAATACATAAGGGAACCAGCCAGGTGATGTGGAGCTCGTGTCTTCTGGAGCTCCTTCCTGCTGTAAAGGGGCAAAGTAGTCAGGGATCCCTGCTTTATTGCCCGGCCGGTTACCATCCAAGAACCATCTGCTTGATTGGTTCGTAAAGGTCATCTTTTTTCCATGAAAATAGTTAGAGCACTTGGCTTGCATGCTCAAGGCCCTGGGTTCGATTCCTCAGCACCACATAAGAAAAAAGCCGGAAGTGGCTCTATGACTTAAGTGGTAGAGTGCAAGCCTTGAGCTGAAGAGCTGAGGGACAGCACCCAGGCCCAGAGTTCAGGCCCCACGACCAGACCAAAAAAAAAAAAAAAGTTGCTGTTCACGCAAAAATTGCTCTTAGGAGCCCAAGAGAAAAATAAGCCAGGAAGGTTTGATTACCAGAAGAGACATAGCATGGTACCTGGCTCCTGGCATCCTGGAGGGGGGAGATCAGACTTTTATAACGTTAGGATTAGAGTAGCCTGAAGAAGTAGCAGAGATATTTAAAGATGCCACAGTCAAAAGGTGTCATGGGCTCTTTTGGCTACTTCCTGCTGGGGAGGTGAAGGAGTCACTGGAGCTAGGGATATTAGGGTCCAGTAGGGCAATGTAAATGATGTCTTCAGTTGCATGTAGTAACAGGATAGCCATGACTTGCGCCCAGGTGGTGTCCTGAGTGGGGGCTGTTATCCTGTTAAAGGAGACTTTTGGATAGATCAGGCAAAAAGATGACAAGGTACCAAGGTCAGTTTATATGAATGGCATAGAAGAACACACATTAGCCATGGGCCAGAAAAGTTATATTTGAAGCATAAGCCCCTATTCAGGGAAGTAGGGAGAAAGGGGGTGTCTAGTGTCTTTTGTACAACTAGGTAGGGGAGAAGATAATTGACTAGTTGGGAATACCATTCAGAGGCTACTATAAATACAAATAGCAAGTAACAAAAACAAGACTGGAACTTTCTGTCCAGGTATGGACATTAGGTGGGCAAGCAACTATTTCTCTTGTTCTCCCAGCTCTGATTAATTTTGAAAGGGCAAGCCTAAAGTGACTCCATTTAGGAAGTCATCTCCTCTTACTTCTCTCCATGGTCTTCCATTGTCAGAACTAATTTTGTCCAAGATGGTGTGGAGGGGGAGTGGAGAGTGTGTCTCAGTGTCTGTTGCTGGGAGAACTTGTCCTAGTTGGCATTGACTGGGTTTGAACTCAAGGTCTGGGCACTCTCCCTGAGCACTTCTGAAAGGCTAGTGCTCTACTCTAAGAGAGTTCCTTGGAGGTGAGATTCCTTGAGCCATGCCTCCACACTGGTGCCTGGCTGATTACCTGGGAAATTGAGTTTTGGAGAGATTCTTTGTGCTCAGGATGGCTTTGAACTGTGGCAAAAGCAGTCTTTGTCACAAAAGCCCTTTTTATTTCCCATAAAAGCAACGAGGAAATCAATGAGATTGAGGTTACCTATAACTTGTAAGCAACTGACTAACAATTACTTGCCAAAGTTTTGTAGTAAATTCCAGTAGATGTTTTTAAACTGTATCTAATTGGCATTCTAAGTACCACTCCTTGCATCCGGGCAGCCAGTTTAAAGTCACTTATATAGAACATTTAAACTTTAACAGATGTACAGACCCTTGTTTATCATTTTGGTTTGTAGAAACTTTTTTCTGGCTGGATGAAGAGCCTGATCTGTAGTAGTTGCAGCAATGTCTGCTCTGTAGTCAGTTAGATCTCAATGGGGACCTAATCTCAGATCCAAAACTTTCTTTCCTTAACAGATGAATTAATGTGGCTGAGCCAGCTCAGAACTCACTGCCAGTTTGGTACTTTGAGCTGATACAGTGGAGTTGGGAATTACATTATCTCTCATATTTTACAACTTTAACTTTTACTACACAGTACTGTAGATGACTGGGAAGTCCATGCTGAGTTAGACAGACATGGACATTAAGCATGCCTACCTTCCTATCTTCCTACCTGCCTATTTTCCCATGGCCTCCAGACTCTGATCAAGCTTTGAAGAAACAAGCATAAGTGACTCCAGGATCTGATACCATGTCTGCCATCCAACAAACAGTGTCTTACTGCCTCTGCATGTTCCAACATTTTCAGGGTTCCAGGAATGCCTTTCTCTATGCTGGGATAAATGAATCTTTGGCAGTTTCCTTGTTCAGTTGGTGGACTTGAACTCAGGGTTGAGCATTGTCCCTCAGATCTCCAGATCAAGGCTAGTACTTTGCCACTTTGAACTCTAAACCAACTCCACTTTTGAACACTCTCCTGGCAGATTAGAGATGACCATCTCACAGGTTCCTTTCTCTGCTCAGCCTGGCTTGACACCAGTTTTCAGATCAATAAATCTTTACTTGTGGGCATATTTACTCCAACTAAAAGCAAAAAGATGGTCATTGGAAGTGGATTTATAAGCATGGTCTTACCTTGAACTTATTAAGGGCCAACACTACATGTGACAAACTTGTCCTCTGTCCTTTATTGTGTTCCTTTTGGAAACTGCTATAAAAAACCTATAATGGCAAAGTAGGTTAAACAATCATTTTGGTGATCCTAATTGATCTCTTTTACTTTCAAATAAACTTTAGGATAATTTTCCCTTTTAAACTTTTCGTTGTCTGGGAAGCCTGCCACTACCCACAACTTACCAAATTTTTCACAAAAGGTAGGCCATTTTTAATCCCTTTTTAAAAGTCAGTTTAATTTGCATTTAAATGCTTCATTGAAACATCCCTTACCTCTTGGCTGAAAGTTTAAACATAGTCTATGTACCTACGTATGCATTAGACAGTCACAAGGATCATTTTTACCTGTATTTTACCCTTCAAAATATCTAGCAGAGTCCTGTTTTTGCTTATCTCTAAAATCCCATACATATCTGTAAGTATTCTGCAAGCTCTTGTTCCTCATTTTTTTGAAAGTCTAGCTTTTGTAATTGCTGCAGAATTAAATTTAGCAAAACCGTAATGTAATTGTGATTTTTTACAGTCATTTTCATGAAACTGGAAAAAGCAATATTATTGAGGGAAGAGAGATATTCATCCTCCTGAGAAATTCACTTTCAGCCTCCATAACAGTGAGAAAACACAGGCTCTCCGCATTATCCACACTAGTGTTTTATTATAACTCACTCAGAGCAACATCATAATGGACTAAAAGTGAATCAGTCACAATTGCTGCATCAGCAGTAATTAATTAAATATAAAAAGAAAGTACTAAAGTCATTTTGGGGTTACTCATACAAAGCCAAATGCTTATGAATCATGTTTTCATTTCACCACCAGAGAAAATAGAAATGTAGCTGTGATTCAAGTGGTAGAATTTAGCCTTGAGCAAAAGTACTTAAGGAGAGTGGCTAGGCTTTGAGATCAACCTACAGACTTCTACCCACACACAATGAAAATGTATTCCCAAATATGTGTTCTTTTATATCTGAATATTTCATGAACTTGGGGATGAAAGATGATGAGACAGATTTTACTCCTGTACACATTTTGTAATAAACAAGGAGTGTTATCTTCCAACAGATATGCCATTCAAAAACTGAAATGGAATAGTAATAATGTTGTAATGCATGGACCACACATATAGTAGAAGACTTTTGGGGAGCAGTAGAGTAGCCATTGCTCTCATGTCCTTGGCTTCAAGCATGATAGTCTTTCTTTATCTATCACTATCAAAACACTTTGCATGATCTCAGTCAAATCTCAAAGGTCTAGAGTTCTTATTTCTGAGAAGAGTTCATTAAATTTCCTCCAACAGCCATTCCATAATATAAAAGACACACGTCAACAGCTTCACTATCTTAATTATTTGTCAAGCCTGGAAGTAATTGATACCTATCACTTTTGTCCAGTCTTTGAATATGAAGGCACATCATCCCTACGCAATAAAATGAGAGGATGGGAAATGTTGGCTCAGTGGGTGGTTTTCCATTACACCTAGTTTAATTCTGCCATAAAGGGTTGCTCTATAAATCACAGAGGTTTCTGCCAAAGGTTTACCCATGTTGGGTTTCATTATGTGTGAGTGCTCCAATGCTGACTGAAGGGTGATTTCTGCTTGAAAGACATCCTCTAATGTTCACTAGACATTCTGTCATTTTGCCAGGGCTCTGAAACCTGTAGAGACATAACTTCTGTCTAAATATTTGTCTACATTTATTATATTCACTTTTTATCTCCTGTTTATATTCTTGGATGCAATGAGGACTATAAACTTGGATGCAATGAGTCTATAAACACTCATCCATGCATGACTTCTTAGTGAAGGACATTTTTTTTTTGGTCAGTCGTGGGGCTTGAACTCTGGGCCTGGGCACTGTCCCTCAGCTCTTCAGCTCAAGGCGAGCACTCTACCACTTGAGCTACGGTGCCACTTCTGGTTTTCTGGTGGTTTATTGGAGATAGGAGTCTCATGGTCTCTCTTGCCCGGGCTGGCTTTGAACCGCGATCCTCAGATCTCAGCCTCCTGAGTAGCTAGGATTACAGGTGTGAGCCACCAGTGCCCGGCTCCTAGTGAAGGACATTTTTGAAACTTTTTACATTCATAAAGTTTCTCTCCTGTGTGTTTGCTGATGAAAATTTAAGTATAATTTCTTTTCAAAAAAATTCCACATATTTTATTCATAAGTTTTTTCTATGTGTGCATTCAATGTTGAACACTGAGGTATGCCTTGTGTGTGAAAGACTGCACATTTGCTATAATCACAAGTCTTATATCCTGTTTGGGTTCTCTAATCCAAGCTGATTTTTCTTCCAGGTGATTTTCCATATTTATAAAATTCCTAAGGTTTCTCATCTGTGTGGATTCTTTTATGCCTGCTGATCTGTGAACTCCGTGTGAAGGACTTGCCACACTTGTTATATTCATATGGTTCTCTCCTGTGTGTGTACTCTGATGAACAGTAAGGTCTGATTTCTGGGTCAAAGTCTTTGCACACACATTACATTTTTAAGGTTTCTCTCCTGTGTGTGTTCTCTGATGATGACAAAGGTGTGTCCTCTGAGTAAAACACTTTCCACATTTGTTACATTCATAAGGTGTTTCTCATGTGTGTATTCTCTTATGGACAGTAAGGTGTAACTTACATCTGAAATACTTTCCACATTTGTTACATTCATAAGGTTTCTCTCCTGTGTGTGTTCTCTGCTGGGCAGTAAGTTGTGACTTGTATCTGTAGTACTTTCCACATTTTTTACATTCATATAGTTTCTCTCCTTTGTTTGTTCTCTGATGAAGAGTAAGGTCTGATTTTTGGGTGAAAGACTTTGAACACACATTACATTCATTAGGTTTCTCTCTGGTGTGTGTTCTCTGATGGACAGTAAGCTTTGACTTACATCTGAAATACTTTCCACATTTATTACATTCATAAGGTTTCTGTTCTGTGTGAGTTCTCTGATGCTTTCTGGGACCTAACTTCAAGAGTGGAATATTTTCTACATATTTCATATTCATAGAGTTTCTCTTCTCATGGTATTTTAGGTTGGCAAGTCACTTCTGACTTCTTAGAGATAGATATTGCACATTGCTTATACTCATCAGGCTTCTCTGAATATTTCCTCTCAGGTTTTGTAAGGTATAAAACTTTACTGATTGAATCTCAATTCATTACTCCTGTATGTCCTTTCTGATTCATAGTGTCTATACACTTTAATTGGAATGTTTTTCCGCATATAGTGCTTTCAGGTGGTTTCTTGGGCAAGGAGATCAGACTTATCATATTCTTCTCTGTATCCATTATGGTTATAAGCAGGATCTCTGATACAAACCCAATTATGTGGAAAGAATTTGGTCTCTGAGTTTAAGATCTTCCCTCCTCCATATTCAAACTACTGAAGCTCATTTGGACCCTCATAATTTTGACTAAAAGGCTCCAAATATCTAAGGGATTGTTTATCTATAGGAGACAGACCAGGCATATATGCAGCAGGCATCTCACCAGGCATAATAGGGGAACCTGTTCTGATGTTGAATGAACTCTACAGTCCTCACTCTTAAGAGTTCTCGTCATTCCTATTCAGCACTAGCTTCTGTTTTGCTCTTTTATTCATGGCAGCACTTCACACAGACATTTATCTGAACCTTCCTGGTACGTTGTAATCACATTCTCCATTTCTTGAACATCTAAAATGATTCATGAAAAAAAGACAAAAACATAAATGAGATCCTTAATGTAAAGGTAAAGATATTTTTCCCATACTATTAGAGATCTTAAAATACTAAAATAGGGGGGCTGGGAAGGTGGCTCAGTGGTAGAGCGCTTGCCTTGCATGCCTGAGGCCCTGGGTTCGATTCCTCAGCACCACATAACCAAAAAGAAAAAAGCCGGAAGTGGCGCTGTGGCTCAAGTGGTAGACGGCTAGCCTTGAGCTGAAGAGCTGAGGGACAGCACCCAGGCCCAGAGTTCAGACCCACGACCAGACCCCCCCCCAAAAAAAAAAACAAAACTAAAATAGGTAATGATTTATGAGAGAATATATTTCTTTCTCTATAATGTGTTAAAAAATAATACTAATATTTTACGATGGAAACTGGATTTTTCTGTTTCAGTTCTCTTGTCTTTTTCATATCAGAGGAATTATTTACAAAAATTACTAAACTATTTATGGCTAGCATTTTAGGCTGTGTACTGTTGTAATTAGTATTCTTGGTTATTTTTTGAAATACTGTTTTGCTTGATCTTAGGGGTATAGCTGCTTTGGGTTGTTTTATTCTTTAAATATATTATATTATATACATATATATTATATACATATACATATATACACATATATACATACGTATATATTATATACATATATTATATACATATATGTATATATTATATACATGTATTATATACATATATGTATATATTATATACATATATATTATGCTACACTATGTCTCAAACATTAGGAGAAGAGTATTTTCTAATTTCGGAGATCATACCTTTTTTTTATACAAGCCTTTTGCTTGTCACCTGAGGGTAAGGTTTTATATACACATCTCTTCGTTTCTAACTTCCCACAGTGAATTATTTTAAGTATCTTAGTAATTTAAAAATTTGTCTCTCTTCTTTTTAGACAAAGTTTCATCAAAATTTATTCCTGTCCCTCAAACCTATGTAAGCCCAAAGATTCTCCAGCTCACCACCTAATTAATCATTCTCTCTAGACTAAAACTTTGATTCTGTATCCCAGCCTCTCCCCACCTTATCCTTATCAGAAGATAGCAGTCTGGGCATACTCATATCCTATACCTGCCTTGTCCTAGCTTCAAAGAAAATGAAAGCTCATTTTCGAAATTTCTAATTTTCTTTTTTGTCAGAACAGTTTCCACACAGAGAAAGAATTGCTAACTTTAACTTTATTGACATACACAGTTCAGTGTGTATCTACATGCACTTTTTATTCACAAATCTAACAGAGAGAATCACCTAGTTCTCTGCCACACATGGGACTCAGGGGAATTAGGAATATTATTGGTCAATACAGAGCAAGTGAACTTACCAACTCAGTTCTGGATCCAAGATTACTATGCAAGATGCTGTAACTCACCTGTTAAATTCTTATTTTTATTGTGAAAATAGTGTACAGAGGGGTTACAATTACATGGGCAAGATAATGAATACATTTCTTACCAAGAATTGTTGCCTCATCCTTTGTTTCTGGTTCCCATCCCTTCTCATCCTCCCACCGCCTCCCTTCCCACTTCCCTCCCAACCTCCCCCCCCGAACAAACGTTGCAAAGTTCATTTTTAGACATAACGACTTGTGCATCTCATTGTTGCAATGGGTCCACTTGTATCCCTATTTAAACGATTTGTTTTTTTTTTTCCCCTTCCCTTCCACAAATTACACCAACATCAAATAAAGTGTGGGCAGGGGTTATACCATGGGGGAGGGACATACAAAGCAACAAAAAATAATCTTATTAATATGTTAGAAACAATCGCATTAAAGAAAAAAATTTGAATACTTATCTTGTGGCTCATTTCCCTAACATCAACTTATCTGACCTTTTCTACTTAACTCAGACATATACTAGTTATTGCAAATGAGGGAAACCATGGGGCCTATGTTTCTTTGGGCCTGCCTTACTTCACTTAATTTAATTTTTTCCAAGTCTTTCCATTTCCTAACAAATGGGGCAATATCATTCTTTCTGATAAAGGCATAGAATTCCATTGTGTATATATGCCACATTTTATTGATCCAATCATTTACTGAGGGGCATCTGTATTGGTTCCATATGTTAGCTATGGTAAATAAAGCTGCAATAAATATAGATGTGCGGGTAGCTTTAGTGTGGTCTTGTTTGTGATCATTTGGGTAAATGCCCAAAAATGGGTTTGCTTGGTCATAGGAGAGCGCTATGTGGAATCTTTTGTGGAACCTCCATACTGCTTCCCAAAGTGGTTGAATAAGTTTACACTCCCACCAACAATGCAGTAAGGTTCCCTTCTATCCACATCCCCTCCAGCATTTGTTGTTATTAGACCTGTGAAATTCTAGTCTGAGGCTTCTCCCATATATAGCTCTTCATCTTGCTCCAGCTTGACAATCAATTGAGGTTTAGGAACACAGTGCCCTGTTAATAAGAAACAGTGGAGAACTATTGCTCATGCTGTTTCAAATTAGCTGTAAGATCTCAGATATCCTTTTTACCAGGTTGCTCTAAATCTTCTTTCTCATTTCTCACTGGCTCCATGGTTGACTTTCCCCCAGCATTGGTTTAAACTTTGCAGGTTGTGTGGCTTGAACTCAGTTCTTTTTCTCCAGGCTGACATTCTATCAGTTTGAGCCTAGCTCCATTTCCAGTTAATGAGTGCTTAATTTGAGATAAGTGTCTCAAGGACCATTTACTGGCATTACTGGCTTCAAAATGAAAGCCTCAAATTTCAAACAACTAAGCAGCATGGATAACAGACGTGAACCACTGCACACACACACACACACACACATACACACACACACACATATACATATACACATATACATATGTGTATATATGTGTATATATACATTACATATATGTACATATATATACATATATACATATATTTGTGCATATATATGTATATATACACACAAATATACATATATAAGCATATAATACCTATATACCTATATGCATATATATACATATGTGTATATATACCTATATACATATATATGCATATATATATGTGTGTGTATGTATATGTATCTAGGCATATATATCCATATATAGGTACATATATGTATATATGTAGATATACACACATATATATGCATATATATCTATATAGGTATATGAATATATATACATATATATGTACATATATATGTTTGTTCATGCATTTTCTAGATTATATATCCACCCACAATAATCACCTCAATTTTGTGGAGGCTGTCTCCTGCTTAGGGAACATAGTTTGGAATTTTTTGTCAAACTGCTGATTTGGATTCTTGAAGAATGAGAATTGCATTGCCTTGTAATGTATATAATCCACCTGACGATTTCCTTAGAAACAAATAACACTTCTCACAGACTATAAACTTACATTAAAATAGCATTGAAAATTCGATAAATATTCACATTTCTACTAAAAACAAATCATTTCTGGGCATCAGTGGTTAACGCCTGTAATTCTAGCTACTCAGTAATCTTAGACCTGAGGATCGCAGTACAAAATCAGCCCTGGCAGGAAAGATGTGAGACACTTATCTCCCATTAACCACCAGAAAGCTGGAAGAGGTGATGTGGCCCAATGATAGAGTGCTCACGCTGAGCTGAAGAGCTGAGGCATACATAGCAGGCACCTCGGCCCAGAATTCAAGACAAACCACCAACAAAAAAATCATTTGACCTTTCAACTTAATGTGATATTTTCAGCTTACCCAAGGACACCAGGATGCTATATGTTTCTAGCATAACAACTCTATAAAGGGTCTTCTGAGAAATATATAATTCCTGCCACTCTTCCAAACTGAACTCCACAGCCACATCATCAAATGACACCAGCATCTGTAAGGGCATATTCCATCAATTTATTATCACTGAGTCATGAAAACACCGAGGCTGTAATTTCTTTGTTCTATATGTGTGCTTTTGTCTCACATAATGTGTTTGGAGCTTGCTCTGTTATGTATACAGTGAGAGAGAAAAAAAATCAACGTAAAAATATTTTCCCCCATAGGGGCTGGGAAGGTGGCTCAGTGGTAGAGCGCTTGCCTTGCATGCATGAGGCCCTGGGTTCGATTCCTCAGCACCACATAAACAAAAAGAAAAGAACCGGAAGTGGCGCTGTGGCTCAAGTGGTAGAGCACTAGCCTTGAGCTGAAGAGCTGAGAGACAGCGCCGAGGCCCAGAGTTCAGGCCCCATGAGCGGACCCAAAAAAAAATATTTTCCCCCATAGTAACTTGGTAATTACAAATACTAAATTTTTCTTTATTTTTTAATATAGTTATGTATATATTTTTTATTGTGAAAATACAAATAGTTTTTCTAATACATCAAAACACACTTCTGATTCCAGCAATAAAGACAAGATAAACAGTTCTAAAAAGCTAATCATCTCGCATGACAACTTTAAGTATAATTGGTAGTCTGAAAGTGTGTGTTTAGCTTATTTTGGTAATATTTACAACATACCTGTGGAACAGTGAAGTAAACAAATATTTTTTCCTGAAATCCTATTCAGATTTTCTATTAAATAGTGCTCTCATAAGCAATCACAACATGGTCATTACACCATATGGAATAAATAACATATTAGTAGATCTATGAAATGCAGTGTCCAGGTAAATGTTAAAGGGTGTAAAAGTACTCAAAAATAGTAAATGAATGAGTTGGCTCTCATAAGATTTGACCTAATACTCATAATAAAACATCTTATATTAATCATTTTTGTTTTTAAATTTCTAGATATAAAAGTTTGTTCATAGATAACCAGATGCTTCCTTCATAAGTAAAAAAGAACTGCTAGCATGCACTTTTATGAACATTGCCTACTTCCTATAATACCAAATATATATTTATTACTATAAAATGATTCTTAACCAACTTTGCATTTTAATAGGCCTTAAGGTTAGGATGCATGTAAATGGATAGAGGCTTGAGGAACGTTCAAGAAGACCCCCCAAAAATGTGAAACATGACCACCACAAGAAGGATAGGGTAAAAAAATAAGAAGAGGGACATGATCTAAAAAATATAGAAGAAAAGTTTTACAAATTGCAATAAAATACGGTACTAATTTCTTGTTAAGTGCTTAAAAGGAAACATTTTTTATTCCCAAATTGAAATCCATTACAATTGAACAATGGCCAACAATCCCTCCAATACAGTCATGCTTGAAAATATCAGAGGTGAATGATGAGTAACACACAAAAAGGAAAAATATATCTGTAAAGTGTTGAAAGAAAACAGACTTCAATACACAATCCAGTGGGGAAAGGGCCTCTTCTAACAAAATACATTGAAGTTATTTCTAGGGAAAGAGAATGCTTCATTAACACATCATTTTAAGTGTTACAATAAAGTATCCTGCTTCAAGTGAAAAAATGCCAACATATATCTACATAGATGAGAAGATTATTAAAATAGTAAATGTGTAGGTAAAGGAGTATATAGAAAGTTGATGTGTAGGGGAATGAACCCCAAGATAAGTATTCAAATGTTTTTTTTTTGTTTTGTTTGTTTTCCTTTCATGAAATTTTTTCTATCATATGTATAAGATGATTTCTATGTTGCTTTGTATGTTCCTCCCCCACAGTATAACCCATACTTGCACTGTTTTTGATGTTGGTATTATTTGTGGAGGGGAAGGGGAAAAAAATCGTTTAACTAGAGATACAGGTGGACCCATTGCAACAATGAGATGTACAAGTTGTTATGTCAAAAAACGAACTTAACAACTTTGGTGGGGGTGGGGGGAGGAGAAGGCTATGGGAAGGGATGGGAAGGGGAAACAACGAGGAGAAAACAATGCTTGATAAGAAATGTACTCGTTATCTTGCCCATGTAATTGTTACTCCTCTGTACGGTATTTTCACAATAAAAATAATAATAATATGAATGAATAATAAAGAGTAAAAAATGGTAAAAAAAAAACCTAGAACTAATTTATAAGTGTATAAATAAATACAATGGGGTTGTATTTAAAAACTTATGTATTAAAACAAATGTATTAAACAAAATATGGTATTTTCAGGAGAGAATTCAAATTCACAGTTTAAGGAAATAAATACCAGGAACCTGGTAACAGAGTTAGTGGAGTGGGGTCAAAGGGAAGGGATAGTTGAATGAAGAGAAGAAGCAAGGCCTGCAGTCATACAATTCAATGCATATCTTACAAAATTAAGAAAACTGAGGGGAGGGGTGTAGTTAGGAGGGATGAGTTGAATAAAATGTGTCACATTGATCAAGATGCATTGTATTCATGAACTGATTTGTTGATTGGTAAATCCATTATAGAACTATTAAAAGATAATTAAATTTAAATTTAAATTATTGAAATAAAAAAAGGAATGTATAGAATACATATTGTATTTAGTTCCTCTTGTGGAAGGAAAACTTATAGCATTAAATTCATGATTCATAGTGCATGAAAATTCAATATGTTAATATATAAGTGTATTAAAAACAAAGTACATTAACTGGGCATATGGATCACTTAATATTGAACTTGCCTGGCAAATATGAAGGCCTGAGTTCAAAGAATTAATTCTACAAAAACATGTAAAAAGGGAATAGATTTAGGTTATAAATATAATTATTCCATTGAAAAGTAACTATATTATGCCAGATAATTCTACTGTGAAAATATTGTAAAATTTAAATGTTCCTAGTAAACGTACATTGAAGTACATCCAGCAAGTTAACTTCCTATGTGTTCCTAACAAAGAATCTGACAGGGTAGGAAATTTGTTTACTTGCAGTTCTATAGTATAACAATTTTCCTGCTCATGGTACTTCTTCTGAAGCTCTATGCTTCAGCTTGAGAATGGCCTTTGTTCTTTACATTAAAAAAAATCTCTGGTTATTTCTTTATAACGAAATTTTCAGTCAAATTACCAGACTAGATTATAGCGACTTTATAATATCCTTTCCAAAAAATCTTGCAGGCCTCTCATATTTTGATTTGCACAAATTCAGTGGAACATAAAAACAAATTTTTGAAAAAGTATGGCACCTGTATTGAGCATGAAGTCTTATTTGTATCCTATGAACAATCCAGTATAACAACTATGTACATCAGATTTAATTTGTAATAGGTATCAGAGGTGGTTCACAGTGTATAGGAGAATGCCTGCAGGTTATATGAGAAGTGATTTACAGTGAATTTGAGGTGTCTGCAAGTTACATAGCAGCAAAATAAGAAATAAATATCAGACGAGAGAAGCAGATAATAAATAGCAAAATGGCAATCAAAATAAAACCTTATTAATACTGTATAATATAGGAAATATATAAGGCACTGTCAAACATGAACAGAAGAAAGAAAACTTAATGACAGAAAACTTAAGACATGAACTAGAGAGAAGTACAAATAAAAAATATAAACAGAACGCATAAGCAAAAACTAATAATGAAAAATACAAGGAGTGATAATATGAAGGATATAAACATCAGACAAAAATATATTTTTTGTAGACTTGTTTTATTCTTTTCCCAAGTAAATAGATGACAGTTTTTGATATCAGGAATATGAGTAATTTACTGTTCTTTAAGCAGATGTAAAGCTACATCTCTTAAAAAAAAAAAAAAAAAAAAAAAACTTTGACAAATGATTAGAAGTTGAACACATTTTCTACCAAAACAAAAACGTTCTCACTTATAAAGGAAAAAAAATCCCTGGTGGGTGTTTTGAGTCCCACCTAAAAATAATAAGTTGAAGAGAAAATTGAATAGTGCGAGAGAGTAACGACATGTGTGGTGCAGCTTAACATTTGGTTCTTTTGAGAGGCAAATTTAGTGTTCTAAAACCTTCAGATCTCATATGGCCACCTGATAGCTAGGGTTATGCTGTGTGGGGGTATCTGGTTAAGACTGCTAGAGAAGAAAGTGCTAGTTCATTCCAGATCTTTCTATTTGTTTTTTTTTTTTAATTTTATTTGTGAACATAATGTACAGTGGGGTTACCATTCCATTGGCAGGATAATGCATACATTTCTTACCAAGTATTGCAGTCTCCTCCTTTTTTTACCCTTCACCTCCCTTCCCAGCCTACCCCATCCCCCCCACCAAATCCTTCCCCCCTCTCCCCCACCGACATTGTAAAGCTCGTTTTTGACATGACAATTTGTACTTCTCATTGTTGCAACAGGTCCATCTGAATCGGTAAAAGACTTGTTTTTCCCCACAAGTTATACTGACATCAAATATAGTGAAAGTGGGGGTTATACTCTGGGGGAGGGACATACAAATGACCACAGATACAGACCACTTATAATAACTGACATATCATACACTTTGATAATAAAAGTTTTATGCTGAAAAGCAAAGTGTGCAAATCCATCTTTAAAAGGCCATGCAGTTACAATATCTTTAATCTACAAATTTTGTAGAAATAAATATGAGAAATAAAAATACGTGATAAATACATGAAAATTAAAAAATATATTTATAGTATTCTATGAGTGTAATAAACACAGGGGAAATTACAATGGATCTCAAAGAAATGTATTTTACCATTGTGATTTATAGAATATTAAATGTAGCCACTTTCTTACTTCACCTTTTAAATAAAAACAAATTCATTTGGGTTGGGATTAAGGCTAAGTGGTAGAGTACTTGTCTACCATGCATGAAGCCCTAGATTCAATTTCTTTTTTTTTTTTTTTTTTTGGGTCCGGTCGTGGGGCCTGAACTCTGGGCCTGGGCACTGTCCCTCAGCTCTTCAGCTCAAGGCTAGCGCTCTACCACTTGAGCCACAGCACCACTTCCGGCTTTTTCCTTTTTGCTTTATGTGGTGCTGAGGAATGGAACCCAGGGCCTCAGGCATGCAAGGCAAGCGCTCTACCACTGAGCCACCTTCCCAGCACCCCTAGATTCAATTTCTAAGCACTACATAAACAGAAAAAATAGGAATTGACATTTTGGCTCAAGTGATAGTGTGGTAGCCTTGATCAAATCAAGATCAGGAATGGTGACCAGGATTGGTCCCAAGTTCAAGCCCCAGTAATGGCAAAAAAAAAAAAAAGTTGAAATACGCATAGTGTATTCACATGGATATCTTCGGGAGGTTGGGGGAAAGCCAGAGAACTTGAAGGAAATGGAGTGAAAAAGTGCATCTGAGGAGGTCATTAGGCATTGATGAAAGTAAGTTATACAAGTCATGATTCACAATGGAAAGATTGTGAGAGAGTGAGGGTATGGAAGACACAGAAAATGTACTCATTACTTGACCTAAGGACTAGTAGTTTCCCCATAGATCACCACTATATCAACCATAGAATAAATTAATTTTGAAACAATTTCTCCATGGAATTGTGTGAGCATAGAGTGAAAAATATGTAACACATTTAGAAGAGCAGCTAAAATTATTAGAAATAATATACAGCATTTAATTTGAAACATGAAATACTGGAGCTTAGGTTGAATATTGATTTTATATAAGCGATTAATAATAATCTCATTCTATTGTTGTATCCAATTAACTGTTAATAATAAATATTCAGGTAAAAAAAACAAACGAATACTTCTGGCACAAGAATCTCATCCTACCATAGGTACTAAGGAGGCTACAGTCTGGAAGCCATACTGGGTAGACAGCTCAAATTAAGGAGCTAATCAAAAGGTTGGAGGCATGGCTCAAGAGATAATGCCAGCAGTGTAGGAGGAAGCTGAATACTGTGAGGCCTGTGAGTTCATGTTCCAATTATACCACAAGAAAGACACAGTGGAGGCATAGGTAGGTATATACCATGAGTTTCAATGTTAGACACCAAACATGCAACACAACAAATCCTCATCTCAGACATAAAGAGAAAAAAACTGATTGGGGGAGGGGGAGAGGAGAAGAGCAAAGGGACCAAAAAAATAAGGAGGGAGAATGGTCCAGTGTGGAGTGTAGAGGAGGGGGAGAGAGAGAAAGGGAAAGGAATAAAGAAGAGAGGAAGGGAGGAAGCTTCATAACATTAGATTTGACTGTTACTTCTTGAATGGGACACCAACACTACCCAATAAAAAAAATCAAACAAGATTAAGTGCCTCCAAGTAAAACCTTGTACATCACAAGACATGATCTACAAAGAAGGAAAAGCATGGTATGAGAGTAAATATTTGTGTATATCTCTAAATTGACTAGTACCTGGAATGAATTAGAAAATATAAAAGAAAATCCTACAAGTAAGCCTAACACACAAAATCTAATTTGACAATGTGAAAAAAGATTGAAGAGATTTTCTACAAAGAATATGTATAAATAGGTGATTAAAACATATAAAGAAGTCCAATATCAATTATCATGACAAAATTCAATCAAAATTATATTGAAAAACTACTTTATACATGTTGTATGGACATAGTTTAAAAAACAGTGACAAAAATTATCCAATATTTAACAAGTTTGGGGAAGGATGTGAAAATAATATGAACCCTGACACATTTCTGGCAGTAATATAAAAAATCATAGGTATTTTTGAGATTCCTAAAAGAACTAAGTCAAGCATTACACAGAAATAGGATCCAGGACACCTATTTCTGGATTTGTACCTAACAGAAGAGAAACCAGAACTAGAAGAAATATTTTGAGAATTACTGTACATCCACTCACAATAACCACAATATAGAAGCTTGTAAATGATAGATAAATTATTTGAAAGCAAGAAAAATTTACTACCTTTTATGGCATGGATGAAACTTGAGTAAAATGAGATAAATAAAGTACCTAAAGGAACAGCATGGTATGATTTCACTGAGCTTCCAAGGATGAACAATCTCATAGAGCCAAAAATTATGAAATTTCCTGAGTCTGGGGTAAAGAGGAACAGGAGCTGCATATTTAATGATTATACAGCTTCATATATGGAAGATCAAAAATGTAATAGATGGATAGTTGGATGGTTGTAACATTACTATAGATCTTTTTTTCCATGTATGAGTGGTAACCTTCCCTGTGTAAACTCAAGCAAATATGCTTGCTTATGGGGACTTGGGGACCAAGTGCCAGTGAGCCTTGGGGCCACTTGTTTCCTCTTCATCTCTCTATCTGTTCATGTCTGTGTTTTTCTGATTTTCTTTGGCTCTGGAATCCCATAAGCCTGCCTTGAGTTACAGGTATCCACAATTTCTTATAAAGTGGGTAAGAAAAATGTCAATGCTAGCCTTGCGCTGAAGAGCTGAGGGACAGCACCCAAGCCCAGAGATTAAGCCCCAGCATAAAAAGAAAGAAAGAAAAATGTCAATTCTAAGAGCCATGTCAGCAAATGTAAATTGATCAGTAAGACAAAATAGTTCCCAAATACAGCATGTCAAAAAACAGTGAGAGACACATGGGGAGAATGAGGACTGAAAGAGAAGAAGAGACGGCGAAAAATATATAAAAAGCAGGAGAAAGAGGAATAATGAAAGTTAATGGGTAGGAAACAGAATGAAGAGAGAAAATAGAGAAAAAAATCATGAGAGGACACCTAGGGAAAATAGAGAGGACTTTCCATGAACACCACACCCTATGTCATCAACTATGATCAAGTTTTATGTAGTCAGAGATCAGAAAGAAGTTCAAGAAGTATGTACGGAGAGTAGTTTAATTACATATAGTTTACTCAGTCTTCTATAACATTTGAAACTGTATGTGAGACAACACTATTTCAGAAACACCGGTAAAACCTCTTTAACATAATCCAACATTAGTCATAAAGAGGTGATCTCTGACAAGTTGCCAGCAAATGTTCACTTTACATGACAAGTGACCTCCTCAATGTCTCTGAATCACATAGCAAGTGTAACTACTTTTTCTCACATCAGAAAAACTGGAAGCAAGTCTGCCCTCAATTTAGACAGACTGTAACTTATTATAATCTACTCATTCTAAAAACCATCTTTTTTTGTGAAAATACCATACAGAGGAGTTACAGTTACATGGGCAAGATAACGAGTACATTATGAACCCAAGCTAAGTATTCAAATTTTTTTTTCCTTCATGCAATTGTTGCTAACGTATTTATAAGATGATTTCTATGTTGCTTTGTATGTCCCTCCCCCATGGTATAGCCCCTATTTTCACTGTATTTGATGTTGGTAGAATTTGTGGAGGGGAAGGGCAAAAAAAAATAATTTAACTAGGGGTACAGGTGGACCTATTGCAACAATGAGATGTACAAGTCTTTATGTTGAAAAAGGAACTCTAAAAACCATCTTTATCTGATTTAGAAACATGTTCCTAAAGCAGAATCATTTGTTCTGTTTTCAAATAGTAGACACCCGAAGCTTTCTAAAATGGAATGTGGAAAATGAGAAATAAAAAGCAACTTACCAGAGATCCTCTCATTCTTTCTTGCTATTGACAATGAACAGAAGATTCTGGAAGCATGGCTTAGAGACAAGGCAATAGACATAGTCAGGAAAGAACCTGTGTGATTATGATCCAGATTCTCCTGTTCAAAAATTACACATGGAGTGAAAAAGCAAAAAAGCCTTCTTATGGGAAAATAATCTTTTATATCTCAAGTAGAGTACTAAATACTCTCCTGAAGATGACTCCACAGTCCATTAGTTAGTAGACAGACAGTATAAAAGCAATTCATTTCTAGTTTAATATATATACAGAATTCATAAAACTAAGGTTCCTAAAAATAATTGAATAATTGAAACAAAAATCCACACCTTCAGGAACCCTAGTTATTAATACTTAGGGTTATATGAATTATTTTCTATTCGTTAAAATGGATTCTAGGACTCCATTGTGCTTTTGTACTCTATCTTACTCAGTTACATATTTAAACTCCATGGAGAGCATATAGGTTATAACTCAGTACTTTTTCACCCATAATTATACAGGAAAATTTATACAATACATATTACCTTCATAATATTTCAGTAGTGATTTTCAAATGGCACATTTCCTTGTATCCAAATACTCAGAGCACCCTTGTGCAATGACTTGAAATTTGCCATTTAACCTGCTTCACATAATCAGTAAAGATTATGTAAATAGAGGTTTGAGAAGTCCCTAATTCTCACTTTCCTAAACAATCATACGAAGAATTATGGCCATCCTTAGGGCTAGGAATGTGGCTCAGTGATAAAGTGCTTGCCTAGCATGCTTGTAGCCCTGGGTTCGATTCCTCAGCACCACATAAAGAGAAAGAGAATTATGGCCATCCTGATGTAGATAAAGGGCCTAATAAAGTTGTAACATGAAATACTAGTCATAGGATTTACAATCCCAACCAACAACCACAGCCAATGAACCAGAAGATTAAAATCTTAAGTTACACAAATAATACTAACACAAAATTCCAAGCTGATGACACCCCAAAATGCAGACCAGTAAAAATAAACAAATTGCATACTATATTCTTTTTCTTGTATTTGTTGGCAGGAAATCCTACTATCCAGACCGGGTTTTTTTTTTTTAACAACTGCATCGAATGGAAACTCTTAATATAAAATAACATGAACTTCATAGTGATATGCATGAAAAATGAAAATCTATAAATTTCATTTAGGTCCTTTCTGCTAAGAAACACAATATGAATCATTTAAAAGCAACATCTGCACATTCATATTGGGTTTTCCACTTTACAAGAATGTTTTCTTACTTTAAAAACTTGCAAAAAAGTGTTATACACTAATCGATATTCAAATACTCAAGACCAGGCGTGTTGTAGATTTCAGGGTGGGATTTTTTTTTTGTTTTTGTTTTAGGATTTGTGCTATCTTTAAAATTGAAAGTCTTATTTCATATTATTTTATTAGAAATATAATCTGTATCTAAAAGAGTGTATTGTAATTGGGCTGACTTGTTTATGATTTTAATGTTAGCTACTCAGAAGTTAGAGATCTGAGCACCACAGATTAAAACCAGCCGGGGCAGGAAAATCTAAGTGACTCTGATCTCCAATAAACTACTAAAAATACCTGGAAGTGGAGATATGGATTAAATAGAAGAACATTAGGCTGGAACAAAAGAAGCTCAGGGTCAGTGTCCAGTGCTTGAGCCCAAGAACCAGGAGTAGCACAGAAAAACGGGCACTGTAGTGTATTTAAATTCTATTGAACAATTGTTTTGGAATACATATTTTAGCAGTCTCTCATTTTAAGTAATGTAAAATAGGCTCATTATTGTAGTGGAGAAGTTGTATCTAGTCAAGAACAAATGAACTGGGGAATATCCATACTAGTAACATTTTAAGCTAGGAAAATCCATAGGAAGTGCAAAGGATAAAAGGGATCAACATGTTTCACTAAGATATTTTAAAGGAATGTTCAAGCTTCATTGACTTCAATTCCCACAAAGAATTTCTTAAGTGAAATAATACTTCTTTCAGCATTTTGAGACAAAATGGATAACACTAGCTAATATTTTGTTATATTTTACATCTACAAAACATACAAACTTGAGCAGGACACAGTACCTCAAATTTCCTTCTGTAACAATCTTTGACCAACAATTTCTGAACTGCAGGTAAAAACCAACGAGTTAAGGCTACTATCAGTATATCCATAGGTGGGACATTTCAGAGAACATGCACTAGAAATGATACTGTGGAGACGCTGAATAAATTAGTAAGAACTGATACAGATAATTTCAGTTGTGATAATTATTCCTCCACCAAAAACCACAGCCCCATATCCCTTCTGAGAACTAGGCTCTGTCTGATTTCTCAGGCAAGTTTATTTTCTCTCCTAGTAGTTACTGTTAATCTTCCAACAGCACCAAGTGATTGGGAGTGTTAGAGGAAAGAGTACCACCTGAGTCTTGTGCTCTAGGAAATAGAACCAATTTTTGCTTAAGGCAAGGAAGCTGGAAACATTTTGCCCTTACTTGCCTTTGTGCCTCTGCTCTGTAGGGCTTGTCAGAGTTAACAACATATCTTCCTTCAAACATTACTAGGCTTCATTGCTTAAAAGAAAGAAGAAAAACAGGACCATCAAACACTACTGTAATATCTCATGTGTACATGTTCCTAGAAAGAAGGTCTTGTACAAACACGTGTTAACTACAGCGAGGAGTGCTAAGAAAATTAACAAGGGAGGAGAACAGAGACACCTCTAGGTGAAACAACACAGAAACCCAAAATGCAACTGCAATATAAATGGAGTCAAAGCAGACACACACTTCACAATTTCACTACAAAGGTTACCATGCTCATCTTACACCTGGGCAAAGTTTAATAAAGTCACATGGCTTAACAGCAATGATTCATAGTCATGGAAATATAAATGCACATTTCCCTGTTGTTCCTATTCGGGAGAACTACCCAACTTGCTGTCAGAGCTTTGTGAGCTAGTTTCTGGCACCTGGAGGCACAAGGGCTTTGGCAACACAAACTCTTGAACCCTGAACAAATCATCAGCCCCTTACTGGAGTAACATGTGGAGGATAGACTCCTTCTTGGGTTCTGCATCCAGCTCGCAGTTCCTGCCTGACAGTGGAGAGATACTTTCAAGTTACAAGTCCCAAGCTCCACTGAAGAGAAAACTTCCAGCAGCAAGGCAAAGGGAAAGGAACTGGAATTTGCAGGCTGAAAATACCCACAGGGAGTGGGGAGGCTCATGCGCAGAACAATATTTGCCCCTTAAAAAAAATAGAAACCAAGCACTTTCAGAGCATCTGTGCTTCAAGGGAAACTACAATTCCCACAATGCACTGTACCACCCTTGAGGAAGTGGGGTTCCACCAGTGCTAGACCCTAGGTCCCAAGACTTTATGGTTGTCTATGGACTTTTCTCTCCCACCTGTGGAAGTATAGGTAAGGTTTTTTTCATGAAAAAGTACGGTTTTCCTCCTGAATCATTGTTAGGCCAACCGAAAAATGGAAATTGTATTGGGATCATGAGATTAGATGGCTTTTTAATTCTTGCTTATATTATTATAATTGGGGTTATGAGACTATTTTGGTTTTGTTTTTATTTAACAGATAATTTCGGTTGAATGTAAATCATGTCCTTCTTTATTTTTTATAATAGCTCCCTGCTCACTATAAAAAAGGTATTCCCAGACACTAAACTGATTCTTGGGTCATTTTCCATGCTCTCATGTATACACAGCAATAAAGTAGCAGAATTGCTAGGTAGATATGCAGCATAATCCTTACACCAATTTAGATTTTTCAAAAATCTAACAATTTCCCAGAAACACCCAAATTCCATCTATGAAATTTTAAGGAGTTTTTGGCTGTTTCCAAATTTTTCCTTTCCTTTTAGTTTTTTTTTCTCCTCTTTTCTTTTCTTTTTGTTGTTGTTCCTGTGGCTTGAATTCGAGGACACTATCTTTTCTTTAATAATTTCTCCAGCTAACTAGTGAAAAGCATCCTGTGCATGAGTAGAGTGGCGTTAGAACATGGTAAATCACCACCTTGATGTTCAAAGAGAAGGTGGTTTGGGCAGATCAGGGAGAATGTGGATAATGTGCAAGAGTGAAGCTTGATGGCTTGCCCCAAACCAGTCTGTTTTTGTTTTTCTGTTCTGCATGCCCTACTTTGGTTTGGATTCCTAACTCTTTTCTGATCCTAAAAGTTCCTCTAGGGAAGTCTAAGCTATCTCATATTTCTCTTCCCTGAAATTGTCCATTAGTCTGTGGAATAAATCTTTGTTATCTTAGGTTCTTAGTGTGGGAGCAGTCAGGACCCACTTTTAGAAGCCAGGCTTTTGGCCTGACCTATCACAATTGCCACACAGTCAGTAATAGATAGGCATCATTTGGAACAAGAGAGATCCTTTGCTGATAATGCAGCTTCAACAGAGAATTACTAAATCCTCATGAAAATCTCCCTCGGAAATCTTCTCAAAATAAATGTGTAAGCTGAATCTATACAGGCATAACAGGACACCTATAGTCCAGCAACTTGTAAGGCTGAGCAGGGAGGATCATTCAAGCTCAGGAGATGAAGGCCATTCTGGGTAACATATGAAGATTGAGTATCAAAGCAACACAAGTGCAGCATTTCCTTACCAGAGACTCTGGGTTTGATCCTCAGTACTAGAAAAACATTAACCTAATGCATAACATTTTAAACTAATAATACATCTCTTTTAATGCTGAGTGCAAAATTTCCAATTTTTCTTTCTAAACACCAAACATGAATCTGCAGTTTTATAGAATTGCTAGATGACTGTAGAGAAAGGACATGCTTAGTTTCTTAGCTCTGTGAAGAACCATGAGAGTAGAAAACAATTGTAAGGCATTTCTTACCTCGTTCCAATGACATCAAAGACATGTTGCCAGTGCTCATTGATTTGGCTAAGGTTGGCATGCATCATGACAGTTGTCATCTTGCTGCTGGCCATAGAAACTGCTACCGCATTTGCTTCAATTGGGACTTAATTGAACTGAGGAAGATTCTTTCCTTCATGTAGTCCTACAAGAGTAATTTAAAACAGGAAGCTTCACTATTACCCCAATTCCCTATTCTTTTTTTCAATTCTAACCCCCCAAATGCATTTCTTCTTTACCAACAAATATATGCATGCCTCTTAATGATTTTTGTAATTGAAAAATTCTCATCATATTATGACTTAACACAAATTTACAGGCTAAAAGGTCAAGAAAGACCCTCTATGCATATTCATGAGGTGTGATAGTTGTTACTTTCTTAATGCAACAGCCTCTCTAATTTCTCTCCATTCTATCTTACTCGAGAACCTACAAATGGATGGAACTTAGTTTGATTAACTATAAGAACATTGGTCTTATTATTTATATTACATCTGGGGCCTAGTGACCACCTAAAATCATCATGTTCATTGTGGTTGACATCTGCCCTTTGTTAGTAACTAGAATCCTTAATAGGTTTGAGACATCAAAATGCTTCAGGAGGCACAAGCCCCTCCTCCTACCAGACTTGCCAACCCAGAGGAAGCAACTGCTCTCAATACATGCCCACCTACAAAGGGTTCACACTTCTCACCTCTTTATAATCTTTTCATTTCCTTCAGAAAGATGAAAAGTAGGTCTAAAAACTCAACAATTACAGAAAACACCTATGTAACATTAGATTCTCAGCAGTGACTAGAGGGTTCTAACTACATCCACCTGAGAATGCCTGCTGGCTCACTTTCTGAAATGTCACAACCTCTTCTTCAATGGGAGGTCTGTTGTATCTAGAACTTGTTTCCATCTGGCACCAGGTATCCACACAGCTCTTTGATTTCATCATTTAACTGAATCCATGAATTGAGTCTGTCTACAGTCTCTTCTTTCCTGATAGTCACCTGCCTATAAAAATGCATTTGGCTGCTGAAGATAGCGAACAAAACAGGTATACCATTCCCTGCTAAGAAAAGACTGTAAATTTCATTCTTTTTAGTCAGCATCATTAAGGATTTAAATGTATGTTTTCCTCTTACAACCCTCAGGTTCAGTATCAACAGACATTCTCAAGGCTTGCTGAAGTAACACCTGTAGCAGCCCAACAAAACTGACTTTTACTCATTGCAGATCTATTACAACTAGGTGATAACAAACATCAGAAACAAGAAAGGCTGGATATATTAAGGACCCCATAAATTTCTTCTGTTTTAGGTCTTTTAACTATTCAGTTATGAATGTTAACAACCTGCTAATTTAATTCTCACTCAAACCTTTCCCCTTTTTAAAACTAATCAAAAACTTACCATGTTAAGACCAATGTCCCGTTTTGATTTAATTTCTAATCCCATCATGCTGTATATCAACCATTTATAATACAATGCACCAGGAATAATAAAGCCATATACATGAGGGAGAATTGAAATAAAGAAAAATAAAACCTAAACCAATGTCCACCACTCATTTGATCCTACACTTCAAATGGTATTGCATAGGTTTTGCATGGAAATCATAGAAATGTTAACCCAATCCAGTCTGTTCTACACAGGGTGATGCAAAATATCCAATGCTTCATTGTTTACAAGCAACTTTAGCAAGCAGGCTTCAGCACAGAATCATCCTCCTTACAAGGTTAAGTGGTTTACTCTAATAAACTTGACAGTAAATAATGTAATTAAGCCTAGATGAAGGTACAAAGAATTCTGAGGTCTTAAAAGTCTCGAAATACATTCAGTTATAAGGGCTACAGAAGGTCCTTTGGTAAACTATTAACACTCACTTCATAGAGTGAAGTAAAAGAGATTTTCTTGTTATGTACAAAACCTCCCCAGGTTTTTCAGAGAGATGCAAAATTCCCAAAATGTAGCACCAGGTACACAGACAAACCTGTTTAAAGGCTTGATTGAAATTCTATCCATAGAAAATCAAGCTTTTTGTTTCCATTCTTCTAACACACATTTTAGCTTTTACATCTATGGCCTTTCAGAACCCAGATTCCTAAATAATCTCACAATGGCTTTAAAGTCTCCTTTACCTAAGCTTTTAGAGAACTTTCCCAGTATTCCAAACACTTTCCTGTGTGTAAAACTTGAATAAAGAACTTCAGAGGACATTTCAAAATGAGATGATGAAGTACATTGTCATTTGAATTGTATGTATTTTCATTTTGTTTGTTTTGTTTTGTTTTAATTTTAAGTTGGTTGTAGAACTTGGACTCAGTACCTGGGAGATGCCCATGAACATTTTTTCCTTTTTTTTTTTTTTTATTGTGGCATGAACTTTTTTTCTCAAGGCTAGAGCTCTACCACTTTCAGCCACAGGGCAACTTGCATTGAATGGTGTGTTCTTTAAAAATCTTTAAGACTATTTGAAGCCTTCAATTTGTCTTCATATCACCACTGACATAAACTTTCTACCACTCTAAGCAGGATTCTATTGGTAGCAGTTAGCAACTGAATATTCCTACCATCTGAGTTCAAGGAGCTGATTTGGTCATTCCAAAAAGTTTAAAATCTCCAGCTCTTCTAAGTAAAATTTTCATTGTATGTGAACATATTTACCAATGTAAGAGCCCCCATGCTTAGAGGAGCCTATTAAGACTCCTACTGGTAGAGTCACATTAGCTGCTGGCCAAGCAAGAGGCCAGCAGAGGCTTCCTACAGCAGACACATAACACTTATCACCATCTATCCAGCGAAATTTGAGCTCCACTACAACCCAACCCTTTATTATTCTGCCTGCTTAAAATCATTTTCAATAAGTTCCTTAACAGTGTGCAAACTTGCAGCAGCCAGTGCTATGGAAAACAGGGGTTGCTTCTGTGAAGCATGTTGCTGCTTTCTAAACTTCAGAATGTAAATGAACAATGGAGGAGCAGTAATCCCACTGAACATGGCTTCGAGTTTAACAAAATTAAAGCTCCTTTCTAACATTGACATTTGGTACATTGCAACCTCCTATGAGCAGATGACTGACTTCTTCACAGGAGAGGCCCTCCCATGATCTGTTCAAATGTGCTATCTGTTCCTTTGACACAATTTCTCCAAAATGTGCTGCTCAAGTTGGTTTTCAGTTTCAATTTCTTTCAAATTCAGAGCCCAGTGAGCCAAGGATTGCACTAGTTCCTGGAACACAAGCAAGAGGGTTTAGAAAGAGCCTTCAAGTCAAACTACTACTGTTCCCAAACTTGTAAGCTCATCTTTTGATTAGACTCAAGGGGAGGGGTCCAGTCAAGGAGAGGGACCTTAGGAAAGAGAAACAGCCCTGGCCTCCTGAATACCTACCTGGTTGACCAGCTTCAAACCACTTCATCCTCAAAGGAACATTCTTTTATATTCCCTTTTCATTACCTCATTTACCTCTCTAATATTTATACAAGTCACAGAGGACAGTGAAGTTAACACTTAGTTGAAATTTAATAATCTTACACATATTTCTAAGATGATATGAAAGGTGACACCTCATTTTAACAAACTGAGGAATGCATTGTTACTAAAGTAGTCATCACATAACAATCTCCCTTCTATCAGAGTTATTTTTGTCTCACTTTCTAAATGATATAGTGTAAGGAATGAAACAGAGTGTGATAATTAGCACAGATTAATTAGCAGAAAATTTCTTCTGGCGGTGGAAATATCTTTTGTCTGTTTATCTAGGTGGTGGCTATCAAACCCAGATTCTCAGGTAACCTAAGTTAATTATTACTTGCCATATCCGGGGGTTATTTCGTCTTCCAAGCAGTTAAAAATTTTAGGCTGATTCTGGTGCTTGAATTTAGGGCCTGGACATTATCCCTAAACTTTTTGCTTTAGACTAGTACCCTCTCACTTGAGCCACAGCTCTACTTCCACATTTTTGTTGTTTTTGGGAGATAAGCCTCAAATTTTTCCTGCTTAGGGCCCACTTTGAAGCAATATTCTTACATCTCAGCCTCCATTGTAGCTGGGATTACAGCCATGAGCCACCAGCATCTACATTCTGTTTTTGTAAAAGAATCTTCCAACAATAATAATAGACAACTATTACTGTCGCTATATGAACCTGTAATCCTAGCTAATTAAGAGATTGAGTTCTATGGCTCATGGTTTAAAGCAAGACCGGTCAGATGAATCAGAGTTTTGTTTTCTGTTAATCTACTTGTGCTAGGGCAGGAAGTCTGGACCTGAGCACTGTCCCTGGGCTTCTTTCCTGAAGGATAGTGCTTTACCATTTGAGTGACACAGTACCATGGCCAGTTTTTCTGATGCCCAGTGTAGCTTCTACCTATGATTTTCAGATCTCAGTCTCTACAGGCTGAAAAGAATCTCTGATAATTACCATCAATTAGCCAGTAAAATAGCCAGATTAAGGTGTAGCTTATGTGGTACAGTGCCAGTCTTGGGTGGAAAAAGCTAAGAGATACTGTGTGATCCCCAGGATGAAAAAAAGATAAAATAATAAATTACATCAGAAGATGGATAAAACGTAGTATCCAACATAGTTTCAAGAATAACTTCCATGCTTGTATTGCGTATTAAGTAGCAGAATGTATTCTTTCTTCTCTACACCAGGATCTGAGTTCAATCCCAAGAGGTGTTCAAAGCAAACCTAACAAAAAAGCACCCCAAGATCTATATCTAAAAAAACATATATAATACTACATAAAGAACATTAAGCATTCCAAATAATTGAAATATAGCTAAATGAGAACAATGACAAAATCATAAACAGGATTACTGAGTATGAAGAAGATATTATTTTCTGTCAAAGAAATCTATACCTTGAATGCAATTTTCTGAAGTCTTATCAGAACTTTTCATAGTTCCAAGGCAGGATAGGTTAGGGAAAATAATACCTAGGGAATGGCATCCAGGAACACAGAAAGAAACAATATAATTAGACACATACAAGCATTATCTTCTTTTCTTCTAAATACAGTCTTTCTGAGAAACCACAGGATTCATTTCTCATCATAAGGATAAGCAAATGTTTATGGAAAAATCCACTAAATGCACTAAAGAGTAAGTCACAAAATATACAAGAACTCAAAAAGCATAACACCAAGAATGATCAAGAGCAAAGATAAACACCTCTCTGCATGAGTTTATGACTCATCTTGCTTTTATCATAAAAATTGTCAAAGAGTTCTGTGTCAATCCCTTTGAGAGCATCCACATTGCATATCTCTTTCTATCTGCATGTCTATTTGTCTGTTTATCTGCTTACCCAGTAATGCTCTGTCAAGATTTCTTACTATGGTAACTTTTCTGGAATTTCATATTCTGTGACCAAAGTCAAGGACCCTGGGTCAAGACTCGCTACTCCTAGAGGGAAACTTCACAAACTCTCACCTAGAGCCAGTGACAGTTGCTTCTCAAAGTTAAGAGCTGGGTGCGAGTGTAGCTCAGTCATAGAGCACTGGCCTCACATGCAGGAAAGCCTGGATTTCATCTCCAGCAAAGAATGTTGGGAGGGATTTTCAAAGATCAAAGACTCAAAGAATGTGGAAGAACAAATCTGGGGATACAACACACTTGAAATGGAGATTTGTTATAATAAAGCATTGTGATAAAGACAGTCTGATATTAAACCTGAAGAAGCGCAATAAGAAATTTGGGTTAAGATACGGGAAATGAACCTGTGTGGGAACCAGAGATCTGACACTAGACTACCAGATAAAAAGCCACTTGAAGAAATATCTCTCTATGTGAGAAAGGTAAATCTTTTCTTAAAGTCTTTGCAAACAATTCCTAGAATCAAGTAAAATGGCACAATTAGAATACAACATTTGTAATCTTTGAAAAGGAAATGACAGTGTGTTTTAAGTATGTAGATGTACTTCCCAAAGGAAATGCAAATAGGAAATATATATATGAAAATATCATTACATTTGTCTATATTACAACAACATTTTTAATTCAATCAAGGCAAAGTAGAAAACGTGCTCTCCTGAGGCTGAAGATATTTACAAGGTATGTATTCAATACATTAGTATTTCAGTCAAGATGATGACAAATAGATTAACACATGATTGACCAGAAAAAGGGTTGTGTATATATATATATATATATATATATATATATATATATATATATATATATATATATATATATATATATATATATATATATATATATATATGGATTTGGCTATGGATACAAACTGTATCCATATGCCAAATGTATATAGAAGACCAAAAGTTATCAACAGCACTGACTCAAAATCATGATGAAAAGTTGCATATATAATATGTAGTATATTCCACATTTAATATGCAGTATCATCATTGTGATGCTTTTTATTACACTGGGAAATTTTGAAGTAAGAAGAAAGGGATAAGAAGCCTTGAGGACTGTCATTTGTTTAATAACTTCAAGTATATAACTACTTACTACTTCCTAATTTTTTTCCTTTGTTGAGGAAAGCAGCCCAGGCTGGCCTCAAGCTCACAATCTTCCTGTCAGCCTATTAAGTATTGGGATTATGGGCATGAACAACCACCTACTTATCTACTTATTTTTTATTGAACCCTATAGTCACTTAAGGGAGAAAAACAAAAACCTATCCCAACAGTCCTCAGTGTCTTGGATCCCAGGCCCTATTCATGCCAGGTAAGCATGCTATCACTTGAGCTACATCCTCAGCCCTCTCCATCATGTCGTCATCTTGTTCTTCATCTTCGGTGTAGGCTTCTTCTTGTTGTTGTTCTTGTCCCTCCTCCTCGTCACTCTTCCTCCTTCTCCTCCCTTCTCCTCCTCCACCTCCTCCTCCTCCTCATGTCCCTCCTCCTTCTTACTATTATTATTGTATTTTTATTGCCAGTCTTGAGGCTTGAATTCAGGGCTTGGGTTTGTCACTATGGATTTTTCTTCCTCAAAAGTAGCACTCTATCATTTGATTCACAATGCTACTGTAAGATTTTATTGGGCAGTTTATTATGGTAAAAGTCTGAAGCTGGACACCGGTGGCTCACGCCTGTATCCTAGCTACTCAGGTAGCTGAGATCTGAGGATAACAGTTCAAAGCTAGCCCAGGCAGGAAAGTCTATGAGACTCTTATCTCCAATAAGCCACTAGAAAACCAGAAGTAGTGCTGTGGCTCAAGTGGTAGAATGCTTGCCTTGAGCTGAAGTGTGTGGGGACAGTGCCCATGATCAGAGTTCAAGCTCCATGACCAACGAAAAAAAGTCTCAAGGAATTTACTACCCAAGATACTTTTGAAGCATGATCCTCTTAGCCTCTTGAGTAGCTAGGATGATAGAAGCCACGGGCTCTCAATCCATTTACATTGTTTATTAACATGAACTAATTGTACCAGAGTTGCATTTGACATGTCCAGATAGGCATACAGGACCTGGGCCAGACTTCCTTCCCTTAATCACTCATCCCTCCCACTTCCCAAAGCAATTTCCATCAGCTTCATGGTTCCATTTTCAGATGTGTACAGAAAGTATTCTGACCATATTCATCCCTTCACTCTGCCCTGGTGTTCTGATACAGGGCTGTAAAAGCCCTTCACATACACACTTCCCTTTCCACTACTCACCAGTGCTCTCCACATGCCACTTTCTGCTTCAGGTACTATGTGGTTTGAGGTTTCTCAAGCTTTATTTATTTGTGGTAATCACAATAATCTTTCCAGCAGGGTAAGTACTGACAAATGGAATCAGGGCACCTTCCTGTTGCAGGTGAAGCACAGATTGGGTATGGCAGCCGTATCTCCAGCTCCAGGATCATAACCAAGAGCATCAGAGGTCATAGCCAGGAAGAGAGTTGGGGCAGACTCCATACTGGGCCTTCACACCTGAACAGGTTTTATGAGGAACGTCTAATTTCCTACCACCTATCCCTTGAAAGGTAGCTGTTATTGTCACTTTTCCATTAGTTGTAAGCACTCATTTAATTGTTGTTTAAATTTGAACACACTACATTATTAGAATCATAAGGAGTAAGGACAAATAATGTGTATTATTTCTTGTTTATTCTCTCCCTGATTTTATTTTTCAAAGCCAATAATGTTGGATCAATTATGTTTTCCCATTCTCTGATAAATTTTTTTTTTGGGGTCCGATCATGGGGCCTGAACTATGGGCCTGGGCACTGTCCCACAGATCTTCAGCTCAAGGCAAGCACTCTACCACTTGAGCCACAGCACCACTTCTGGCTTTTTTCTTTTTTCTTTTTTGCTTATGTGGTGCTGAATAATCAAACCCAGGGCCTCATGCATGCAAGGCAAGTGCTCTACCACTGAGCTACCTTCCCAGCCCTCTGATAAAATTCTTGATAACATCTCTTCTACTTTTTGTGTGTTTGTGTGTGTGTAGGGGGTGTGGTAAGTGCCCAATCATCATGGGCTTCAATTCAGGTTCTGACTTCTGTTTGTGAGCATATTACTGCTCAAGGCCATGGCTCTAACACATAAAGCAGACAGAGGAATGCTAACCATAGAGAAGGAAAGAAGAGCCCTATGGTTGGGGGAGTTGAGGATGCACAAAGGAGAGGACAGCTTAAAGGAAAGTGAATCAGGTGCCTGAGTGAGGTGACAGGCATCAAGAGTGTAGAGTGGGAAAGCTGATTTCATTTGGAGAAGAAAGAAGCCATAGGCAGTGATAAGGGAGGATTGTGTTTTCGTGGAGTAAGTAAGAAGTCATGAGGGGAGTATGGAGTACATAGGGGATGCATCTTCACCAAACGAGGAGGAGGAGGTGAACTGAGAACCCGAGGCAGGGACAAAATGGGAGGGCAGGACAAAGCATAGATGCAATGAAGGGACACATGAGGCAGGAAGGCTAGAGCTCAGGAGAGAAGCCAACAGATTGCCAGAGAGAGGGAGGGCTACAACAAATCAGCCAAGAATGAAGAAGTCAAGAAAGATATATTTCATCGCTGAGGAAACCTCCAAGCACTGGTTGGGAGACAGGAGAGGTAGCCTGGAAGTGGAGGTGCATGCAGCAGCAGGGGCCTACCAAAGCTGCAAGCAGGAAGGAAAGCCCAAGTATTCTCTGATGCAGGCCTCCCTCCAAGGTGCAGTATTTGGAGCTTGTTTGCCCTGCACTCTTGGCTTCTGGGAATGCCTGGGCTGGAGGACTGGCCCTAAACTGACCTTCTGGTCCGGCCCTGCTGCTGTCTCCCAATTCCCTCCAAGAGCTGATTACTAGCCAGGTGCCTTGCAGATCATTGGCAGGGGAGAAGAGACCAAAAGAGAGTGCAGCTGGAGATACCTACCGCAGTCCAGTCACCTTAAAGTACAAGGTTCTAGGCCTCTAAGTCACACACTATCCACACCAGGAATTCAGGTTCCACACACAGCAACCAGGCCCTATGCCACAGGAACTTGTGTGCACCTTCCTCACAGGGAGTCTTGGTTCCTTGTGTCTGTTTGTGTGTGTGTGTGTGTGTGTGTGTGAGAGAGAGAGAGAGAGAGAGAGAGAGAGAGAGAGAGAGAGAGAGAGAGAGAGAGAGAGAGAGAGAGAGAGAGAGAGAGAGAGAGAGAGAGAGAGAGAGAGAGAGAGAGAGAGAGAGAGAGAGAGAGAGAGAGAGAGAGAGAGAGAGAGAGAGAGAGAGAGAGAGAGAGAGAGAGAGAGAGAGAGAGAGAGAGAGAGAGAGAGAGAGAGAGAGAGAGACTGTGTGTGCCTGAATGGAAATCTGTATGTAAGTGTGGATCTAAGCATGTGGATTGAATGGGAATGATATTCTTTGTGCTGAATATGTATGATGTGTGGGTGTCTTTACCTGTGAGGGACCCCTTGTGCATGTGTGGCCGTATGTATATGTGAGGGTGTGAGGTTTGACAGCTTGTGTGCTGAGTGTAAGCGAGCCTGTGTACTTTCCTGCCTGGAGAGCTTGGGGTTCCCGTCAGATCGTGTGTGCAATTCATGAGCAATTGCCACTGAAAGCCAGCACTTGCAATGTGAGACCCAGGCTGACAAGCAGCCTTTGATGATGGTGATGTCACTGACAACGTTGATGAGCATTGTGATTGTGACTGTTGGAAGCTACTGTACTTCAGCTGAGGCAGATTTCAGGGATCATCCTAGCCGGTCACCCAGCCCAGAGCATGCTACCCAAGTGTTTAGGATGAGGCTGTGAGGCGCTGGCACCCAGAGTCTCAGCTGGAAGCTACTGTACTTCAGCTGAGGCAGATTTCAGGGATCATCCTAGCCGGGCACCCAGCCCAGAGCATGCTACCCAAGTGTTTAGGATGAGGCTGTGAGGCGCTGGCACCCAGAGTCTCAGCTGGAGTTTGAGATAGATCTCTCCACAGAACATTGGCAGCAAGAAGGAGCAGGGGTGATGGTGGTGGGCTTGCCTCCCCTCATCCTTAGAGGATAAGGCAAGTGAGGAGAGAAGGAGGTGTGGGCTCTGCTGTGCTGCTGTGCTTCTCGGATGCTCTGACCTGCTGGGTTCTATGCGGTGGCTGGCCATCAAGACAGCTGTTTTGGACAGTGAGAGTTGATGCCTGGATGGAAAGGAGAGGTGGCACTTAGGGACCAGAAGCTTTCTGCAACGCCAACGGGAGGGAGTGAGAAAAGCTCAATGCAGGCCCAGACAGAGGAAGGACGTGCAGAGGCTGTTTGCAGCCTACCTAGGCCTGCCCTGAATGGGCAGCTTGGGTGCCCCAGGACCACACCAGGCGCTCCAGAAGGTGCCATTCTGCCCGGGGAAAGGTGACCTAGGGCCGGCATTGGGCTACATCACAGTCTGTGGTCATGGGTTGGAAGGCTGGCTCACCTGCACCCACAGGTCCCAATGACGCACCTTGCCTCAATGAAGTACCAAGGAAACCAGCGCTGCGAGGGGGTGTGGCTCTTTAGGAGAAGCCCATGTGCAGTATGGCCAGACTCCCAGGCACCCAGCTGCAAGGGAGGGGACTCTCCAAGATTCTGCTCATTGAGTGAGGAAAGGCTGTTGAAAGATGGACAGATGCCACAAGCAGAACCAGAGGGCAGAAGACTGGAAAGAGAGGCATCAGCCCTAAAACAGACAGGGGAATGCTGACCACAGGGAAGGAAAGAAGAGCCCTATGGTCGGGGGAGTTGAGGATGCACAAAGAAGAGGACAGCTTAGAGGAAAGTCAATCGGGGTGCCTGAGTGAGGTGACAGGTCTAGAGTGTAGAGTGGGAAAGGCGATTTCGATTTGGAGAAGAAAGAAGCCATGGGCGATGATAAGGGAGGTGTATGTTTGCAGAGAGTAAGTGAGTAGTAATGAGGGGAGTGCAGAGCAGATGGGGAAACCCATTCACCGAAGGAGGAGGAGGTGAACTGAGAACCCCAGGCAGGACAGAATGTGAAGGCAGGAGGGAGTGTGGATGCATTGAAGGGACACACAAGGCAGGAAGGCTAGAGCTCAGGAGACAAGCCGACAGATTGCCAGAGAGAGGGAGGGCCACAACACATCAGCCAGGAATGAAGAAGTGAAGAAAGATGTATTTGAGTGGGGGAGAGGGGGGCCTCCAAGCACTGTTTGGGAGACAGGAGAGGTGGCCCAGAAGTGGAGGTTGCATGCAGCAGCAAGGGCCTACCAGGGCTATGAGAAGGAAGGAGAAAACCCAAGTGTTCTCCAATGCGGGCCTCCCTCCAAGGTGCAGTATTTGGAGCTTGCCTGTCCTGCACTCTCTGCTTCAGGAAATGCCTGAGCTGGGGGACTGGCCCTAAATTGATCTCCTGGCCAAGTCCGGCTGCTGTCTTCCACTTCCCTCCAAGAGCTGATTGTTAGGCAGGTTCCTGTCAGTCCATTGACAGGGAGAAGAGACCTAAAGAAAGTGCAGCGGGAGATACCACAGCCCAGTCAACCTGACAGTACAAGCTTCTCAGCTGCTAAGACATGCCCTATCCACCCAGATCGCAGGCCCTGTGCCACAGGAACTTCTGTGTACCTTCCTCAGTGTGTGTGTGTGTGTGTGTGTGTGTGTGTGTGTGTGTGTGTGTGTGTGTGTGTGTGTGTGTGTGTGTGTGTGCCTGAATGGATATCTTTATGTAAATGTGGGTCTAAGCATGAGGTTTGAGTGGGAGTGACATTCTCTGCTCTGAGTGTGTGTGTGTGTGTTTTCCCTTTCAATTGTAAAGCTGAGCAGACTCATTTTATTATTTGCATAAAGGAGGAAAGTGAGGGTTAGAGATCTGAAATGATAGAGCTGGGAATTAGAATTCTGAAAATCTTCCATCTCATTTTGTTCAGACTTGTCATTTTATATAAAGGGCATTGTGTGTGTGTGTGTGTGTGTGTGTGTGTGTGTGTGTGTGTGTGTGTGTGTGTGTGTGTGTGTGTGTGTGCATGTGTGCACGTGCACTTGTGCACATGCATGTGTATGTGTGCATGCAGTGAGGGTGCCAGTACTGGGGTCTGAGCTTAGGATTTTTCATGAGGTTTATTGCAAGGCTGTTTCTCTGTCATTTGGTGCATACCTCCACTTCCACCATTTTGCTGTATAATTAGAAATAAGAGTCTCTCAGATTTATCTGCCTGGGCCATCTTAACAGTTTTCCTTAGATTTTAACCACTTGCGTAGCTAAAATTATAGGTATTATGGAGAGAGAAGGCATCATTCACTCAGTGTTAATATGGTAAGTTAATAATTATACCAGGGCTAACCCATACTTCTCCTTGGGTTGCATTGGTGAAGAATATGACCAGGTGCCAAGACATTGATTCTTTTACATCAGATATCATTGAGAGGTGTCAGGAAACCTAGAGGCACAAATCAACAGGGACTTCTTGACTATATGGAAATAGATGGCAGGCTGAATATTGTAGTCAGTTCATGCATCATTTCCTGTTATGGGCATCCTAGACTGGATTCCAGGAAGATATCTGAGGACTTCCTAAACAGTTTATGGAAACCTTGACTGAGAAGCACCATGCAAATGGAGCCTTTTTTTCCCAAAAGAGTTGAAAGAGAAGATTTAGAGAGGTTGATGGGGAAAGTGATTCTACTTCATGAAGCTCTCATCACTAGAGTGGAATAGCATCTCCTTGGGTCCAAGTCTCTGGGGAGTGACTAAGTGCAGAACCCTGAAGTCTGACAGTTAACTCTATGATTCCATCCAAATGTGGCACTAGTTTCTGTTAGGATTTTTTCTTATTCCCCAGTGAAACCATCAGTCATGATAAGACTTACTTTCACCAAAACTTGAACAACAGTTCCCTTCTTTCCTCTTCTATAAATGTAAGGCCTGCCAAGGATACTTTTGACAGTCATGTTAATGTTTCTTGTTTTCTCTCTTCATTGACACACTAATAGTGATGATGATACTTAAAAAACAGTAATCAGGATTTATCAAAGCTTTCAGTCAAAGGAAGAAAAGATGCCACGTTTGAGGCTGTCTTGAGTTCTGGCAGAAATAATATTTTTGTTCTTGACTTCTGTGCTTCATCAAAGAGGTGGTTTGGCAGCTGGATGAAGTCTCAGTGAAGGAAGAATAAAGAGAATGAAGGCTCAGTGAGTGAATGAAGGCCCAGAGAAAGATGAATCCACATGAAACATAAAAATGCCTGCAAATGGGGCTGGGAAGGTGGCTCAGTGGTAGAGCGCTTGCCTTGCATGCATGAGGCCCTGGGTTCAATTCCTCAGCTCCACATAAGAAAAAAAAGCTGGAAGTGGTGCTGTGGCTCAAGTGGTAGAATGCTAGCCTTGAGCTGAAGAACTGAGGGACAGTGCCCAGGCCCAGAGTTCAGGCGCCATGACTGGACTCCAAAAAAGATGCCTGCAAATGTCTGACAATCTCTTGTTAAAAGAGAAATATACACTCAGGATTGGGATGACTACAAGACAAAAGATGCATTTTTCACTCTTGGTGAAGATTTGGAATTGAACAACAGAAGCTGTCCACAGGACTGGACAGGACCTAAGAATTGGCACAGTGCCATCTGGAAGATTTCACAATGGGGCAATCAAACTTCAGTCTGATGAAAAGGGAGGAGTTGTGATGACTGTGTTTAATCATAGCCCAGTGACAACAACAGCTTATAAATAAGAAATTCAAGGAAATAAAGCATGTTAACTGTGAATTGGTGCCTTCTAGGTTCTGGAAAGTTTTGTGGCTTGCTTTCTCTTTCATTATCTCCCAACCCAGAAATAATTGATCTGATTCTGTTCCCTGTCCACAGTGAAATTTTATTTGATTGGATCCTGTTTTCTAAAGGAGAGGGAAGTCTATACAGTACAGAGATTTTGAATTTATCAAAGAAGAATGCACATCCTTAACAGTGGACATGATGATGCTTAGCTCTTAGGCTTAAGAATGTGTCACTTCTGATGCATAGTTTCAACCCAATGAATGTAAGTACATTCTAACAAACTTGAAGCTGATTTAGAAATATTCCAGGCATCCTTCTAATTTGGGAGATAGCTAAGGAGAAATAACATGACACTCCCTGATTGCAGACTTCAAAAGAAGCTGGGTGTCACAGTGTATTACCATAGATCCAGATATGCCCAGATTTTTTAAGAGAGTGAGAATAATCCCTTGAATTTGAGACCTTCTTGGGCAATATAGAAAAGGCCATATCTCAATGCAGCTTATAAAATTAACCCCCCAAAATCAATGGCTTTTCTGTATGCCAACAATGAGAAAAGTGTGGCTAAAATTAGGAAAGCAATTCCATTTGTAATAGCCCCACAAAAAATAAAATACCTAGGAATTAACTTAACCAAAGAAGTGAAGGACCTCTATGATGAAAACTTTAAAATCTTGAAAAAGGAAATCAAAACAGAATTTAGAAAATGGCAAAACCTCCCATGCTCCTGGATTGGAAAGATTAACATCGTGAAAATGGCAATACTTCCCAAGGCTATCCACAAATTCAATGCAATACCTATCAAAATTCCAACCTCATTCTTCAAGGAAATAGAAGAGGCAATCCAAAAATTTATATGGAACAATAAAAGACCCTGAATAGCAAAAACGATCCTCAACGGAAAGATCACTGCTGGAGGAACAGCAATGCCAAATTTCAAACTCTACTATAAAGCCATAGTAATCAAAACAGCTTGGTATTGGCATAAGAACAGACCTCCGGACCAATGGAATAGAATTGAAACCCAGAAATGAACCTACAGACCTATAGCCATCTAATCTTCGATAAGGAAGCTAAAACAATAGAATGGAAGAAAGACAGCCTCTTCAGTAAATGGTGCTGGCAAAATTGGTTAACTAGTTGTAGAAAACTAAAGGTAGATCCTTATATATCACCTTGCAACAGAGTCAACTCCGAATGGATCAAAGACCTCGAAGTCAAAGCAGAAACTCTGAAAACATTACAGGATGGAATAGAAGAAAGCCTAGGTCTCCTTGGCTCAGGCCGAAATTTTCTGAATAGAGACCCGGAAACACAACAAATCAAAGAAAGGGTGGACAAATGGGATTGCATAAAGTTGCAAAGCTTCTGCATGGCAAAGGACATACCTAGCAAGATCAATAGAAAGCCCACGGATTGGGAGAAGATCTTCACTCGCCATAAAACGGACAAGGGTCTCATATCTAAAATATACTTGGAACTTAAAAAATTAAATCCCCCAACAACAAATCCTCAAAGAAACAACTGACCAATAAAAAATTGGGCTAAAGACTTGAAGAGAAACTTCTCTGAAGAAGAAAGAAGGATGGCCAATAGACACATCAAGAAATGCTCAACATCCATAGCCATAAAAGAAATGCAAATCAAAACAACATTGAGATACCACCTCACTGCAGTTAGAATGGCAAAAATCAAGAACTCTAACAACAACAGATGCTGGAGGGAATGTGGACAGAAGGGAACCTTACTTCATTGTTGGTGGGAATGTAAACTTGTTCAACCACTTTGGTAAGCAATATTGAGGTTCCTCAAAAGACGTCACATAGAGCTCCCCTATGACGCAGTAATTCCGCTTTTGGGCATTTACCCAAATGTTTGCAAACAAGACCACACTAAAGCTACCGGCACAACTATGTTTATTGCAGCATTACTTTCCATAGCTAAGATCTGGAACCAACCCAGATGCCCCTCAGTAGATGAATGGATCAAGAAAATGTGGTATACATACAAAATGGAATTCTATGCCTCCATCAGAAAGAATGACATTGCCCCATTTATTAGGAAATGGAAAGACTTGGAAAAAATTATATTAAGTGAAGTAAACCAGGCCCAAATAAACATAGGTCCCATGGTTTCCCTTATATCTAATATATGTATGAGTCAAGCAGAATAAGTCAGATAATGTGTTGTTAGGAAAATGAACCCTTAGATATGTATTTTAATGTTTTTTTCTTTCATGCATTTGTTTCTAATGCATTTATAAGATTATCTCTTTGTTGCTTTGTATGTCTCTCCCCCACAGTATAACCCCTGCTTTCATTATATTTGATGTCAGTATAAGCTGTGGAGGAGATGGGGAAAAACAAGTCGTTTAAGGATACAGGTGGACCTGTTGCAACCATGAGAATTACAAGTTGTCATCTTGAAAATGAGCTTTACATCATTGGTGTGTGTGTGGGGGGAGGATTACGTGGGGGGTGGGGAGGATGCTGGGAAGGGATGTGGAGGGTAAACACATGAGGAGGCTGCAATGCTCGATAGGTAATGTACGCATTGTCCTGCCCATGTAATTGTAACCCCTCTGTACAGTATGTTCACAAAAAATTAAATTTAAATAAAAAAAGAAAAGCCCATATCTCAGAAATATGCAAAGAAAACTACAAAATATCATGAGGTAAAAACAAATGAACTTCAAACTAATACACATTCTCTACAATGAATACTCTTCATCTAAGGCAACAAATAATGTAATAGAAATATTTGTTTGAGAGAAAGAAAGTGAAGGAGAGATGAAAGGAGGGAGAAAATGAGTGGGAAGAAAAGGGAGAGGTAAAGATAAAAGGAATAAGGGAAGAGGAGAAATAAACAAGAAAGAGGTAGGGAGAGGGAGAAGTCACCAAAGAGACATAGACAACATCGTTCTGACACAAACGGATCCTTGGTGCATCCTAGCACAGAAGAAAACCCCTCTTGTTGTCCACAGCCAAAGGTGGAATTTTTCCACCCAATTCTGAAAGAGCTGAGGATTTTTTGAGAGCTCAGGATGCAAACGCAAGATAGAGCACTCAGAACATGAAGTTCTGAGTGCTCTACTCCTTCCCCAAAGAGAAAAGCCACCAAAAAGAAATTGACAGCATCTTTCTGTCACAGGCAGCTCTTGTATGCATCCTAGTACCAAGGAAAGGCATCTTCTGGTCCATAGCCACAGGTCTAATTTTTCATTCACCCAATTCTAGGTCGGCTGATGAGTGATTGTGAGATAAGGACACATGCCCTATTTTGTTTTGAATTCCTATGAGTTCTCAGATCCTAAAAGTTCTGGTCAGTAACTCTAGACTACATATCCAGGGGACCTCAGACTTTTCTTTCCTGACTTTATCCATTTGATTGTGGAATAAATCATTTTTCTCCCTCCCTCATATCTAAGAAAATATGCTTGCCTCTTAAAGGTTTATTATTATATTTGATCTGTTACATATAACATGACTGGGAAGGATTGAATAGGAAACTTTCATGCCTGATAATCAGTAAAGTAGTGTATAGCTTCTGCATACCCCTTTTGTGGAACTGAGCTATTCCTCTTAAAAATTTGACGATTGTGAGTCCAAGCTCGAGCTTGCAATAAATGGCTCTCATGTACTTGCATCGGATTCAACTCCTTGGTGGTCTTTGGGATTCTGTGGCCTGGCCCAACATATTGCTGGGGGCTCATCCAGGATCCTCCAGACCCCAGAACCCCGATCCAGATAGTCAGACCCCAATCGGTGAGTTTTATTGTCTTCTTTGTCTCATCTGGTCTCTTGATTGTTTTGTTTTGGGGCCCAAAATTTGAATCTGCACAGGTTGGCATAAGACTCAGGTGGACACGCTGGTAACATCACTGACCGAGGATCTTGGAAGATGTTCCAGACCCCCTCGAGGGCAAGGGACGACTTGCTTCATGTGCACACCCTCATCTGAGTTCCTAGAGGGAAAGGGACGAGTTCCCTCATTCCCTTAAAACCTGGATGGATGTGGAAACCCCTCATCTGAAGGGAAGGGGATGTGCAGTCCCCTTATTCTCCTGAAAACTCTAATGAGGCAAGGTGGGTCACTCCCACAGATTGATGTGGGGCTGATGTCCCCTTTTGTTGTTTTCAGTGTGTGTATCCAGTTGATGGGAGAAATTTGTGGCTGTGTGTCTGTTACTTTTGGGTCTACCTGTTGCTTACTATTTTCTGTTCTTTGTTTAAGGGACGACATGGGACAGACTCTGACCGCCCCCTTTCCCTCCTGACTGACCATTTCAAGGGTGTAAAAGAAAGAGCATACAATTTGAGTGTGGAAATTAAAAAAGGAAAAACTAATTACTTGCTGCCAGTCGGAATGGGCCACCTTTGACATGGGGTGGCCAGCTGAAGGGACCTTCGACTTACCAACCATATTCAGAGTCAAGGGGTTGATTTTTGTTCCAGGACCACATGGCCATTCGGACCAGATACCATATATATTGGTGTGGCAAGACTTGCTAGAAAACCCACCCCCTTGGCTAACCCTGCTGGTTCTGCTTTGGTAACTTGCTTCTTTGTCAATTATGAAACTGCCACTGACCACCTGCAAGTGGCCCCAGCAAGATCTTAGCCTCAGGCCTTGGTTCAGAGGGTCTGAGCATGGGGGAGAACCTGTCAATCTGAGGGAATGGATGATAGGGACTTCTTTCCCTTGCCCCAAGATGATTGGGATTTCTCCTCTGCCTTGGAAGGCCCCTGGGCCAATGTTTGCAGGAATCTAAAAGAAAAATCCTCTGGAGGTGAGTAGAGGGGGTTCAAGTCTCCTGGTAAATGGATTTGAGTCCCACTTGTGAATGGTGGTGAGATGATTCCCCATTCACTGAGACCTGATTTTGTCTTTGTAGCCACGAGTCTGTCTTGTTTACTTTGGAGTGTTTTCTGTTATATGTTTTTTTGAGGTAGAGAAGTTCTGGGTGAGAGTGGCAGGCTCATGCAGCAGACTCTGGATTCAGCTTGCTCAGTGGGAGAGCATAGAGTTTTGGTAGAGATGAGTTGGGGGCTCATTATTCCCCAACTCTGCCTTCGGTTTTTGTGTTGTTTTGTCTTGTTTTAGAATGGATACCAGTTTTAAATTTGGATCCTTGGTGTTTGTGTTTATTTGTGTTTTCTTATTTACTTGAACATCTCTGAGGGGAATAAAAGTTCCAGTCTCGGGCTGAGCCTGCTAAGTTTCCCTCCTTGATTTACAGCAGTCAAGAGGTGGGGCATGGAAAAGCTTTAGGCTGCATTTTCTCCCTGTGGTGGCTGTCCAGTGTAGAAGACTTTGTGCCTGGTTTGGACTTTGAACTGGTCCTGATAGTGTAACCATTTATAAAGTGCTCTTGTCTAAAATTGGGTAATAGAATCAGGCCAGTTTAGTTTCAGGTGACCCCCCCAGCCCCATCCCACAGCCTTCCTCCAACCGAAGGTACTTAAAAGGCCAATTGGTAAAATACCTGGCTCAACAAGCAAGCCCTGAAAAAGCATAGCCAAGAAAAAGTGCTTTGTTAGGGCTGGGAAGGTGGGTCAGTGGTAGAGTGCTTGCCATGCATGCATGAGGCCCTGGGTTCTCTTCCTCAGCATGACATAAGCACAAAGAAAAAAAAAGCCAGAAGTGGTGCTGTGGCACAAGTGGTAGAGTGCTCGCCTTGAACTGAAGAGCTAAGGGACAGCACCCAGGCCCAGAGTTAAGGCCCCACGGCCAGACCCTCCACCCCAAAAAAAGAAAAGAGTGCTTTGTTAAAGTCTTATCTTAAATTTTTGTCATCTGTAACTGTAAGATTGGTGAAAAAAAATCTCTTGCCACTGAATTTCAGAAAATGTACATGCAACTGATTTTCATTTTTGCATGCATTAAGATCTGTGTGTGGGGGCTGGGAAGGTGGCTCAGTGTTAGAACACTTGCCTTGCATGCCTGAAGCCCTGGGTTCGATTCCTCAATACCACATAAGCAAAAAGAAAAAGCTGGAAGTGGCGCTGTGTCTCAAGTGGTAGAGCGCTAGCCTAGAACTGAAGAGATGAGGGAAAGCAACCAGGCCCAGAGTTCAGGCCCCACAACCAGACCAAAAAAAAAAAAAAAAGGTCTGTGTGTGTTTTGTATGTGTGTGAACATGTTCAAGATTAAAAACTGTCAACATGTGGTAAAAAAATTGTGTGAGTTTAAGTTTGAAATTCAAAAGGTTATGAGGTTTGGACATTACCAAAAATTTTAAAGAATTATCACATAGTGGAGCTTGGAAGGTGGCTCAGTGGTAGAGTGCTTGCCTTGCATGCTTGAGGCCCTGAGTTCTATTCCTCAGCACCACATAAGCAAAAAGAAAAAAGCTGGAAGTGGTGCAGTGGCTCAAGTGGTAGAACACTAGCCTTGAGCTGAAGAGCTGAGGGACAGCGCCGAGGCCCAGAGTTCAGGCCCCACGACTGGACCCAACCCCCCCCCCACACACACACACAAAGAATTATCACATTTTTGGAAAAGGCTTTTTTTAAGGATTCTTTAATTTGAAAATTAGAAAATCTGGTATTTTAAAATACATAAGGCTGGGCTGGGAAGATGGCTCAGTGGTAGAGCGCTTGCCTTGCATGCCAGAGGCCCTGTGTTCAATTCCTCAGCACCAAATAAGCAAAATGAAAAAAGCCAGAAGTGTAACTGTGGCTCAAGTGGTAGAATCCTAGCCTTGAGCTGAAGAGTTCAGGGACAGCGCCTAGGTCCAGAGTTCAGGCCCCACAACTAGACCCCAAAATTTTTTTTTAAATTTTAATTTTAATTTTTTGTGAACATACTGTACAGAGAGGTTACAATTACATGGGCAAGATAATGAGTACATTTCTTATCAAGCATTGCTGCCTCCTCTTTTGTTTACCCTTCACATCCATTCCCAGCCTCCCCCCTGCCCCCACACCCAACCCCCCCCCGGCCCACAGCAACGTTGTAAAGTTCATTTTCGACATGGCAACTTGTACTTCTCATAGTTGCAATGGGTCCACCTGTATCCTTAAATGACTTATTTTTCCCCATCTCCTCCACAAATTATACCAACATCAAATATAGTGAAATCAGGGGTTATACTGTGGGGGAAGGACATACAAAGCAACAAAGAAATAATCTTATAAATGAGTTAGAAACAAATGCATGAAAGAAAAAAAACATTTAAATACATATCTAAGGGTTCATTTTCCTCACATCACATCTGAACTTTTCTGCTTGACTCATACATATACTAGATATTGCAAATAAGAGAAACCATGAGACCTATGTTTCTTTGGGCTTGGCTTACTTCACTTAATATAATTTTTTCCAAGTTTTTCCATTTCCTAACAAATGGGGAAATGTCATTCCTTCTGATGGAGGCATAGAATTCCATTGTGCATATATACCACATTTTCTTGATCCATTCATCTACTGAGGGGCATCTGGGTTGGTTCCAGATCTTAGCTATGGAAAATAATGCCGCAATAAACATAGTTGTGCTGGTAGCTTTAGTGTGGTCTTGTTTGTAAACATTTGGGTAAATGCCCAAAAGTGGGATTGCTGGGTCATAGGGGAGCTCTATGTGGAGTCTTTTGTGGAAACTCAATATTGCTTTCCAAAGTGGTTGAACAAGTTTACACTCCCACGAACAATGCAGTAAGATTCCCTTAGAGAAGTCATTCTTAAAGAGAAAACAACAATGAGAAATGTAGAAAAGGAGATCTCATTTTCTTTTAACTAGTAGTATACACTTAGGAGGAAAATTGGAGTATGCTAGGGCTGCTATCCTCTGATCAAGACAATTTCTTATCAGTGGTGCTGGTCATAGAGTGAGATTCAGGATCAAAGTATTAAGAGAACATATATGAATAATTTGAATAAATATTTCCTTGAGAAAAATCTGAAAAACAGAAAAACTTCATTTTCCTTTGTAAAATGTCAGTACTAATTTCTTAATTACTGTATTGAGAAGAAAAGTATATATTCTGCATAAAACAATGCTTTGATGTTTAGAAATCTTGTAAGTGTTAGAATGAGAGAAAACATCATTACATTAAGGAACTTATGGATCTCATTTTTGTTTTTGTCTATTTTTCTATAATTTATTTTAGATGTCCAAGAAATGAAGGATATGTTTAGCACCTGTCAGGAAAGTCACAATAAATATTTATCTGAAGTAGCAGGCATGAATAGTAACAAAGGGGAGGAAAAAGTGAGACTTATAAGAAATTTTAATTTGAGCTCAAAACAGAAGTCAAAACTGATTAAGAATAATGGGAACTCCTTAGGGATGAGGACAGAAAAGGTCACGGTATATCAGAACATGAGTGTTTTCAGTGATCCTGGTAAGATGTGTGCTGCATATGGTCCTCGTGTGTCTTCTGTAGTTGAAGAATATAAACAATGTGAAATGTCTTTTGCCCAGATGACACACCTTATTGTCGCTCAGAGAACACCCACAGGAGAGAAACTTTATGAATGTAACATTTGTGGAAAGTCTTTTACCTGGAAGAAACACCTTACTGTCCACCAGAGAAATTACACAGGAAACAAACCATATGAATGTAATGTGTGTGTAAAGTCTTTCACCCTGAAGATACACCTTAATATCCACCAGAGAACACACACTGGAGAGAAACCTTATGACTGTAACATGTGTGGAAAGTTTTTCACCCAAAAGCTCCACCTTACTCTCCACCAGAGAACACACACAAGAGAGAAAGTATATGAATGTAAACTATGTGGAAAGTCTTTCACCCATAACGCATACCTTAATGTCCACCAGAGAACACACACAAGAGAGAAAACTTTTGAATGTAACATGTGTGAAAAGTCATTCACCCAGAAGTCACAGATTACTGGCCACCAGAGAACACACATAGGGGATAAACCTTATCAATGTAACATGTGTGGAACATGTTTCACTTAGAAGTCAAACCTCACTGTACACCAGAGAACACACACAGGAAAGAAACTTTATGAATGTAACATGTGTGGAAAGTCTTTCACCCAGAAGTCACACCTTACTGTCCACCAGAGAACACACACAGGAGAGAAACCTTATGAATGTAGCGTATGTGGGAAGTCTTTCATTAGCTTACTGTCTACCAGAGAACACACACAGGAGGGAAATTTATGAATGTAGCAGGTGTGGAAAGTCTTTCACCTGTAACAGAAACCTTACACTTCACCAGAGAACACACACAGGAGAGAGACCTTATGAATATAATATGTGTGGAAAGTCTTTCAGCCAAGATCAACCCTCACTGTCCATCAGAGAACACACACAAGAAAGAAACCTTATGAATGTCATATGTGTGGAAAGTCTTTCACCCAGAAGCTATACCTTACTGTCCACCAGAGAGCACACACAAGGGAGAAATTTTAAGAATGTAATTTTTTGGAAAGTTTTTCACCCAGAACATACACCTTTCTGTTCATTAGAAAAAACCCACCAGAGAGAAATATTATGTATGTAGCAGGCATGGAAATTGTTTCACCTGGAAGTCACACCTTAACATCCATCACAGAACACAAGGAGAGAAACCTTATGAATGCAACCAGTGTGGAAAGACCTGGAGGTCACAGCTTAACACACATAAGTTGACTCACACAAATGAAATAACAGGATTGTACCAAATGAGGAAAGTCTTTCTTCTGTAAGAAAATTGAGATTGCAACACAGGAACCATACAGGATAGAATCTTTATGATATAGCAGATGTGGAGTCCTTCAAGTAGAAGACATAGCTCAGTGTTCATCACAGGACACAGAAAACACACAGACACACACACAACACACAGACACACAAAGAGGAGAGAAATCATATGTAGGAAAAATGTGTGGAAAGGGTTTCCAGAAAAAGACATAACTTGGTTAGAATCAGAGAACAGACACAGGTGAAAAAATACAAAGGTAACAAATGTGAAAAGTCCTTTACTAAGTATTCATGGATCCAAGGGGAGAAATCTTAAAAATATTACTAACACGGAAATCCTTTGATCTGAAAGGAATAACTCAGTGTTTATCAGAGAACTGACTCACATAGGAGAAAAGAAAGTAATGAATAGAACATATGTGAAATGATTTTCAATCAGAAGTGAGTCCTCGTCATGTGTGAGAGCATACACAGGAGAGAAATTATGAGTATAGAAAACATATTTGCCAGAAGTCACATCTTTACAGGTATCAGAGACATGGACACATGACAGAATCTCTGTAAATATAAACATGAGAGGAAGTCTTTCAACCAGAAGCAAACCTTCAGCAATTATTAACACATTCACTCAGGAAAGAAGCCCAATGTAGGAAAATCTTTGTGAGAAAACCTCTGTAAATTATACAGAGAAATCCTTCATGGCAGAGGTAAGCTAGGTGTGCTGGGAAACCATTCTTCACTCTTCAGCTCTCTTTGAGCCAACATTTCTCATCCTCTTAATGTATTGAGTGGGGATGGTGTCCTTCTATATTATTCAAAGCATGTAGAAACAAGTGATGGGCATTAATTATTTCCAGTCTCAACAAATAATTCAGAGATTGAAATTATTAACTTCTGTCTTTTGTACTAAGGAATGCTTGTCAGAGTAATTTGATAAACTTCTAAGAAACATGAGCTCTGGCCCTTTGGGACTGGATTCAGATCATCTCCAACATGGTTAGGGGAAAATAGTTGAGTAAAGACTGTTATGAGGGGCTGGGAAGGTAGCTCAGTGGTAGAGCGCTTGCCTTGTATGCCTGAGGCCCTGGGTTAAATTTCCCAGCACCGCATAAGCAAAACAAAAAAAGCCGGAAGTGGCACTATGGCTCAAGTGGTAGAGCGCTAGCCTTGAGCTGAAGAGCTGAGGGACAGTGCCCAGGCCCCACGACTGAATCCCCCTCCCCCCTAAAAAAAAGGCTGATATGGTAGGAGGCAAAAACATGAGTACAACCATTTTTCTACTGCTCCCTTAACTCTCCCTCTGTACGTGTGATTCATGCATTATATTACAAATTTCTTATTCCAGTTCAATTTTTGAATGGAAGATCTGTTGGAAGATATTAGTCCTTATTGCAGTACATACATACATACCTCTGAAGAGGTAACAATGCTTGATAGGAAATATATTCATGACCTTCCTCATATAACTGTATAACCAATCTGTACAGTATCTTTACAATAAAATACATGTTTTCAAAAATATGGTGGATAAATAAAGACAAGAGTCTCTGCATTTTGCCTTGAGGGAGAACCCCAAAGTGACTTCAGTGCTTGATTTTTTATTTAATTAATCACTGGTAATGAGCAACTTGTGATTGATTCACTCTTGTTCCATTTAGTTGTTTGCTGAGTGAGCTATAATAAAACACCAGTGTGTACAATGTGATGCGCCTGCGTTTACTCAATGTTCTAGAGGCTGATTACAAGTTATATTGCACTTTCTTTGAAATACAATGTGCTGTTCCATATTTTTTTGTGCAATGAATATATATCCAATACCCAGAACACATATATTTCTTTGTGATGAGAAGAAGGCTTTCATTTGCTATCTCATAGAAGGACAAAGTAGATATGACATTAGTGGAAATAACCAAGCACACAAACATATTGAGCAATCTCTCACAAAAATTGAAATTAAGAAAAAAAATAAAGCCATCTGCCACTTGAGCTACAGCATCACTTCTAGTCCCTGAGAGGAAGGAAGGAAGGAAGGAAGGAAGGAAGGAAGGAAGGAAGGAAGGAAGGAAGGAAGGAAGGAAGGAAGGATGGAAGGAAGGAAGGAATGAAGGAAAGAAGGAAGGAAGGAAAGGAGGGAGGAAGGGAGGAAGGAAGGGAGGAAGGGAGGGAGGAAGGGGGGAAGTGAGAGAGGGAGAGAATAAAGGAGGCAATTAGGAAGAAGGAAGTAATAAACTGTTCAAAAGAAGGATGTTTAATTTTTGGTGAATGTGAGAATTTTTCTTTGAGGGGCGGAGCTCAAGAAAAATGGCTTTTACATAAAGCAAGTTCTTGAACTGTATAGAAAATGATACAGAGGCTCTAACATTTTATAAAGTGATTTTATAAAATCGTTAATATTAAGTAAGGACGTCAGGTCTGGCTGGTGCTATATTGGCCACATGGTGGATGGTAAGGTCTGCCAACTTGTCTTCATGCTGGGGGAAGTCAGTACCGCCATCTCTCATTTGCCTAACAGCTGATGGATATACCTGGATCCCTGGAAGCAAGGGTGGGCATTATGTTGCTCATTCTGTTAGTCCAATGCCTGGGACTCGAAATATCCTGTGTACCTGCCCCTGTTCTGGCCCTATTTAGGTTGGACCATCAGTGGCACCAGATGCCATGCCACATGTCTCTGTGATTATGTCCTGAGTCCTATCTCCTGGCTTGTCTCTGGTTATCATAGTGTCCCAATTCAGCACTCTCTTGGTGCTGAATGATTCCTTGGTGTTGTTTTTATTCTTGTTTTCCTTGCTGTCCTGTTTCCATGCTAAGTGTATTTGTGGACTGCAAGTCTTTGTTACAACAGGCTGCTTGCAGACTGCTAGCAGTATAATAAAGACTCCAGTATTCCATCTTCCAAATTGTGGCCTCCAACAAATATACTGTCTTCTTTTACAGAAACACAAGAGTTGACTTAACATTAGAATTTCTAGAGCCTAGATATATCCACTGTATAGTTATGTAATTAAACATATCCTGGAGGCATTTAGAAAAAAAAATGTCTGTTACATCAGAAAGTGCTTAATAAGTAAACCAAGACCAAGACTCCAGATCCTATATAAGCTAGTCATTCTAGGGAAGTCCAGAGCTGTTTGTTTCCATGAAGAGCTCTACTTTCACACTTTCATGAAGAAATATTTTTGTGCCAATATGAGGTCTTCAATTCAGGAACTGATATAACATCCTTGACATTTTATCTTTTTTTAAACTAACACTAACACTATACCACTTGTGCCACAACTCTACTTCATGATTTTTGGTGGCCTTTTGTGCCAGAGCTGGCCTCAAAGGTGATTCTCTCATCTTGGCCTCCATAAAAGGTAAGAATAAAAGCGTGGGCCCTGTAGGCTGTTCTGAACAAATCTTCTCTCTGGGAAAAAGAGGTTTCATTCAGTGCTTCATCTCATTCTTGCTGTGCCTTCAACAATTTCAGTATTTATTTTTGTATTTTTTTTAAATTTTTCTTGGGTCCGGGCGTGGGGCCTGAACATAAGGCTGTTTATATTGTAATCAAGTTATCTGTCTTAGAAAAAAGGCATTGGCAATTTGGGATTTATTTCTCATAGCTAAAATCCCGGGATAAGTATTAATAATTTATTGGGTTTTTTTTTTTTGGGGGGGGTCCAGTCATGGGGCCTGAACTCTCGGCCTGGGCACTGTCCCTCAGCTCTTCAACTCAAGGTTAGCGCTCTACCACTTGTGCCACAGAGCCACTTCCGGCTTTTTTCTTTTTGCTTATGTGGTGCTGAAGAATCAAACCCAGAGCCTCATGCATGCAAGGCAAACGCTCTACCACTGAGCCACTTTCCTGGCTGCTTAATAATTTGAATGTAAAGATTTGCTTACCACCACTATGAACTTTACCTGTCTGTCTGTCTAAAACTGCTTGGGTATTCCAGCCAAGAACAAAAAAAAAAAAAAAGGAGAGGGAAAAACAGCAGGAGCCAATAGAAGACTTATCTTTAAGGGTGAGGGGTGAACAGGCAGAAGTGAAGCTTAACCAGGCCTGGAGAAGTCCACACATGGTAGAAGAGGGCAAGCTGGCACAAAGGCAGTTTACCTAACCCTAAAGAGGCAGATGGGAATTAGCCCATTCTATAGGAGGGGTGAGTGGCCTTTGTCCTCTCTTCCTTGCAGATGGACCCTGGAAACCTGGTAGTAAATTGAGTGATATGACTGGTATTGCTAGAACTGCCCCTTGGATGTATTAAAAATAAAAAAAGGGTTTACACAGAGGGTTAAAAAGTTTATCTGTGTGATGCGATTTGGTTTCAATGCTATTCTAATATTGCATATGTGTTTAAAAAGACAAAAACATGTGAAGTCTAGAAGCTTGGTACAGTGCTGGTGATTGTAATTCTTTCATTAAGGAAAACTGTCATTTGAGTTCAAAAGTTTTCTAAGAGGTAATTCAGAATAAAAAATAAAATATATCTTTTAAAACAAGAAAACAAGAGGCAATGAGTATTACCTAGCCCCTCAAGATTTTATTTCTTTTGTTTGTTTTTGTCCATCATGGGGTTTGAACAGTGGCCAGGGGTGTTGTCCCTCAACTCTTCAGCTCAAGGAAAGTGCTCTACCAATTGAGCAACAGTGCCACTTCTGCTTTTCTTGTGGTGAATTGGAGATTAGAGTCTCATGGACTTTTCCTGTCCAGGCTGGCTTTGAACTGCGATCCTCAGCTCTCATCCTTCTGAGAAGCTAGGGTTACAGACATGAGCCACCAGTGCCTGGCTTTCCTTTCAAAGTGCAAATGAAAACAAAAGTGTGAAGTATTAAAGCAGAGGTGAGAAGAAGGCTGTCATTTACAATCTCTTGGAGGACTATGGAAGATCCTATATTGTTAAATTACAATGTGCAGAAACTATTGAGCAATCCCACACAAAAATGGAAGCTTTGAAAAATAGAACCAACTTCTCACAGAGATTGGGTGTAGAATAGGTGACAATGTGACAATTAGTAATAATTTTTTTCAAAGATTTTATTTGATTACAAATTATATTGCTGTTATTTTGAAGTACAATATGATGTTCCATGTTTTCATTATGCATTGCTTGCATATCTAACATCTGGAACGCATTTTTCTTTGTGTGATGTTGAAAGGTAATGAAAGATATTACATTAAGTGAAATATCCTGGTACAGAAACAAATTGAGCAATCTCACACAAACATGGAAGCTAACAAAAACAGAAGTAATTTCTCTCAGAAGTTGAGAGTAGAATAACTACTAGCAGAAGCATGAGAGATTGGTCCATTTTGTCAGGACTCTCTGTTCAAGATTTTGGTCTTATTGGGCTGGAAAGGTGGCTCAGTGGTAGAGCACTTGCCTTGAATGCATGAAGTCCTGGGTTCGATTCCTCAGCACCACATAAGCAAAAAGAAAAAAGCAGGAAGTGGTGCTGTGGCTCGAGTGGTAGAGTGCTAGCCTTGAGCTGAAGAGCTGAGGGACAGCACCCAGGCCCAGAGCTCAGGCCCCACAACTTGACCCCTCCCCCAAAAAAAGATTTTGGTGGTCTTAATCCTTTGGTCAAATTGACTGCGAGTCAGTGTGGGCTTGAGCAGTGTAAGGTACACCCAGGGAGGACTCCATGCAGATGACTACCCCCCACCCCGACATCTTATATATCTTCTACCAGTACCTGTGTGAACTATATAACTGGCATACCTGGAAGCAGTCGTCTCCCCCTTCTCTGAGATCACATATTGGTCTGCCCCCTGATCACTCCTCTCATCTGACTGTGGGAGGGTCCTCGGCTCTGAGATCATAGCCACATCTGAGGTGGCCACATCTTCTCCCAACTCACCACAGCTTTCCCCCACCTGACCACAACTTCCCTCACCTAGCCACACCTTCTCCTCACCCCTACCTTAGATAAGACATGGCCCAGGGGTGATTTGGCCATTTCTAGCCACCTGGAAACCCCAATCTGTCCTGAAACCAGAAGTTCGGAAATAAACTGCTCTTTGCCTGAATAACATGTGGTGATCTCATTGATCACCTACCTAATTAACCTAACATGAAGATTTTCCAGTGTGGCAAGTGCTTAAACAGCACAGAGTGATTATGTGGGCAAATACCTTCACTGAGAGGAGTCCACATAGAAAGAACACATCAGACAGAAACAACAGTGACAGGAATCAAAGGATTGAGTTTTGGTTTCCTGGAATCAAATCGAATATAGAATCTATACAATGTATAGATTACTCTGTGCAAAGATCCATGTTTGGAGTTGTCTATGTTGTTCCAATTGGTTAACCATGGGGAAAGACAGGTGAGCCTTAAGTCTACTTTCTTTATGTGATTAAATAATTTGCAAGTCATAGAGAACATCTACTGTTTCCTGTGATTTCAACACAGCCCTGAGGAAAGATGAGAGAAAGAATTGAAAGTAAGAGATTTTGAACACTTCCTCAGATTCAATACACTCCTGAGTGATGGTAATGAGAAAAGAATCTAATTGGGTGCTGGATACAGAGCTCCCCCAAGTCTTAATTCTTCTGCGTGATGTCATGGAATCCAGAACCAAGAGCAAGTCTTAGTCTTAAATCTTTCTGCAACAAAGTGACTCTGGGAATAATAATGCTAGATATAGGGGACAGCCTGAGCCAGGGAAATGTTCAAGTCATGAACCTGTGCCTACTGCCTCTACCTTTCTATTCCTGAACAAAAATAGGATACTTCTTTTTTTTTTTTTTTTTTTTTTGGGGTCCGGTCATGGGGCCTGAACTCTGGGCCTGGGCGCTGTCCCTCAGCTCTTCAGCTCAAGGCTAGCGCTCTACCACTTGAGCCACAGCGCCACTTCCGGCTTTTTTCTTTTTGCTTATGTGGTGCTTGGGAATCGAACCCAGGGCCTCAGGCATGCAAGGCAAGTGCTCTACCACTGAGCCACCTTCCCAGCCCAAAAATAGGATACTTCTTATAAATAGACTTTCTCTGAAAAACATGAGAGAGTGCTTATTTGTGACAATCCTCTCTCAGCATCTTCTCAGTCAAAGGTCTCTAGGAAACCTTCCTGACCAGTAGGTGACCCACCTGTGACCATTGATCTACTTGGCACCCAAGAAGGCTCAGAACTCAGAACATCCCAAACCAATTGCCACTTTATGTCTGTTCCAAGAATTCACTGTTCTTTGATCATCCCTGATGAGCAGTTAAAACTAATTAACAGAGGCCTTGTGTCCTACTGAACTGAGGCTTAGAGGATGGTGACAAATTTCTGTTGATTACTGAGCTGAGTGAAAGAACAAGTAAGGGACAAGGGCAGCTGAGGACAGGTATCTTCCTTCTCAGGTCCTCCTCACCAGCCTGGAGCTCAGTAAGTCTCACCTTCACTAGCTGCCTCAGGACAAGAGAGCAGAAGTTGATCTCCCTTGTAGATACACATTCACTGCCACAGTCCATAACTCACACAAACTAATGCTAATACTAATACCCAAGCTACTTTCCCTCCATCACACAGTGTCCACTCCACAGTGTTCATGACCTGATTTCAAGCTCATTGACAAGAGAGATGGAGTGGGCATGGATAGAGAGAGGAAAAATATTTTAAAATGAAAAATATAATTTGGAAAATACAAAAGAACTGAAAGAATTATTTCATAAGATTCAAGGAAAAACTAAGAATTTCTTTTAAGGAGAAAAGAACAAAGTAAAAAAGGTCAAAGTAAAACCAAACTGGATTACCAAAATTTTACCCAAACCACCACTGCCATCAACAACAAAAACCTTTAGTTTTTCTTTCTGCCGGGGGGGGGGGTCATTTGTCTAGAACTGAAAATTCACAATCTATGTTAAGATGCATCTTCATTCTCTGATCCCTTAGGCTGTGCAACCTTGAGGAAACTGATAGAATGTGCATTATTTGATTTTTGTCATTTCCTTTTTGCTATGTCCTAGTCATGGTGATGGGGTCGTGACTTCAGGCAGTGGTAATCAGTCTTGAGTCTCTTTCTCACAGGAGGGGAGGTGCAAAATTCAAGATCTTCACCAGCAGCAATTGATCTGGTTTCTCTTTCTCTCTCTTTTTCTTCCTTCCTTCCTTCCTTCCTTCCTTCCTTCCTTCCTTCCTTCCTTCCTTCCTTTCTTTCTTTCTTTCTTTCTTTCCTTCTTTCTTTCTTTCTTTCTTTCTTTCTTTCTTTCTTTCTTTCTTTCTTTCTTTCTTTCTTTCTTTCTTCCTTTCTTTCTCTCTCTCTTTTCTCTCTCTCTCTCTCTCTCTCTCTCTCGCAAATAAACTTGTTTTTTTTAAGAACCGAGTTACATAATACTTATAATATTGCTTCTAGAATTCATATTTTTTATTTTAATTTTATTGTCAAAGTGATATACAGAAGGGTTACAGTTGCATAAGTAAGGGAATAAATTTACAAGTTCTTATAGGTTATAGTATTCATAGATTCATAGATTTATAAAATGCACAGATTTATACCACAGATTTCTGAACCAAGGGAATAGGGATTTGTCTATACACTATAAGAAAATTAGAATTCAAGCTTAAAAGCTGAAGTCATTTAGCTAGTTCTAAAATGAGAAGATAAACACTTCTAAGCTATTCTTGTTCATCCTAAGTGTTCTAAGGATGTCATCTCTTTTATTTTGGGGGGGGGGGTCCGGGCGTGGGGCCTGAACTCTGGGCCTGGGTGCTGTCCCTCAGCTCTTCAGCTCAAGGCTGGCGCTCTACCACTTGAGCCACAGCGCCACTTCCGGCTTTTTTCTTTTTTGCTTATGTGGTGCTGAGGAATCGAAACCAGGGCCTCGAGCATGCAAGGCAAGCGCTCTACCACTGAGCCACCTTCCCAGCCCCAGGATGTCATGTCTTTAGAGGACAGCATTTCTAGGAAACCACAGACAGTTTGACCTCAATTGTTTCCTTATGAAAATGATTGTTCCTGTTTTATCTTTGAAAGACTTTCACTTTGTTTTCCTGAAAAAGTCAGTTTTAAGTGTATTCAGGCAGTACAATTTGTGACTAGAGCCATCTTCTAATAGGTTATAAGTGTTTAGAGGCTCAGGCTCATTTCTCTTGCATGTCCCAGTTCTTACAACCCCCCTGGGGCTGGGATTATTTTGCTGTACCCAGATGGGTGTGTGAGAAGCTTCATGCTTCAGTGATAGGGCTTCTGGCTCTGAATGGCTTTGATGTCTTTCAGGGCTCTTCTCTGCCTTCCCTGCAACTGTTCTGTTCCCTGGTTTGCAGACAGCAGCACCATCTGTGAAGAGCAGGGACTATCATGCTAACCACTTCCCTCTTGCCCCATTTTCTTTTTGAGTTAGAGTCTCTTCTATCATTCTTAGGCTGCTCAGAGTGAAGGGCATTTTCCTCTGATGTTTTATCTCTTTTTCTAAGGCAAGAGCAGCCAGAAGTCTTTGCTAGGCATGCTGGGAACACAGTAGTATGAACTTTCTGTGCAGCATTCTCTGGCAGCTCTTCCATACCAGGCCACATATCTCATAGGCTTCATTCCAGGCTCATTGCAGCCCTGCCTCTTGCTAACACTGCAGACTCTGTTCTCATCCTGGGGCTGTGCACAAGGCAGGGCTTTTGCTTTACAGCTGTCTCTTCATAGCTCTTCAGGAGGGAGAAGCAGTAAAGGGCAGCCACCAAATTATGGTGTGAGATGATAGGAATGGAGCTCCTCTGAAAGAAGCAGAGGGGAAAGGCAAGCAGGGTGACACTATGTCTCTCTGCTCATTGGCAGAAGAGACTGAGATGGTCATGTTAAACTTGACCTCCTCTTTACAAGGAAAGTGGGAAGGTTTGTGATATTTGGGTATGGTTAAACACTGCAGGTGCATTGATTTAGTTTTCACAGGGCTGGCACTACCTTGTTTTAAAATATCTTTTATCAGAAAGTAAGTGGCCATCACTTCATCAAATGTTCTCTGTAGTAGCAATGTGTAGGTCTGAAGTTTGTTGGATCCCATGAATCACATTCTGGTGACAATTGTTGGATCTAACTTGTTGGACAGTGGCTCACCTGGACACAGACAGCATTCCACAACTCTACCATTACCTGGTGTGAAGCTGGCCTCTGTTGTGAGTCTACAATTAGCAGCTGTGAAAGGATGTTATGTCCTTTTGCAGTCAGGTGATATGGTACATCATATGCCCTGTATAATTTGTATACATGGCTGGTTGGAAGTCATCCCTTTAAATGGGAATTTTACTATAATCATAAAAACCATGCTGGTGACTAGGCCCCAGAGATCCACCTTGAAACCTGTTGCAGGTACATTTCAGGGGCATGGAATATGTAGGCACCACACATTTCTGTGAGCAACTGCCCTCTGGCAAGCCTCAGGCTTAACCCAAATTCATTGACTTTAATATTGCCATTTTCATCCAGTAGGATTTTGTCAGGGTTTAGGTCAATGTATGCCATCCTATTCAGATGAAAGTACTGCACAGGAGTTGCCATCTGCTTCAGAAACCTGGATTCATTCTCAAATAGGTGGCATGATGCTCTGATCCACATTAGCAGGTTTCCCTTGGTGGCTGTTTCTATTATCAGGTACATGTAGAGGTGATTCAGAGCCTTAACAATGTCCACCTCGTTTTTCACAGCATAGGGTAGTCTTCCCTCTCCAATATTTTCACTGCTACCACTCTGTCTTCCCCATAGCTGCCATAGACAATGTACATGCTGTACATGGTATTGGCTTGCAAGGATCTCCTCTTCCCTGGAGGAGAATGTAGTGTATTTGTTGTCATTTGATTCCATTTTCTTGATGGGATGGCAGGGAATCAACCTTAAGTAAACTTAGCTCATTAAATATGATGCATAGTAAATCTTAACTATACTTAGCTAAATAAATACAGTAGGTAGCAAATCATAATTAAAATTAGCAAAATCAATGTGTTGGGTCTTAAATCTTAATAAAACAGCTAAATCAATTCAGTAGGGGCATATCTTAACTGAAAGTAGCACAATCTAAACCACAAAATAACAGAAATCTCCAAACCCACAAAACACAAAACCTCCCTCCCAAGCTAAAAATGTATCAACCTAGCTCTAATTTAGTCCAGTAGTCATCAAAGGAGATCTCTCAGCACTGCACAGAAACTGCCTCCTTCTGGAACCACTGCAGGGACCTCAAAATGACATGTGAGATCAGTGAGGAAATGGACCAATCCAGCTGGACTCAGTGACATCAAGGAAGAATGGGCCTATTACAGCCAGGGTCTAGCTCTTAGACCTTGAGGACTATTGTTATTGACTTCAGGTGGGTCAAGGGGGATGATTATGTTCACCACCATGGCAGTGTTTTGGGAACCATGAGGAGAGTGGCCAAACACCTCTCTTCTTCTTCAGGGCTGTGGGATCCTAGGAGCTGCTCCTGCACAGACACTAGCACCAGGATCCCAGTGCAAAGACCTCAGTCTTCTTGTGGGTAGGTCCTGGTACTTGGTCCAACAATCTGTGAACCCATGGTGCAACACAATGAAGTCCTAGGCACACTGTAGCTTACCAGAGACTCCAGAGTGATATCAACATTAAAAATTAAACCTTGATTCTTTATGTTTGGTGTCATACTATTTTATTTAAAAAAACTCAAAATCTCTGGCACACCACTTGAGGAAATGATTTATTAAAAATAAAAGGCTGTAAGAATATACAAGATGAAATCACAAAACAAACAAACTCTCAGAATAAGAGAAACTTCAAACCTATAACTGAAGTACAGGAGGTATTGCTAAGAAAGGATACATAGTGATAAATATGGCCAAGAAGGATTCAACCATGGATGGGAGAAGGGAAGTCAGGAGGTGAAGTCAGGTGCAGGCTGCCTTTCTCTACCTTCTGTGGATTTCCATCATTTGCATGTACATTTCTCTCCTTTTATGCAGGATTCCCTGCACTGGGACCACTGGGTCACTGGGCCTTTCTCTATTCTCTCCCACTTCACTTGGTGGTGGAAATATCCACTTCCACTAGGAGTTACTGGCAGTTAATACCATCTATGAGAAAAATAATTTATCACATGGTTCTTGATTTGTAAGCAAGAGGCAGTGGATTGGTAAGTCTAAATTAATGAAAGGCAAGGCCTAGGGGAGTGGGTTCAACTGGTAGATCCTTTGTCTAGTGAGAGGGATCTAGTTTAAAACTAGAGACTACATTTGAAACATAGAACTTCTCTTTTAACAATATGTAACTAGCCAGGGGACAATGACTCATGCCTATAATCCTAGCTACTCAGGAGGCTGAAATCTGATGATCATGATTCAAAGTCAGCCCATGAAAGAAAGTCCATGAGACTCATATCTTCAATAAACCACCAAAAAAGTCTTAGTGGCACTGTGGCTCAAGTGGTAGAGCACTAGCCTTGAGCTGAAGAGCTCAGGGACAGTGCCCAAGCCCAGATTTCAAGCCTCATGACCAACAACAAAAATATGTAACTAGTTATCATTTATAGCTGTTGTTTTATAAGAGTAAAGCCCTATTCAGATTTACCAGCATGCCCACTTCATTGCTATTATTTCAATTTTTGTGTGTTTGAGAGAGCTACTAATATTGAATTTTTTATCTTTTTGCTTTTATTTGGCTTTTCTTTTGGGAAAGATTCAGGCCAGAGAGGGGACTTTTCCTGGTACTTGAACTCAGGGCATACATGACATCTCTAAGATTTTTCCCTCAAGGCCTGTCCTCTATCACTTGAGCCATAGCTCTACTCTGGCTTTTCATTTTGTTTTGTTTTGGTGGTTAATTGGAGATATTCTTCAAAATTCAGAATAATGAGTCGCTAGGATGACAGGCACCCAGCCATTGGTACTCAGCTAGGCTCTCATTTTTGAGGGAAGTTTTTCTATTTTTATTTTTTTATTTTTTTCAGGTGTGGAGTTGAACTCAGGGCCTGGACACTGTCCCTGAGCCTCTTTGTGGTCAAAGCTAGTGCTCTACCACTTGATTTTTGAGTGGTTAATTGGAGATAAGTGTCTCATGGGGACTTTTCTGTCCAGTCTGGCCTTGAACTGTGATCCTCAGATATCAGCCTCCTGAGAAGCCAGAATTACATACATGAGCCAGTGGTGTCCAAATTTTCTTCTTTTGGAAAGGTTGGATGACAATATTTACTTTTAGCACATTAACTTTGTTGCTCTTGCTGTCTGCTGTCCTCCTACATTCCTGATGGAAAATTGGTCATAATCTCATTGAGGATCTCTTGTGTATGATGAGTTGTGTGTTTGACTCTGGAGGTTCTCTGTCTTCAACAATTTAATTACAATGCAACAGTGTGGATTTCTGAGTTTATTCTAATTGGAGTTTGTTGAGTTGCTAAATTCTTGTGTATGTAGTTACGTGCTTTAAATAAAAATTGGGAAATTCATTATGACTTCAGGGACTTAAATAATGCATATATTTGTACCAGGTTCATTATTTTTATGTCAATTGTGTTTATTAGTTGTAGACACTGTAGATATAACAATGAGAAAAAAAGAATAGCTTTATTTTTTAAGCTTAACACTTTAGTGTGAGTGGGGTTAGAGAATGTGTATACATACACATACATATTCCTGCTTCAAACAAGCTCTCTAGAGGAGTTTGAGAACCACTAGCTAAGGTAAGGCCCATTAGGCTATGGTGGGGAATTTAACTTTTATTCTGAAACAGAAGTTCTTAAAGGTTGGAGGTTAGAAAGTGACTTAATTGGGTTTAAGAAACATAAAAACTGGGTGCCAGTTGCTCATACCTATAATCACAGCTACTCATGCAATGGAGGTTAGAGGATTGTGGTTTGAAGCTGGTCCAGGCAGGAAAGCCCATGAGACTGTTTTGTCAGTCGTGGGGCTTATCAAACACCAAGAAGTGGAGCTGTGGCTTAAATTGTAGAGCACTAACTTTAATTTTTAAAAAAGCTCAAGGAGCTGATGGTGGTGGTGGCTCATGCCTGTAATTCTAGCTACTAAGAAGGCTGAGATCTGAGGATTGGGATTCAAAGCCAACCAGAGTAGGATAGTCAGTGAGAGTTTTATCTCCAGTTAACCACCACAAACCCTGAAGTGAAGTTGTGGTTCTAAATGGTAGAACACTAACTAGCTTTGAACAGAAAAGCTTAAGGATAGTGCCTAGGCCCTGAGTTAAAGACCCACAGTTGACAAGACAAAACAAACACAAACACAAACACAAGCACAGCATCAAGCCCTAGCTAGGATCAGCATTACAAAAACAAATCATTTTCAACATTCCAACAAGTGACTAGGAAGTTCAATAATTTTCCCAATGTCTTTCTGCCAGTGAGGAGCAAAGCTAGGATTAGTTGGATGCCAGTGGTGGTCACTGATGTCTGCAATCTTAGGTTACTCAGGAGGATGAGATCTGAGAATTAACATTCAATGCCAGCTCTGAGAGGAAAGTCTGAGATTTTTTTATTTCAAATGATCAACTAAAAATCTGGAAGTAGAGCTGTAGTTCAAGTAGTAGATCCCTAGGCTTGAGGACGAAACACTCAAGGATAGGCCAGACCTTGAGTTAAAGCCCCAGGATTGGAAACAAACTATGAAACCAGAACCAGACAAGAGTGCCTATAGCTCTGTGGCTGACCAGGAGAGGATGCTGTAGAGTCATGTATTGGGCCAGGAAGCCCACCGCTGCTCTCCTTCCCCATGGGCTGACCTAGAGTCCTGAGTGACAAACAACAGGCTACAGCTCAGTAACCAAGGAAGCCAGCTGCCTTGGTCACTTACTCAAAATCAAGCCTGGCAGTTCCTGGACATCATCTGCAACTCAAATCCAGTGAACATTTGGAATAGAAATCACCCCCAAGGGCTGGGAAGGTGGTTCAGTGGTAGAGCGCTTGCCTTGCATGCATGAGGCCCTGGGTTCGATTCCTCAGTACCACATAAGCAAAAAGAAAAAAGCCGGAAGTGGCACTGTGGCTCAAGTGGTAGAGCGCTAACCTTGAGTTGAAGATCTGAGGGACAGTGCCCAGGCCCAGAGTTCAGACCCCACGACTGGACACCCCCCAAAAAAAAAAACAAGACTAAAAGAGCAAATTTGCATGGGGCTGGGAAGTTTGCTCAGTGGTAGAGTGCTTGCCTTGCATGCATGAGACCCTGGGTTCAATTCCTCAACACCACATAAGCAGAAAAAGCTGGAAGTAGAGTTGTGGCTCAAGTGGTAGAGCGCTAGCCTTGAGCTGAAGAGCTCAGGGACAGCACCCAGTCCCAGAGTTCAGGACCCACGACCAACAACAACAACAAAATAATTGAAAAGGCTTTCCCTGATTTGTTTACTTGTTGGACATTTATTTATTTAACAAAAAGCAAGATCAGCATAACTAGGAAAAAAGCAGATGCAAGTTGGTCATACCATATAGACCTCACAGACTGTAAGGATTCTCATGGATAGTTAATGTAAAGGAAAGCCACAGGTGGTCCCCAAAGTTCATCTGAGTTTCATATGAAAGGATGACTCTGGCTACTCTGTTAACATCAGTCTGATCAATATAAAAGACATATAATGTTATTGACGACATTATTCACTATAGTGAAAACATAGAAACAACCCAAATGTCCACTGATGGATAAACAAAATGTGGTATATTCATCCAAGGGAATATTATTGAATATTAGAAAGGAATGACATTCTGACCCACTCAATAACATGAATGAATCTATAAAATATTGCAAGTGAAATAAACTAGATCTAAAAAACTATAATTTGTGTTTCCACATCCATGAGGTATCAAAAATAGCTAAATTTGCGGGGTAACCGTGGCTCACACTTATAATATTAGCTACTCAGAAGGCTGAGAACTAAGGATGGAGGTTTGAGGTCAGATTAGTGCCTGAGACTCCAATTTGCAATAAATGAGAGGTGCATGAGAACAGCCAATATGAATTCAAAGCTTTATTGGGGGGGGGGCAGACCTGCCGGGCTGCTCCAAGGAAAAATGGAGGCAGCAGCCATGGACAGGTATAGACTGAATTTAAACATTTTAGTGGCAGTCTCATGGGTCACATGGGCAGTCACAGGTCACATTACATAGACTATGGGAATTTGTGGGTAGGGTCAGTTCTGAGAAGAGGTGTTGTGAGGGTGTTACATGGACTAGCTGCTCAGCATCCTGAGTAGCTAAGATTAAAGGCACTACTGCCCAGTTTGATTAACTCTTGCATTTCATCCCCAGAAATGTGGAGTCAGCCAAGGTGACCCAAGCCTTCAAAGTTTTGTTATCGGTGTTAAGACCAAGCTGTGATGTCAGAAAAACTGACCCCTTACTGTTTGGCCTGGAGCTAGAAGAAATGGAATGTGAGAGTCATCAGGATGCTTGTCTAGGGCTGGGGTTGGTAAGTCACCAGAAACAGTGGTTGGGCTGGAGAGGCAGAGAATCCAGAGGGCACTGTGGAGTATGCCAGAGAGGAGGGTGTCGAAGAAACAGTTCAGGAATGAGTACTGGAGCAAGCCCAGATTCTCTGTGGTTCAGCCTTTCTTCAGAGACCTTACCACAGTAATGCACACATTTCACTGTCTTGGGTAACTGCACGTTTGTTTAATGTTTCAGTCCTCACCCCCCATTTCAGCTCCCAGGGTTTTGTACTGCCTGCACATCTTCCTGAAGCCTGGCACAGAGTCTGGCACACATGGGTGCCGGCTGATGGCTTGCCAAATAGGACTGAATGGAGACAAACCCTGAATCTGAGGTTTCAGGAAGGGCTCAGCCTGTGCTGAGTGTTCAGTGGATATGTGTGGGACTGGACCTGCGTGAGAAGGGGCCTGTAGATAGGCTTGTTTTATCTCCCCACCACTTTGTTAGGCATGGCAGACAGGTGTCACAGGCTGGTGTGTGCTGACTGTAGTCTGGATTATGTATTGGAGTGAACACACCAAACATCTAATATCTTCTACACGAAGAAACCTAGGAAACCTAGGACCTGTGGGCAGAATTGCACAGGAATTACAGCGTGGACCTCATTTCACCCCACAGGACACTGAAAGAATCCATTCTGGCCATGCCAGGGGACCACGCAGAGGCAGGCACATACAGGACAAGGATTGTTGTAAAGAGATTGATTAGTGGAGCCATGTTGCCCACAGGCTAGGGAGCAATATGGCATCTACTCCTACATAGGTGATAGTTCATAACTCTGGGGCTAGTGGTAGAGGAGGTTGTCTGCAGGCGCAGGTAGATCTGTGCAAAGAGTGGGAGTGGCCAGCTCTTCGGATGGAAACTCTAGTGCTGGAAGGAGCTCAGCTCTGGGTGGAGCTGGAGGGCTATGGGCTGTCCCAGGAAAGGCAGTGGGAGCAGCTGAGGATCTGAGGAGGGAAGAATGCCAAAAGACACTGACATCCCTGGGTCAAGTCAGGTCTGGTTGTCCTCAGGGCCCTGCCAAGATGAGTGGGGAGTCCAAGACTCCAGGGGCTGGGAATGGCAGGGGTCAATCACTACCTGCAAAGCCCAAGGACTCCCCCAACCATATTTTGTAAGCAGCAGCGAAGAGGGCCAGGATCGGATTCTGAAGTGCGCTCAACCACGCCCAAACAGAGGCCTCTCACCAGGGTGTAGCGGGCACCATTTAGGGCCGGACAACTCAAATCTGCTTTCTCTCCGTCGGGTTGGAAGGGGATCAGTGGAGGAGTGGGATACACGATTGCAGTGTTGGAGGGGGTATCTCTGAGGTCGGACCCTCAGATGGCATCCGGACAGACTGAAACACTCCAAAAGAAGACGGAGGTCAACAAATATAGGCGTTGTCTAGCAATTGTAGAATAGAGAATCGTGGATCTGATGGCTCCACAGTGTCCAACATTGTTATTGGCAGTGGTAAACATCCCCCCCACCCGGCAATGAGTCAGTGTTATCTTCTGGCTTACAACCCGGGGAGATGCGGAAATGCTAGGGAGTTGTGGCAGCTGATTGTGTTTGGTGAATTGCTGCTTCTGCAACTGGGGGTCTTGTGGTGGGCGTGGAGAAGGGCTGCGGGGCCAGCAGGGCTGCCGGGGGGTCGGCCAAGTCAGATGGTCTTTCTGCCCAACCTGGCGCTGTGGGCTCTGGACTGCCAGCAACAGGACGATGGCACCTCGTGGCCAGGGAGATGGTGGTAGTGGGGCAGGCAGGAGCTGTGCTGATCCCCATAGCCGGTTAGGTGAGTGCTTTGGTGCTGTGCGACCTTCTCCCCTACCCAACACCTGTCTGCAGCTCCTTTTCCCTCCTTCTCTGGTGGATGTCTTCAGAGGCAGCACCAGAAAAAGTCTGTGCTTCTTCATGTTTTTTGTTTGTTTGTTTCCCAGATGGAATAAATTGAGGCTCGGAGGACAGAGATTTGACCACTCAGTAGTCAGAATTAGAACCCAGGGCCCTTGGTGCCCCTTTCTGGGACTCTTATTTCAAATTTCCATACTTTACAGTCAGGCCTCTTTTCTCTTGCCCTCTCCTGTCCCCTGACCTCGTCCAGTGTTCTCTTTCTGGGGAGTACTCTTTCCACATATGCCTGTATCCTAGGGTGTGATGCCTTCTGTAGGACTGGTTCCCTCATCATCTTTGCTCCCCTCCCTCATCCCCACCTGCTGATCCTGTTGTTTCTAGTCAGGTCAGTCCCTTTCCCATTTTACCATTTGCACAGAGACCCCTGGGCCTCCCTGCTTCTCTTTCCCTATTCAGCTTTCCCCATCCTATTTCTTTCTCAGATCCTGTGGATTCCTTGGGGAGTGAGTGCAAAGATCCTCTTAGAACATCAAGTCATTTGAATTGGGGTGAAAGGTGAGTTTCTGGTTCTTGAGGAACTTGCTACCTTTGACTCACCAGAAGTATAGAAGTACCCTAGTCGGAGGATCCCCCAAAATATCCCAGAATGCAGTTCCGTGAGTGAACATACATTCCACTCTCCTCTGAACTGGAGGGACTTAGTATTTTTTGCATTCCAAACTGTGATCATATTTGTTTCTGCCTCTTTGAAACTTACCATGTGTACATGCATTTGAACTAGTTTTTTTTTTACTTTGTGTGTGTGTTTGTACATGTGTTTGTGTTCAGATCCTGGGTCTTGAACTCAAGGCCTGGGTGCTGTCTTTTAGTTTTTTTAATGGCCAGTGCTCTACTGCCTGATCCACAGCTCCACTTGTGGCTTTTTGGAGGTTCATTCTAGATAGGAGTCTCTTACAGACTTTCCTGCCTGAGCTGGCTTAGAATCAGGATTCTCAGATCTCAGCTTTCTAAGTATCTAGGATTATATGTGTGAATCACTGGCACCTGACTTTGACCAGCATTTTCCTGTGACTCAGCAGGACTGTGACTCTCATCTTCTGGCAAGTCTATGCATGCTTGAATTGCTTCATATAGCAGGACATTTCAGATTTACTTAGGGGATTTTTCCTGGTCCAATGGGAAGAGGGTAATTCATGTAGCATGGTCAAATTTGACTGATTGTTGGCTGGAATATGGTAGACTTATACCTTTCTGTTATTTTCATGGTTAGGCACAATCATATGATTACAACATGTCAGTATGTAGTCTGAATTCATTTCCCTTTGCCTGTGATCTTAGGGAAGTGTGTCAGAGCAAAGACTCTGCTCAGTGGCCTCTGTCCCTCACAGGAAGAACAGAAGCTCCTACTGACTCACCTTGAACTTATATTATGAGTAGAAAAGAGGCCAGGCTGTTTGTCAATGCAGCATTACTTGGCTGGTCTTGACTCCTCTTGGTGCTTTGAAGGCAGAGTCTCCCACTGATTGTACTTTAGGGGTCTCAGAGGAGGTCACATGTAACAGGTACTGAAGAATCTCACCAGCTCTCCTTCATTAAAACCTTATTACAGCTATAAACCAGTGGCTCACATGTGTAATCAATCCTAGCTACTCAGGAGGCTAGCAATCTGATGATTGTGGTTCAGTGCCAACTCAGGGTAGGAAAGCCTGTGACACTTTTATCTCCAATTAAATACCAGAAAAGCTGGAAGTGCACCAGTGGCCCAAGTAGTAGAATGCCAGCCTTGAAAAAGAAAGCTCAGGGACAGCCCTAGGACTGGCACATACACACACAAACACACACACACTTTATTGTTAGCTCACCTAATGCTCCAAACAAACATATAAGTCAGGTATCCTTATTTCCATATTACAAAGGAGGAAAATTTCTGGTGAGTCAGTGGCATCAGAATAATCTGTGCCCCTGTCTCTGTATCTTTCCTTGGAGCAACACATGTGACCCAAGAGAAAAACAGGCTAGAGACCATTTGTATGATTGTATGTGGGCTTTATGAATGTGTGCATGCATATGCATGCATGCACAACTTCTAGGCCTTGAACTTTGACCCTAGATGCTGTCCCTGAGGTTTTATTCTCAAAGTTGGCACACTGCCACTTTGCCACAGTTCCACTTCTTTGTCTTTAATTCTTCATTGGAGATAAGAGTCTTACAGACCTTTCTGCCCAAGCTGGCTTTGTACCATGGTTCTCAGAACTCAGCCTCCTAATTAGCTAGGATTATAGATGTGAATCATTGGCATCAGGCATAGATTCTTGAGTCTTCTGGATAATTCTGCTTAAGTGAGCTTAGTTTCCCCAGTGTGAATGGTTTTAATAATGTTTGATCCTAGGCCAGTTGAAACATATACCTTTTCACAGTGCCTGGATTTGTTTCAGTATAGCACTAACTACTCTGCCTGCAATTATAGTTCTTGAAAAGGATAACTAAGCCAGGTGTTGGTGGTTCACCCTTGTTATCCTAGCTAGTCAGGAGGCTGAGATCTGAGGACTGTGGTTCAAAGCTTGCCTAGGCAAGAATCACTGTGAGACTCCAATCTCCAATTAACTACCAAAAATCTGGAAGTGGAACTGTGGCTCAAGTGGTAGGATTTCAGCCTTGAACAAGACAGCTCAGGAACAGTGCCCAGACCCTGAATTCAAGAAAACAGAAAGGAGGTAGGAAGGATGGGAGGAAGGAGGGGACAAAGATCTAGGCATCAGTGACTCATACCTGTAATCCTAGCCAAAAAACGAGAATTTGAACTGTGTCTCAGTGATAGAAAGCTACTCTTGAAAGAAAAAGTTCAATGACAGCACATAGGCCCTGAGTTCAAGCTGAAACACTGACAAAAAAGAGAGAGAGGAAGGAAGGGGGAGAGGGAAGATAAGAGGGAGGGAGGGATGAAAAGGAAAGAACTATTTCCAAGAGCTAAGTGAAATAGAAGCTGCTAGGTATCTGAGAATCTGCAGAGAGCCAGGAGACAAACTTGAGATTTTTAACCATTTGTCTGGATGGTGCTGAATGTTAGATTCCCCCTACAGAGCCCCTGCTGTACATTAGTTCAGGCCAACTGAATCCTGCTTGGGCTGGGCCCTGGGAAGGAAGTGCTAGTCTTTGCTTCTCTTGTAAAGACTAAGAAACCAAGGCCATCAAGAACCTCTCCTGACCAGAAGAGGCAGTGATGAGTGTCCATGGAATGGAGTCTGAGTCTTTCTGTGACATTCCTAAAATCTTCCAACCTGATCTTTCTCCTATCTCATGTTCTTGTGGTAGCCAGGAAAAATGTACAAAAAAAACACCTACAACATCAGCACCCCAGGAAAAGAAGGGCTGGTCTCTCCAGCCCAGTTGGCATCCCTGGACCAGCCAGCAAAGACTATCAGCACCGCAATTAAAGGACTAAACAGCTTGTGATGCAGCCTCCTCTCTCTTTCTCCCTCTCCTCTCTCTCTCTCTTTATTGTCTCGGGAAGCCTTCAAAGACCATAATCCATATTGGGCTGCTAACTCCCCATTGTTCCCAGCAGCATTTAGCCACTTTTCTCAAACACACAGCCAGAGCAATAGTGGTTCTGGCAGCAAGTCAACCTGTAAAGATGGGACATTTATCATTGCCAGGGGCCTCTGGTGACCTCAAAGGGTGCCAGTGAGGTGGGACAGGGAAGAGACTGCAGTGGGACTTCTCTCATCTACCTTGCACTTTAGAAGGCTTCTCAGATCAAGGCCAGCTCAGATAATGACAAATAATAAATACTGAATACTAATAACTGCTGTATTGAGAGGAATGTTTCATTTATTTTATCTTTACCCTATCTAATATCCATAGCCACCCCCACAAACTATTTGTATTACTCTGCTTTTTTTTAAATCCTCATTTCACTTATCAAGAAATACGAGTCAGAGAGATTCACTTGACTACAGCCACACAGCTAAAAATGAAATTAATATGACCAATAAGAATACTATCTGAGCCAGGTGCTGGTAGTTGATGCTTGTAATCATAGCTACTCAGGAGTCTTATATTTGAGGATAGTGGTTTGAAGCCAGTGTGAGACTTATCTCCAATTAATTTTAGTGAAAAGCCCTGAAATGGAGCAAGAGCCCAAGAGGTAGAGTGCTGAGCCCAAGAGGTAGAGTGCCAGTTCTGAATAAAACAGCTGAGGGACAGCACCAAGATTCTGAGTTCAAGCTCTAATACTGGCATCAAAAAAAAGAAAAAGATTTCTGACCATCACCCAAGACAATCTCATACTTTCTTGCCCCCTTGTCAGAACCTCCTTTGCGAGCAGCCAGGGAATAAGACTGACATCTTGTGTGACACCCCAGGCCTGACCTAGATCCTTGGTGTGTATTGAGACTCCCTACTAGATGACTTGAGCTACTGGAGGGGCTGAGTATAAGGTCCATATGAAGGAAGAACAGCCAGTGTCTTTGATTTCTCTGGAACCAGAACCAAGATAAAATATATGTGTCATATAACAGTGACTCATGCCTATAGTTTTAGCTATTCAGGAGGCTAAGATTTGAGGATCATGGTTCAAAGCCCTTGAGAAATCTTATCTCCCACACACCAGTAAAAATCTGGAAATGAAGGTGTATTTTAAGACATACAGAACTATTTTGAGGCAGAATAAGTTAAAGGGAAATTTACACATGCATGTGTATCATACATGCGTATATATATGCATGTGCATATACGTAGATTGGGGGATATGGGGCCTGAGCTCAACAACAGCTCATGTTGCATCAATAAGCTGTAGATTGGAAACTCAGGTAGAATTTCTACTTTGCAGCTAAGTGACTGAATTTGGGTAACTTCAAGTTCCTTCTGAAGTTTATCAAGTCATTGAGTAAAGCCCATTCCATTAAGGAAAGGTAATCAATCTTCTTTACCCAAAGTTTAAAATTATTTAATCTTACCCATTTAAACTTTACCCATGTGATTAAAATGGTAATCACATCCAAAAGTATTTTCATAGCAACATATACTGATGTTTGCCACAAAAATGAGGTACTATAGTCTAGCAGAATTAATATGTTAGAATTCATCATCACTAGCCAGTTGTTGGGGTCACATGCCTGTAATTCTAGCTAGTCAGGAAGCTTAGATATAAGGGCTTTGGTTATCTCATGTTACAGATATAGAATGAAGGCAAACAAATTAAAATGACTTGTCTTTGATGTCACAAATTAGTAACTGCCAGAGCTGGGTCTTTTATCCTCGTCTTTCCAATATTATCCTGGCCTTTCCAATTTGTTCACCCTCAAATAATTCTCCATTTGTGTGTGTAGCCTTTATCATCTCCTACCCTCACCCTCCTTACTTTCTTTTTCTATTTTGCCAGTCTTGGGGCTTGAACTCAGGGCCTGAGCTCTGTCCCTGAGCTTCTCTTTGCTCAAAGCTAGCACTCTACCACTTGAGCCACAGTGCCAGTTCTGTTTACGTAGTTCTGAGGAATCGAGCCCAGTTCTTTATGCATGCTAGGCAAGAATTCTACCACTAGGTCATATTCCCAGCCCCATACCCTCACATTCCTCTAGCATGGAATCAACAAATCCCACAGATATGATTAAGTACATGCCTTTATTTGGTGAGGAAACTCCCTGTGTTTGAGTCTCATCTTCACTACTGAAGTTGGATTGAAATGTTTGTGGGGCCAAGATTCAAGTTTTGTGATCCTGGCCCTGGGCAATCATTTTTTCTGTGTTCCAGTGGCCAAGGTAATCATTACCTATCTCTTGGGTCTGTTAGCAAGTTCACATAGCAAAAGGTGGGTTGGTTTTTGGCTTATATAGTCAGCAACGCATTAGAGTCAGCTGTTTCATTGAGCAAAGATGGCAACCTATGGCTGGGTGTCTCATTCAGTGGTAAAGCCTATATTTATTTAGCATGGTGAGGAGGAAGAGGGGAGGGGAGGAGAGAGGAGGAAGAAGAAAGAGAAGAGGTGGAAGGTGGCTAGGCTCAAATCTATAATCCTAGCTACTCAAGTGGCTAAGATCTGAGGATGTGTTTCAAATCAGCCAGGGAGGGGAGTCTGTGAGACTTTTACCTCTAATCAACTATTCAGGAAAAGTTGGAAATGGCACTATGCCTCAAGTGGTAGAGCACTAACCTTGACTGAGCCCAAAGAGGCTCAGGGCCAGTGCTCAGGAACTGAGTGCAAATCCCATAACAAGCAAAAATAAATAAATAAGGGCTGGGAAGGTGGCTCAGAGGTAGAGTGCTTGCCTTGCATGCATGAGGACCTGGGTTGGATTCCTCAGTACCACATAAGCAGAAAAACCTGGAAGTGGCACTGTGGCTCAAGTGGTAGAGTGCTTGCATTGAGTTGAAGAGCTGAGGGACAGTGCTCAGGCCCAGAGTTCAGGCCCCATGACCAGCCAAAATAAATAAATAAATACATACATACATACATAAAAAAATCTGGAGGCAGAAGGAAAAGAGGCAGATTAGGTTGTATTAGTCATAGGTTTTGATATTGTTGCCATAACAAAATACTTGACCCAAATAAGGGAGAAAGGATTTATTTTGCTCAGTGTCAGAGATTTCAGGCAACCAGAACAAAGCAGAACAACTCATGGAAGCCAAGGAGCACTGGGAGGGATAAGAGGGAAAGAGAATGCCTGGATTGCAGGCTCCCTTGAATTCCATATGGAACACCAGCCTAAGGGATGGTGCCACCCACATGCAGGAGGGATTTCTGCTTCAGTTAATCTGCTAGGGAAGATCCCCCTCCCCAGATTGGTGTTTTACTAATCAGCTGGGTGCATCTAAATTCAATTAAATCGGTCCCAATTAAGTTCAACCTCAAGGTTAACCACCATGGATGACAAGTTCATTTGTCTCCATACTTACCTTCCTTGTTCTCTCAAAATTCACTTATCATTTATCATTCTTAAGGGTTTTTTCAGTATCAGACTACTTGTGTGTGTGTGTGTGTGTGTGTGTGTGTGTGTGTGTGTGTGTGTGTGTGTGTGTGTGTATGCGTGTGTATGCATGCAAGCATAGACATGTGCTGATTCTGGGGCTTGAACTCAGCTTCAGCTCTGTGAGCTCTCCCTCAGCTTTTGTGGTTAGATAAGTTTGATGCCCTACCATTTGAGCCCTGCTTCCACTTCTGGCTTTATTGGTGGTTCATAGTACATAAGAGTCTCACAGGCCAGGCTATAAGGGCTCACACTTGTAGCTACTCAATGGGCTGAGATCTGAGGATTGAGGCTCAAAGCCAGCCAGAGCAGGCCTCTTATCTCCAATTAACCACCAAGTATAATTCAAGTGGTAGAGCACTAGCCTTGAGAAAAAGTTGTTCAAGGCAACAACCAGACCTTGATTTGAAACACCATGACTGACAAAAACTAAAAACTTACCAACTTTCCTACCTAAGCTGGCTTTGAACTCTGATTTGTAGATCTTATGTTCCTGTGTAGCTAGGATTATTGGTGTGAGTGAGCCACTGGCACCCAGCTTTCAGACTCTGAGGTAATGGATGTTCCTAAAATTGCCAGAACTTTTTGCCTTTAATGGAGCCTGCAAGATGCAGAATAGGGTCAAAGCTGGGTGTAGAGTGGCTCTGCCCAATGAAGAGGATAGAGGGGAAAAAATAAAAGGTCAAAGATAGTTCAAAGAAAGGAACAAAAGAAACAATATATTAGTTATATACTTAGGGTTTCATTATGACATTTTCATATATGTTTATAATGTATTCTATTCCTCATGTTACCTCCCTTCATCATGATGTAAAATAATTTGGACATGTTTCATTGTTTTATTCCTATACATGCAAATAATATGTTTATTCTTTCTATCAAAACAGTGCAATGAAGTAGGTTAAAATTATTGTAGGAAGGAGAGAGGGGCACTGGTGGCTCATGCCTGTAATTCTAGCTACTCAGGAGGCTGAAATCTGAGGATCTCAGTTAAAGCCAGCCCTGGCAGGAAAGACCTTGAGACTCCGATCTCCAATAAACCACCTGAAAGCTGGAAGTGGCACTGTCGCTCAAGTAGTAGAGGGCTCGCCTTGAGCTGAATAGCTAAGGGACAGCACTCAGGCCCAAAGATCAAGCCACACGACCGACCAAAAAATAAATATTTTAGGAAGGAGAGTGAATAAGGAAGAATGATTGAGTGGGCCTGATGAAATAAATTATATTATTGTATTGAAACGTCACCAGGAAGCCAGGTACAAGTGGCTCACGCCTGTAATCCTAGCCACTCAGGAGGCTAAGAACTGAGGATTATGGTTCAAAGCCAGCATGGGCAGGAAAGTCCAAGAGACTCTTATCTCCAATTAACCACCAGAAAACCGGAAGTGGCACAGTGGCTCAAGTGGCAGAGCACTCACTTTGAGCTGAATTGCTCAGGGACAGCGCCCAGGCCCAGAGTTCAAGCCACATGACTGACCAAAAAAGAAAAAAAAGTTACCATAAAACTCCCTTGTATAACTGATACATGTTAATAAAAATATTTTTAAAATGAACAGCTGATAGCCAATCTGCTACATAATGGTGAAATCACAAGTAGTTATATCCTAAAATCAGCAACAAAATAAATATATATGCTCTCATCAATTTTAAGTTGCACTGTTCTGGAGTTGCTTGCAAGGTCAATTTGACAATAGAAATGTAAGTATTTATGTGAATTGGAAGGGGTGTAATTATCTTTTGTGCAGATAAAATTATCTTTTTATTTGTGCAATCCTGGGCCTAGAACTCTGGGATAGTGTGCTATCCCCAAGATTTTTACTCTAGGCTAGAGTTTTCCCACTTGAGCTGATGCTCCACTTCTGGTTTTTTGATGGTTGATTGGAGATAAGTCTCGTGTACTTCTTTGTCCAGACTGGCTTTCAACTGCAATTCTTAATAGTCAATCTTCTGAGAAACTCAAATTACAGGTAACAGCCACTGGTGCACCAAGCTAGTATTTTCTTTTATTTAGAAAAGTTGGCTCAGTGGTAGAGTGCTTGCCTTGCATGTCTGAGGCCCTGGGTTCGATTCCTCAGCACCACATAAACAAAAAGAAAAAACCCGGAAATGGCGCTGTGACTTAAGTGATAGAGCGCTAGCCTTGAGCTGAAGAGCCTGAGGGACAGTGCCCAGGCCCAGAGTTCAGGCCCCACAACCGGACCCCCCACAAAAAAAAGAAAAAAAGAAAATCACAAGAATAGCTAAAAGTAATTATGGTCAATAACTAAAATCACTGAACTAATAGGGTATAATATATGTATAAAAATAATTGAACTTACCTTTGTGAGCAATGAACAATTTAAAAATAATGTAGGGAGTCAGTTCTGTTTATACTAGTATAAAAAAATAAAACATTTTGAAATAAATTGATCTAAAATGTAATCTTGAAAAATGAAAACTGCACTACACAGCAAGTCTTCAAAGCACCCTGTTTTTACCTGATCCTTATCTCCTTGCCTCTCAATAATTTACTTTTATAGAAAGAAATTATTTTTTCCTTTATGCTACTGTAGATGTTCTCAATTTGAAGCTTATATTTACAAATATGCTCTATGATCTCTATTTTTATGAGGCATAGATCAGGTCCACAAAAGAGACATGGAGAACCCATACACCGAAGGACTGAATATCAGGCATGAACGTTTCCTATCCAGTCTTTCCAAATCATATTTTATCATGCAAAATCACAAGAAACCTTTAAGAGAGAAGCATGGAAACTCAGATATGAGGGAGGGAGACAATAGATTTATTGCCGAGTTCTCATGATAAAGTCTGGGAAGAAAAGTTAGAGGTCTCTTAGATACATAACCTAGAGTTAATGAGTGGAACTTTTAGGATCAGACAAAAGGTAAGAATTCAAAACAAAGTAGGGCATGCAAAACAGAAGTCAAAAACAGACTGGATTGAGGCAAGTGATAAAAGGTCACCTCAACAAAGACCTACCCTAAACTTCATTCCTCTACCTCTACCCATATTCACCCTGATTACAGCAATCCAGCATTTCTTGAAGGGCAATACATGTGATATACCATGCTCTGAGAAACTCTTGTAGGAGTTTCATTAGTTAGCTGAAGAAATTAGTGAACAAAAGGCAAGTACAGCACAGCAAATGCAAACAGACAGTGCCAAAGGTCTGAGTTCAAGCAACAGGATCAATCACAACAAACACATTAAAGGAAAGGCAAAATTCAGAAACAACCAACAAAAATGCCTTAATGTTTCATGGATGGAATTTGGTAGTTTCTGGGAAATTAATTAATAGATTTTTGAGAAATCTAACTCGAAACAAGCATTGTGCTTTATATCTACCTAACAGTCCTACCGTTTCATTCCAGTTTATACATTAGAGCAGTGGAAAATTATCCAAGAATCAATTTAGTGGCTGTAACTATGAGAGTAGATATTCAAAAATTTTAGGCAAAACAGAGACATAACTTACATTCAGTAGAACATATGTGTTAAACAGAAATAAAAATGAAAACAACATAGTCTCATAACCTCAATTACATTATTAGAACTAAGAACTAAAATGTCAATCATCTAATGCTCCCCAAACATTTCCTTTTTGTGTTTGGTCTTGGAATTTTTCAGGAGGCAAATCGATTTTCAAGAAGAAACTGAACTTTCAGTTGGGAGAGGAAAGACCCCATGCATCCTAGCCTTGGACCTAGGGTCAAGGATTGGTCCAAGCCCTAAGGAGCCTACTTCCTCCAGGATGGCTCATCACATTATGGACATTATAATCTGAATTGCACCCAGATACTTTGAAAGTGTGTGTGTGTGTGTGTGTGTGTGTGTGTGTGTGTGTGTGTGTGTATGTGTGTGTGTGTGTGTGTTGTGTGTGTGTGTGTGTGTTTGTGTGTGTGTGTGTGTGTGTGTGTGTGTGTAGGGGGAGATCCTTCTGCATGTGAGCCTCCCCACCCAAGATTCGTGTTTTCCATTTATAAATTACAGTTTCTTGCCCTTTTTATTGCTGCTGGAAGTGCTCGTAAGTTCAGTTTTGCATTCAGTAGGTGGGAGCCCCAAGGCAGGCACTCAGCCTCTCTTCAGTGGACTTTGGGAGTTGTAACTGTAAGGGATCTCAAGCTACGGATCCCATGTCAGGCACTAACTGCAAGCTGGGCACAGGACCCGGTGGTTCTACCTTACATGTGTTCTTCCAGTCTGGGGTTGATTTGTTTGGGGAGTCATGAGCTTGTGCTGCCATTAGACTGTGTGCTTCCAGACACCAGAATCTGGCTTCTGAAGCTCCAAGAACAATTTGGGTATTTCTCCAGACTAGGAGACCCTGGAGCTTTATGTTTATTCTCCATGACCGAGAGATTTTGTTGTTAATCCATGTGACTTTATTCACTTCACCCGACTGTAACTGAGCATGATAACAATTGCAATAAAATTGTAAAGTCTGTGCCTTGAATCTTCTCATATTACAGTTCTATTTTGGGGTTCTGTGTTGTTTATCTGAGAGGCATTTTTACTCTGCCTCTGTTTGTTAGCCTTTTTAGCACTTCTGGCTTGAGTTTACTCATGTTTGTACATGACCTTGTTTTAAGAGACAGGTCTACATGGGATACTGGAGTAGTATATGCTGGTCCTGTAGTTTCAGGAATAAAGCCTAGCAATGTTGCAAGGAGGGAACCTACAAATAACAATCTCCCTCCTAAAGAACAGAGGCAGAAAAGCACAGGAAGGCGAAGATGCTTTTAGCTTTCCTTGCCTTAAGCAATAATTGGTTCTACTTCTTGAAGCGATCACTTGATGCTTTTGAAAGGTTTAGACCAACTTTCAGGAGGGAAGGTGAGCTGAACTGAGGAATAAACCAGAGCATAGTTATCAGAGGGTACAGGAGGGTATGGTTTAGGGTAGAGAGAAAACTATCACAACTGAAAGTATCTGTCTAGGTACCAATCCCTAATCCAATTCTCAATGATTTATGCAGCCTCTTTCCACAATAATTTATAGTATGTGATCTGTCAAACTTATCTTCAGTGCCCCATCTGTGGATTTGCTCATGCTAGCTATACCATGTTGGTACTTCCTGGCAGTTCAGGGAGTTGGTAAGAGACTTTTGGCTTCTAAGAAAATTGTAAGAAATCTTGAGAAAATATATATTGCTCAAGGTTGTATGCTTTGTAGATTTAGCTAATGTTACCCATTTACCACAATCTTCTTTAAAAAGTATTAATTCACTTAGGAAATTCCTTTTGGAATTTGAAGTTAATAAAGCATAAACATTTCTGTAAAATACCTTATAGAAACATGCTGGTTCTATTTTTGTCCTCTGAACTTCTTATGGAATTTGCAACTTTAAAATGTTACTAACATGGATATTCTCTACTTTCTGTTTTTGATAAATTACACTTTCTCTAATAGAATAATAAGCATATTTTACATCATTGCCATAAAAACATATTCCAAAACAATTGATGAACTATAATTAAAATACAATGCCCTCTTTTTGAGTGCTAGTCCCAGTTCTTGAGCTAAAGGTCTAAATACTGACTATGAACTGCTTTTGCTCAAGGGCAATGTTTACCACTTAAGCCACATCTCTACTACCAGCTATTATTGGTAGTAATATGTCTAATAAAATAATCTGAAATAGATTTTTTTAATGTTTAAGGAGTGATGTTCAGTCACTTATGTTTACAATGATAGTCCAAATCCCAAAAGAAAAAAAAATGCCACCCTGAAATATATTACACTCTTGGTCTCAAGCATTGTGAATATAGATACATTGCTTATAATTAAATCTTTTAAAGTTTTTTTAAAGTATGAAATCATTCAGGTGATGCAGAAAAAATCAGTAGTAAGATACAAACATTGCTTTAAAATGATTCATATTGTCTTTCCTAGAATAAAATATCCTCACTGAATACTGCAGAATAGATATTCATTCTTTGCAAATGTCACTGTAAAGTTCAATTTTTTTTCACCAACAGAGAGTTCAACATAATATAATGATCTCTATTTTTATTACCAAACATTGATATAAGTGATCAAGGACAGGCTGGGAAGGTGGCTCAGTGGTAGAACGCTTGCCTTGCATGCATGAGGCCCTGGGTTCGATTCCTCAGCACCACATAAGCAAAAAGAAAAAAGCCAGAAGTGGCACTGTTGCTCAAGTGGTAGAGCACTAGCCTTGAGCTGAAGAGCTGAGGGACAGTGCCCAGGCCCAGAGTTCAGGTCCCACGACTGGACCCCAAAAACAAACGAACAAATAAGTGACCAAGGACTTCGGTAAGTCTAGGTGTTTCTGTGTTCTCTCACACAGAGCAATTATGTATATGGTCAATAAGATGGTGTTCCAGATTTTACTTCTTTTTTCCCCTTTTTTATTGTCAAGGTGATGTGCAGAGCGGTTGCAGTTACATAAGTAAGGCAATGAGTACATTTCTTTTCAAAATTGCTCTCCCTTCCCTTAATTTTCTTCTACTTTCCCTCCCTCCAACCCAGTTCATGTTATTTTATATTAGCAATTTCCAATCTAAGTATTTGTGTAAAAAAAAAAAAACAACTGAGGATAATAGAAATTCCTAGTGATAAACCAACAAGTAAAAACCAATAAGTATAAGATGTTTAATTCATTATATTTAACTTTTCTGAATCTAAAATTTGGGGTGTCCTCAGCTTAGTATTTTGTGTTGATGTTGTTTACCTAACATAGAAAACTTAATATTCTGGTTCCTTAGCTAAGCATGGTTGGTTGGCATTATGTCATTCCTATGAGCAGTATTTTATGTTGCATCTTTATTAGGCCCTGTACCTCCAGCAGGATGGCCAAGGTTCTTGTTTTGTTTGTTTGTTTGTTTGTTTTTTGTTTTGGTCAGTCTTGGGGCTGGAACTCTGGGCTTGGCTTCTGTCCCTGCACTCTTCAGCTGAAGGCGAGTGCTCTACTGCTTGGGCCACAGGGCCACTTCCAGTTTTCTAGTGATTTATTGGAGATAAGAGTCTCTTGGATTTATTCCTGCTAGGGCTGGCTTTGAATCTTGATCTTCAGATCTCAGCCTCCTGAGCAGCTAGGAATACAGGTGTGAGCCACCGGCGCCCAGACTAGCCAAGGTTCTTAATTTGACTGTTTAGAAAAATGAGAATTAGGAGCTTCTCAAACCTGTGTTCAATGGCAAATTAAAAATCATTGCACAAGGGTGCTCTGAGTATTTAGATACAGGGAATTATGCCATTTGGCAACCATTATTGGAACATTATAATACTAGAAAAAAGAATTGTATATATATTTTTCCAGTATAACTCTGGGTGAGAAAAATTAAGTTACAACATACATGCTTTCCATGGTGTCTAAGTATGTATGAGGTAGACCACAAATGGTCAATGGAGTCCTAAGATGGATACCTTTGCATTAATAGATTAATAGCTCATGTGTCCCTAAATGTATTTCAGTAATTAGTTTTAGTAAAAATGTGATATGATTTTTGGGTTTCAATTATTCAATTATTTTTTGTGGGAACATTAGTTTTTATGAATTCTACATGTATATTAAACATAGATATGAATTGCTTTTATACTATACCAACTAGTGGACTGTGGATTTGTCTTTAGTAGAGTGTTCAATGCTTTACTTCATACTTGAAACAGTCTTCCCCTATAAGAAGACTTTATGCTTTTCCAGCTTATGTATAATGTTTTGAGCAGGAAAATCTGTGGCAAAATCACAGAGATTTTTTCCTGACCATGTCATTTGGCTTATTTTCCAGCCATGCTTCCAGAATCATCTTTTCATTGTCAACAGCAAGAAAGAATGAAAGGATCTCTGGTGAGTTACTTTTTATTCTTTACTTTGCTGTACATTCCATTTTATGAACCTAAGTATGTCCAAGATTTAAAAACAGACAAAACAGGTTCAGCTTGAGGAACATGTTCATAAATTAATTAAAAATTGCTTATAGATTTAGTAGTTTAAAAAGTCTCACCTTCGGTCTTACTTGAGTCCAGATGTGCTTGATTGTTTCCAATGTTTGAAAATTTATTTATAGAGATTAAGTTATTACATAAATATCCACAATATTGTGGGATAGTTATACTTAGCCAAAGTCACAAACACATTTTAAACTTTACCAGGCAAATGGTCATTATCATGTCCTAGAAAGCTTGTGAACTCTACAAAGTTTGACAATACAACTATTTCTTCCACATTGGGTGATATGCACATTTCTTTCTTTGTGCTTAGTGTAAGCTGTTCCCTCTTTCTCTGTCATTCCCTCCCTCCCACCACTGCCCTTGAGTTGTATAGTTCACTGTAGTTCACTTTCCTGGATGCCCAGTGCAGCTGATAGACCCCTCTGCTGTATTTTATCATTTGTTTCTTTCTGATTTTGTGCCCTCCTCCTAGCTTCCCTCATATGTACACTTGTATATCAGGGAGACCATATGTCAGTTTTCTCTGTAATCTTGGCTTATTTTGTTCAGCGTGATTTGTTCTAGTTCTACTTGCCTAAAAATGTCATTATTTTGTCCTTTCTAATGGCTACATAATATATTCCATTGTATACAGGTACCACAATTTTGGATCCATTCATCTGTAGTGGGGTATCTGTGTTGTTTCCATAACTTAGCTATTGTGAAAAGTGCAGCAATGAACATGGAGGTGCATGTGTCCTTGTATCCTGGTTCCTGTTGCTCAGGGTAGATACCTAGGAGTGATATGGCTGAGTCATAGTGTATGTTTAGTTTTCTAAGGAACCTCCAGACTGCTTTCCAGAGTGGTTGTATTAGTTTACATTCCCACCACTTATGCATTAGGGTTCCTCTTTCTCCACCTCCCCACCTTCATTTGTTGTTGTTTGAATTTATGATATGAGCCATTCTGACTATGCTAAAGTGGTACCTCAGGGTTGTTTTTATTTGCATGTCCTTTACACCCTGGGATGATGAACATTTCCTCATGTGTTTATTTGCCATTTTTATCATTTCTTCTGAGAAGTTTCCCTTTCGATCCCTTTCCCATTTAATGATGGGTTTGTTAGATTTGGGAGAGATTAGTTTCTTGAGTTCCCTGGAGTTCCCTGTATATAGTGGATATTAGGCTTTTGTCTGATATATTGCTGGTAAATATCTTTTCCCAATTGTTTGGCTGTCTTTCTAGTTTGGTACCTATGTCTGTAGCTGTGCAGAAACTTTTTATTTTAAGGTAGTCCCAGTTGTCAAGTCACTCTCCAATTTGTTGGTACCCTGGACTCTGTTCAAGGAGGTACTGCTTGTGCCTTTAAGTTCTAGTGTCTCTCCTACTCTGTCCTCCGTAGTTTCAGAGTTTGAGGTTTGATGTTAAGATCTTTAATCCATTTTGATGCTAGTGCTTGGTGTTAGGCTGGGGTCCACTATAGTTTTCTGCATGTGGCTGCCCAGTTTTCCCAGCACCAATAGTTGAAGAAGCTATGTTTTTTTTCCAGTGTATGTCTTTAGCTCCTTTGTCAAACAGCAGCTGATGGTAAGTATGTGGTTTTATTTCTAAGTCTTCTAGTCTATTCCATTGGTTTTCAGGCCTATTTTTGTGCCAATACCAAGCTGTTTTTTATTATGGCTCTATAGAAGAGCTTGAAATCTAGTACTGTGATACCTCCTGCTTTGCTCCTTTTGCCTAGGATTGCTTTGGGTATTCTAGGTCTTTTGCAGTTCCCGATGAATTTTTGGATTGTTTTCTCTATTTCCATAAAGAATGTCATTGGGATTTTTATGGGAACTACATTGAATTTGTATGTCATTTTTGGCAGTATGGCCATTTTCACAATATTGATTCTGCCTGTCCAAGAACATGGAAGGTCTTTCCATTTCCTGGTATCCTCTTTGATTTCTTTCTTTAGGCTTTTATAGTTTGCACTAAATAGGTCATTTACATATTTGGTTAGGTTAATTCCTAGATATTTGGAGGTTATTTTGAATGGGGTTGTTTTCCTGATTTCCCTTTCTTCTTGTACATTATTGATATACTGAAAGGCAACTGATTTTTGTGTACTAGTTTTGTATCCTGCTACTTTGCCCAAGTGATTTATAAGTTCTGTGAGTTTGGGAGTGGAATTTTGAGGGTCATTTAGATATAAGATTATGTCATCTGCAAATAGGGATAGTTCAATATCTTCCATCCCTTTGTGGATATCTGTAATGTCCTTTTCTTACCTTATTGCTCTGGCTATGGATTTCAGAACTATTTATTCTCTTTATTCGTGAATTTCTACTCACTAGCTTTGGTTATTTCTCTCTCTCTCTCTCTCTCTCACTCTCTCTCTCTCTCTCTCTCTCTCTCTCTCTCTCTCTCTCTCTCTCTCTCTCTCTCTCTCTCTCTCTCTCTCTCTCTCTCTCTCTCTCTCTCTCTCTCTCTCTTGCCAGTCATGGTGCTTGAACTCTGGCACTGTCCCTCAGCACTTCAGCTCAAGGCTGGCACTCTACCACTTGAGCCACAGCACCACTTCCAGCAGCTCAAGGCTAGCACTCTACCACTGGAGCCACAGCACCACTTCCAGCTTTTTCTGCTTATGTGGTGCTGGGGAATCGAACCCAGGGCCTCATGCATGCAAGGCAAACACTCTACCAGTGAGCCACCTTCCCAGCCCCTCATTTTCTCTTTTTGTATCTATTTTTCTATCATTTTTCTCTTTCTCTCAGGCCCTCTTCCATCCATCTGTCTCTTTTTTTTCTTTTCTTCAACTGATCTACCTGGGAACTAGTTTTTCTTCCTGATCAATTTTATTTGGTTATGTGGCTCTTAGAATTCAGATTTTTATTATCCATTATATAGAGAAAGTGTTGCCTAGATAGTTCTATTGGATTCCACAGCCAAAGTAAATTAGAAAAACCCAAAGACATACACATGAGAGATTGTTAGTTATTTCATTTTAATTTTGATATGAACTTTTCTCAACACTATTTACATTGACCATCTATTTTAATCAACTATTTGTATATATTCTGTTAAAAGTCTCTTCAATTTTTTTCCATTTTAAAATCATATTTTCTTTGCTGTAGTTTTGGATTTGGTTTCATATTTTCTAATGCATTCCAGTAATTAACATATTTAGAAATGTTTGAGAACATTTTCGTTTATACCATGCTTTTACTTCTTGGTTCATTGAATTTAGATAATGTTTAGTTTTATATCAGGTACTTTTGGTATCCTATCCAAGGAGTTACTGTCAAATCTAATGTCATGAAGCTTTTCTTCTCTCTTCTTTTCCTCCTTGCCCTTTCTCTCTCTTTCCCTCCTCTCCATACCTCTCTTGTCCCTTCTTCCCTGCCCTTTTGCTCCCCTTCTTTCCCTCTTCCACTCTTTTTCTTTTCTCTTTATCTCTGAGATGAGGACTACTGTGTTGCCACAGTTGGTGTCTAACTTGGAAACTCATTTGATATAACCACCTCAGCCACCACCATTCCTTTCTTGGGCTTTTACTGGATCTTGAACTCATAGCCCTCATAGTCAGTTAGCTTCCTCATTCATTGTTGGCCCTATCACTTTAGCCATGAGTCCAATCTGCTTATTAGCTGCTTAAATTGAGTTGTCTACTCAAGCTAGCTTCTAGACCTCATCCTGTTAAGTAGCTAGGATAGGATACCAGTCGAGCCAGAAGCAATTGCTTTGTTTATTCTTACCTGAATATTTAACATTAATAGCTAATTGGATATTACAATGAAACAAGATTATTGTTACTGGTTTATGCAGAGTTAATATTCAACCTAAACTCAAATATTTCATGATTCAAATTAAGTATTGCATTTTATTTCTAATAATCCTTTCAAGAAATATTATTCTCTCACCTATAGTCTGTATTGTAGGAGGTAGGCAATGTTCACAAAAATTCATGCTAGCAGTTCTTTTTTAGTTAGGAAGTAATTAGCAGGATATTTATGACCTCACTACATTCTTTAGAAATTTAATAACAAAATGATTAATATAGGATATTGTTATTGTGGGAACTAAGTCAAATCTTGTATGGCCTTATCAATCATTAACTACTTTCATGAGTACTATTACTCCATTTAACATTAACCTGGACACTGTTCCTTTTGTAGACCTACTAATGTGGTATGTAGTCCGTGTGATGTCCTTAATGTGTTTTGATTGCTTACAACAATACTTTTTAATAGAAGATATAAATAGGCTCTTCACTGGGGCAGAATATGAAAATGCAGGAAAAAATAATCTGTTTACTATATAGTTACCCTCATATGTAGTAAATTTTATCAAAATATCTTACAGGTACCTACTTATATTTAATGTTATCATGTCATGTTATTAACTCCTTAGAATTGTTATCTTCTTTCTCTCGCTAGCACCAAAAATGTGTTCTGATTTATTACGGAATCTTTGTATTTTCATTAGTGTTAAAATAGAGGCAAAATATTTCTACTTTGATTTTTAATTCTCCCAATGAATAGATGACACAAAAGCATACATGTAGAAAGCTCAAATTCCGGACTTAGTGTTCCCATGACTGAGGGCTAATTATTTGATGGAAATATACCCTCACAGAAGCTGGTGTCATTTGATGATTTGTCTGTGGACTTTAGCTGGGAGGAATGGATGGACCTGGACATTGCTCAGAGGACCTTGTATAGAGATGTAATGCTGGAGACCTACAACAACCTGGTGTTTTTGGGTGGGCAAAAGTCATGCTAATTTGCAAAGTGAAATGATTTGCTTTCAGTAGGTATCTGAATATTTGTCAAATTTTCAATAGAATTTACATGTAATGTTCCAGTGTGCGAGAAATATCATTTCTTCCAAAGGAAAACTTCAACTTGATTATGTAATTCCTAAGGCAATTTTATTCTCATTCTTCAAGAAGCCAATCAAAATTTGACAAAAGTTCTAAACTATGCTCTACTAATAGGAAACTGTCTTCCCAAACTTAAGGTGATTATTTTAGGTGGTATACAATCTAGAATAGAAGAGGTATGACTATTGGAAATATGAACTGGAAATCACTAGTTGACAGTGGATATTTATAATCCAAACCTGGCCCTGGTTGCAGTGGCTCACGCCTGTAATCCTAGCTACTCAGGAGGCTGAATCTGACGATTTTGATTTGAAGCCAGCAATGGCTGAATAGTCCCCATGAGACTCTTATCTCCAATTAACCACTCAATAATTAAAAGTGTAGAGGGAACATAAACTGGTACAATGCTATCATAGAGCACAAGAGCTGAGATTAAGCAACAAACCGGTAAAATAAATCCAGAGCTGGGGGAAAGTCAATCATGGAGCCAGTGAGAAATGAGAAACAACATTTAAGAGCAACATTGTGAACAGGATGTCTGAGATGTTAGAGGAATGATGACTCAGCATGAACAATAGTTCTGCACTGGTTCTTATTAACAGAGCACTGTGTTCCTAAACCTAACTTGATTGTCAAGCTGGAGCAAGGTGCAGAACCATGGATAAGAATTTCACAGGTAAATTAATGCACCTTGCATAGTGACATTGGATCCAGCACCCAGTTGGTACGTTCATCTTGTGCTGAACTGAGTAATAATGTTTCTAGGCAGAGAACTATGTGATCCTTTGTCTCCTTTGTGAATCAATAATTAATATGGAGATACCCTGAATTCTGTGTGGCAGTTGAGTTAGCAATTCTCTTTCTCTGTGGGGAAGTCATTCTGAAACAATCCAACAAAAAGTAAAAGAGTAAATGAGATATCCTTTTCGTTGAAACTAGCACAATCCAGGTAAGTGGAAATAAGGAGGACTTCTGGGCTGCTATCCTCTGAGAAGGCAAATTTCTTATCAGTCATGGTTGGCAGAGACTGGGATTTAGAACCAAAGATTTTAGTCCAGAGAGGATAATTAGGTGATCTTTATCTGGAGTATATTTGGTCTTCCATAGTTCTAAGAGGCAGGAGTGTCTCAAAGGGACCTAAAGTAATTCTTACTAAGAAGTTAGAAATGAAGAGATATAGGTATGAATCCTTACTTCTAGGAATAATTTCTGTTTAAGTGAAAGGCCAAGCAATGTATAAAACATTCTTTTGTTCTCTGAATCTAGAAAATATTCCTTTTCCTAACCTAATAGTTAAGAAAAAAGCAGCACAATACATAAATTATTTCAAGAAAAATTAAAAAGCAGCTATCCCCTTATGTTCAAACAAGAGTATATTTGAGAAAAACAACACCATAATTACTAAAAGCAGATGGCTAGTACTCGGCTTAAAATTTTAGCAGCACATAGTTGAGTGATTTGAATGATTTGATATAAAAGAAGAAAAAACTTAAACACAAAAAATATTTTCCATTGGAATCAGTAATCAGTATTACTTTCTTAATACATTTGAGAGAAAAGCATATATTTTGTATAAATCATTTCTGACTTTGATATTTTAAAACCTTTAATAGTTACAATGAAATAAATGTTTTTACATCTTTTTTTCTATGACTCATCTTAGATGTCCCAGGAATTGAGGATGTGATTAAGATGTGCCAGCAAAGTCCAGATGAATGTCTGTGTGAAGCAATAGTCACAAAAAGTAACACAGTGGAGGAAAGGGTGATATTAGTAACGACCCTTAATTTGAGTTCAAAACATAAGCCAGAGGTGATTAGAAATAATGTGAACTCCTTAGGGATAAGGACTGAGGATTTCATTGCTATCAGAAGATGCTTCTCTGAAGTGAGCTTGATGAGATGCATGATGCATGTAGGCCTAGTGTGTCTCCTGTAATTGAAGAATCTTGCAGATATTCAGAACATTTTAGTCAAAAGTATGAGAGTCCAAATGAGCTGCAGAAATTTGAATATGGAGAAGAGAAGTATTAAATTCAGAGACCATATACTTTTTTTTTTGGGGGGGGGTCCAGTCGTGGGGCATGAACTCTGGGCCTTGGTGCTGTCCCTCAGCTCTTCAGCTCAAGGGTAGCACTCTACCACTTGAGCAACAGCTCCACTTCTGGCTTTTTTTTTCTTTTTGCTTATGTGATGCTGAGGAATCAATCCCAGGGCCTCAGGCATGCAAGGCAAGCACTCTACCACTGAGTCACCTTCCCAGCCCAAGACCATATTCTTTTTTAAAGAAAATTTTATTTAAAAAGCTTTTTTTGTCAGTTGTGGGGCTTGAAATCAGAGTCTGTGCACTGTCCCTCAGCTCTCCAGCTCAATGCAGTGCTCTACCACTTGAGTCACAGCACCAATTTTATAAATCAGCGCTCCTTGCCCAAGAAATACTTCAGAATGTAAGGAGAGTACCTCAATGTATGATCTATGGGAAAACATTCTACTGTAGCCTTACAGTCACTACACATCAGAAAATGTACTCAGGATAGAATCCTTGTCCATGTAGTGAATGGGAAGTCTTTCACTAAAGCAATACACCTTACAAACCCTCAGAGCAAATCTTTAGAGTAGACTGATGTGTATCCAATTTGCAAAATTTATCTTTCAGAAGTCAGACCTGACTTTCCAGCCTGTAGAGCTGATAAGCTACCCTATGCATATGTAGAGCTACCCTATGCATATGAAGAATTTAAGAAAATTCCCACCCAGAAGTGAACTCTCAGCAGGGATCGGAGAGCTCACACAGAAGAGAAAAGTTCTGAATGTAAGAAATGTGGAAAGACCTTCAAGGAGTCATACCTCATTTTTCATCAAAGAACACACACAGGAGAGAAACCTTATGAATGTAACAAATGTGGAAAATCTTTCAGCCACAAGGCAAACTTTACTGTCCATTGGAGAATCCATACAGGAGAGAAACCTTATGAATGTGACAAATGTGGAAACTCCTTCAGAGAGAAGTCAGAACTCACTTTGCATCAGAGAAGACACACAGAAGAGAAACCTTACAAATGTGACAAATATGGAAAGTCTTTCACCCATAAGACACACCTTCATGTTCACCACAGAATACACACAGGAGAGAAACCTTATGTGTGTATAAAATGGGGACGTCTGTCACCCGTAATGCATATGTTCATGTTCATCAAAGAACACACGTAGGAGAGAAACCTTATGAATGTAACAAATGTGGAAAGTCTTGCAACTGGAAGGCAGAACTTACTATTCATCAGATAAGACACACAGGAGAGAAACCTTAAGAATGTAAGATGTGTGAAAATTCATTTACCTGAAAGTCAACCCTCAACAAACATAAAAGAATTCACACAGGTGAGAAACCATACAAATAAACAAATGTGCAAAATCTTTCATCCAGAAGACAGAATTTCATGTCCATCAGAGAATACATACAGCAGAGAAACCTTATGAATGTAAGATATGTGAAAAGTCTTTTACCGAAAGTCAACCTCAACAAGCATAAGAGAATTCACACATGTGAGAAACCTTATGAATGCAACAAATGTGGAAAGTCTTTCAAGCAGAAGTCACACATCACTTTGCATCAGAGAACACACACAGGATAGAAACCTTATGAATGTAACAACTATGGAAAGATTTTTATGTGGAGGTCACACAAAATAGAATTCACACAGTTGAGAAACCTTATAAATGTAGCAAATGTGGAAAATCATTTAACCAGAATTTCCCAACTCAGCAGGCATAAAAGAATCCATACACATGAGAAATCTTAGGAATCTAATAAATGTGGAAGATCTTTCACCTGGAAAAAAAAAACTCAATTTATATCAGAGAACCCACACTGGATAGAGAAGCCTTATGAATGTAGCAAATGTGCAGTCTTTCACCCAGAAGGCACAGCTTAGGGTTCATCATTGATTACCCACAGGAGAGAAATCTTATGAATGCAACAAACGTAGAAAAGTTTCCAAGAAGACATAACTCAGTTTGTCTCAGAAAACGCCCAGAGGAGAGAAACTGTATGAATGTAACAAATATGGAAATTCCTTAGCCATTAAGGTACAGCTGATTCCTGGATTCAAATAGAACATGAAATCTATACAATTAATAGATTATTCTATGCCAAAGTTCCATGTTAGTTGTTGTGGACATGTTACCCCTATGTTATTCCAATTGTCTAACCATGGGAAAGTCAAGTGAGCCTTAACTCTACTTCCTTTATGTGGTTAAATAACTTGCACCTCATAGATAATATCTACTGTTTCCTGTGATCTCAACCCAGCCCTGAGGGAAGGGTAGATTTTTTTTAATACTTCCTCAGAATCCCAATACTCCTGAGTGATGGTAATGAGAAAAGAATCTAGTTGAGTGCTGGAGAGCTATCTCCTGGAACCCTTCATTCCTCTCTATCCCTTTCTTCAAACCCTCATCAACAAACTTATCCTGGAAATACTGATGTTCTAGTAGATATCCTAAGCCAGGAAAAGGTTCAAATCATGAATGCCTACCAAGTCTACATTTCCACTCCTGACCAAAAATAGGTCACCTTCTTCTAAATGGATTTTTTCTGAAGGACATGAGGAAGAGCACACTTGTACAATCCACTCAGCATCTTCTTGCTGCCAAAGACCTCTAGGGAGCCTTTCTGATCAGTATGTGACCCCACCTGTGACCATTGTTCTACATGGCTCCCAAGATGGTTCACAGTTCAGAACATCCTGAACCAATTACAATTTATATCTGTGCCAAGAATTCACTTTTCCTTGACTGATCAGCCCTGGTCAGTCTTTTGTCCTACTGAAGTGATGCTATGAAGAGGATGACAACTTTCTGATGATTACTGATGTGATTCAAACAGGCAAGGGGTCAAGGTCGGCTGAGAAAACTTAATTGCCTTTTCAGGTCTTCCTCAACAACCAAGGGCCCAATCAGTCTTACCCTCACCAGGTGCTTCAGGATAGATACCCTGTCACTCCCACAGTCCTTAATTCACTGGGAACTACCCAAGCTATTTTAACTTCATCATCCACTATCCACTCTACTGACCTTTGTGACCACATCCCCCGGATCCTCCTAGTCACAGGGACAAAGTTTTAAAGTTATCCTCTCTGTCTGTCTGTCTTGCTCTCTCTCTCTCTCTCTCTCTCTCTCTCTCTCTCTCTCTCTCTCTCTCTCTCTCTCTCTCTCTCTCTCTCTCTCTCTCTCTCTCTCTCTCTCTCTCTCTCTCTCTCTCTCTCACACACACACACACACACACACACATACACACACACACACAATACTCTGAAAACCCATCTAAAATATCTGGATTTCCATGTCTAATATTCTCTATGGTGTGTTAGTCTTTGGTTTAATGCTCAAGCTTGGTGTTCTACTCCTTATGCCACATATCAAATTCTGACATTGTTCTATTTTGTATCACCAGTCCCTCTGATAAAAGCAGAGAAGGTGTGCTCCTGTTACATTTTCTCTTCCAAGATGTTTACAAAAAGATGTTTATGTTCAAAGAACTACAATATTTTAAATTAGAAAAATATTTTTAAAAGTGGATTAATTGCAGAACCATAAGTGAAAAGGTATTTTGTTGCACATTTAAAAATAAGTAAAAATATTGCTTGGTTTTTTTTCTCTTTCTTTCTTTCTCTCTCCCTCTTTCTTTCTTTCTTTCTTTCTTTCTTTCTTTCTTTCTTTCTTTCTTTCTTTCTTTCTTTCTTTCTTTCTTTCTTTCTTTCTTTCTTTCTTTCTTTCTTTCTTTCTTTCATCTTTCCCGGGCTTGAGCACTGTCCCTCAGCTCTTCAGCTCAAGGCTAGTGCTCTACCATTTGAGCCACAGCACCACTTCTGGCTTATTCTGCTTATGTGGTGCTGAGGAATCAAACCCAGGGCCTAATGCATATAAGGCAAGCACTCTCCCTCAGAGCCACCTTCCCAGCCCATATTAGAGAAATTTTTTGTGTGGGGGGGTGTCCCATCATGGGGCCTGTACTTTGGGCCTGGGCACTGTCCTTCAGCTCTTCAGGTCAATGCTAGCGCTCTACCACTTGAGCCACAGCACCACTTCCGGCTTTCTTCCTTTTTGCTTATGTGGTGGTGAGGAATCAAACCCAGGGCCTCATGCATGCAAGGCAAGTGCTCTACCACTGAGCCGCCTTCCCAACCCCAAGAGAATTTTTAAAGAGATGAGGAATAGCTAGTCACTTGTGGCTCATGCCTGTAATTCTAGCTTCTCAGGAGGCTGAGATCTGAGGATCATGGTTGAAAGCCAGCCCAGGCAGGAAAGTCCGTGAGTCTCTTATCTCCAATAAACACCACTCAAAAACTGGAAGTGGGTTCTGTGGCTCAAGCGGTAGAGAGCTCGCCTCGAGCTGAAGGACACAATGACTGAACAAAAAAAAAAAGATGAGGAATATAGATTAAGTAACATTGAGCAGTCTCTTGTAAAAGCAGCATTCAGAAACGCTAAACATACCGCCATAGCAATAGTAAAGATTTCCCATTTTTCAGAATTTTAGACAGGAACCTGAGCATGTCCCAACTGTTCACAAATGTGAACCTCTTGGCTCTGAGTGACAGTTGGAGTTGAAGGCAAGACTTCATTCTTTTTCTCATCATTGTGGTAAAAGGTCACAGAATGTTCACACTGAGCACTTGCCATACAAATGAGCTGGTGCAGAAGGCCAAACTGACCTAGAAGGCTGAGCAATATTGTGACATGAAGTCTGTCACTGAGCAAAGAGCTGAATTGTCTAATGATTAAAGGAATCTTCTCTCAGTTGCTTAC